>NC_138770.1:530856639-531441639 GCF_965119305.1 Pelophylax lessonae
GATTGGAGTGCCTCACAGTGGTGCAGTGTGCTTCTACAATTCACATTAAAGTCGGTGGAGGATATTCATCTCTCCTTTATAGACACATCTACATTTATATTTAAGCACTGCATATGGACTTTATATATATTTTTTTTTTTTTTTGTCATCAACAAATTGTTAGGTTGGCTGCTTAGTGATTTTTAATAAATTATATTCGCCTAGGGCGGATATTCCTTTCCATTATTTTGTTATAGTAAACCCTGTAATTGCAGCGCCGCAACCACGTGCACTGCATGCAGTTACAGGGCAGTTGTGGCGTGGCTCCATTCACAATAATGAGTTGCGTTCAGCAGGGGTTCTAACAAATGCAACAGGGGGGGGGGGGGATAACGGTTGCCCCAACAGGTGTACAACCCCACCTGGCTGCCTTTGCAACTTGAGAGGTGAAAAAACAGGGATCAACCGTCTATTTTTACCGGCAAGAAGTGTAAACAAGCCCTAACGCTTGTACTGTTTCATGTTTTGTGAACACAGATCATCTATGACCTTCCAGAAAGATACACCAAATTAAAACTTTGGTTTTGTTCCTATGACTACCATGTGTTGTGCACACTATCCCTGCTAATTTAATATATACATATATGGCACTAAAGGTAAAAGCACATATGTACACATACTGATCACAGATTCCTAAAAATGTCTATTCAGAAAAAATCGCTCTGTTATATATACATCTGATGGGAGGCCAAGGTGTCCATAAATGGCCGTACAATGTTATCTGTAGAGAAATAAAATACCAAGCCAAATGTGATAGAAATTGGAAGTGCAGGTAGTGCTTTCTTGAAAACTGCCAGTAGTAAAAGGGTCAGACAGAGTCCCTGTGAAACGAAAACAAACACTATAAATATACATCACATACATAAATGTCGGTTTAATCACAGTTACATGCATATACAAGATTGTCAATATAAACGCTAAAGGAAAAAATATAGTGTCCAAGGAAACTTGATAAATATGCCCAGGACGTTTTTTCAGCAGGAACGTGGGGGAATGTAGTTCCGGCACCTCCAGCACAAAATGCATGCAATGGCAAGGGGTGAAAGAGTGTGCTGGAGGGTCTATTGATGCTGGCTGCTGAGGCATCAATGGTCGCTAGGGGTATCTATTGTTGTGTGGGGGTCTAGTTTTTCTGGGGAGGTTTATTGTTGCTGGGGGGGGGGGGTCATTGTTGCTGTGAGGGATCTACTGTTAAGGGAGGGGTCTATTATTGCTGGCTGCTGGGGGATCTATTGTTGCTAGTGGGGGTCTAATGTTGCTGGGGTGGGGGATTTTTTTGTGGCAGCTTTTTTGTTGCTAGGTGGATCGCTTGTTGCTAATGGGCTCTATTATTGTTGACTGCAGGGGATTTATTCTATTGCTTTTTTTGTTATCAGTATCTGATTCCATACAAATTACTTGGTACTATATTCTCAAAAAGGGGTGGTAGGGGGTGGAACCAAGAAACAGTGATCGGAGGTGGGAAGGGGGCAGAGACAAGGGGTGATATGGAAGGAGGGAGTACCTGCAGCTATTCTCTGAGAAAAAAAAAGCCCTGAATATGCCTGTTTACAGAACACCATTTTGAGAAATTTAATATTTTTTAATAAGATCGTTATGTGTCTTACTGACTTATGACTTTGCCTAGCACTGTTGCTTTAGCCTGTGTCCATCTGAGCCTGTGATTCTGTGTCATTCTAAAATTTTTCCTGTGTCTATTTGTGTCTGATGCTCCCTAATTCCAACAAATGCTGTTGCAGCCCATTTATTCATAAAAACGAACCACGCTGCACCATGTGGTTTCACGCACAGGTGCAATTCATAGGGGTGATATTTGGAATTAATGGCACCCCGCATGCTTGCTAAAGAGCAGTGCGTTTCTGTGCATGTTGGAAAACACATGCAATTATGCACTTGATCCCAACCTGCACATATTTCAACCTAGATTTAGAGGGTTTTTTTTTTCTTACAAGTCAAATACACCTTTGCTCTTTGGTACTGACTAGTATTCCAGCATTTCTCCTCTCGCTCAATTTCTCACTCTCACTCAGCTAACATGACCCCAGTACAGATGAAGAGGGGCAGGGGAGGGTCAAGCAAGGAGCATCTGACGTGTTCCTTATAATCTGATGATGATGGTAGGGCACTGGTGGCTGGTTGCAATGCTGTACAAGAAAAACCTGTTGCATTGTGTAACACAAAGACAGGCTGATCCACTAAATTCCCTATGAAAATCTATGAGCAATATAAGCAAAGAGGAAAATATGCCCAGCAGAAAATCATCTAAAAAAAATGTCAAAATGCCTTTCTAAAAAATATCCCAGGAAGAATGACCCAGTCTAATATGTTGCTGCACAATAAAACTATAGCTGTATGACTATATTAAATACGTGTTTGGAAATTAAGTACTTATCAGTTTTCTTTTGTGCAATATATTATTTAGTTAGTTGAATTCTGGCACTTACTATTAGAATAGCAACAAAACAGGCAAGTGTAGTATTCCAATCTCCACTAGCAGTCGCTGCAGCTTTCCCTACAAGAACGCTGTAGAATATGAAGTCGCCAAGGCCGAGTTTCACTCCCCCTGAAAAAACATGGATTAGAAAATCATAGAAAAAGCTATGCCATACTATGGCCTTTGTTTGTAGAAATGGTTTATCTGTACCTGTGCCATACACAACACTTGTCAGTTAGGAATAAGAGGTCTACAGCTGGTCACACATACTGCAATCTGAAAGTATCATTTCCATACAATCCCCTTTTGATCTACCAAAAAATAAGCTGCGTGAAGGCTGGCTTATACAATTTATGAAATTTATATTCAATTACTTAGACCCCCCCCCCCCACACTACATAGTACATTTAAAGTTGATACAATCGTAAATTGTATAGTGTGGCCAGTTTAATGACAATCTAGCTGTTCCAAACTGTAAGTTAAAATAAAAGAGTTATACGTGTAACCAAACACATCGCTTTGTAACAAATGACTGGGACCTCATGCATACTGCAGATGTCAAAGGCCTGCTTTACAGGCATTTGATGTTTTTTCTGCCCCTAAATGCCCCTCTACGTTAGCTTAAATGTCCATGCACACATAAGTGGTTGCAGGCATTTAGAGGCAGGGGCATTTAGGGGAAGAAATCTTAACGCACCAAAATCGCATTTAGGAGAGGAGCATTTGGGGCAGATGAAGCAAGTAAAGGCATTTAAACGCACCTAAGCGCTAAACGCATTAAGGGATTAAGCGTCTATTAGTAATAAATTACTGTTCTTGCCAATGAAATGAATGAATGCCATGATGCGCCTGAATGCATCCAAACGCGCCTAAACACGTTTGAAAACTGTGTCTTCAGGCACGTTTTTAACTCTGCTTTTTAACGGTCAGAAGAGCATTCAGGAGAGCACAGTGTGCATGAGGCCATAGAAGTGTGCTTTTTACACTGTGCCTCAGCACATCCTAAAGTAGGTCATTGTAGAACTGTTTAAGTTTAGGGGGGCATGATGCAAAACAGTGTTTTGCATCATCCTGAACATTTTGCAAGGTAACTTCTCTATATTTAAAGCCCACGCCTTATTTTCTAGTTTTGGATAAGGTAAGAAATGGTTAGATCGTTTGTAACTATTTTTGGATCTATAAGTTTCCTTGGGGAGAGCTTTTATTTCCTGTCCCAGAATGAGAAGAGGAAATACAGTTGTCACTGGAGCAAGCATCCTCATTGGAATTTTTACCCTGACCTATTGTTCTCCTGTAGACAATGGTCACCAGGACAAAGACTGGGTTAAAGCGATTGTAAACTCAAAACATTTTTTTTCTTTTTTTGTAACAAACGTTATCCTGGCTCCTCCTCCACTCTTTTGTACTGCATAGGAAGTCGCTTCCTATGGGATACCACCTCCGGGCCCATAGACGCAGGCAGTGCAGCCCGGCCCCACCCCAAATGCTCCCACTAGCTCATCAAAGCCTGTGAGAGTGGAGAGAGCCTCCAAATGAGGGCACAGTATTGGGTTGATTAATGACTTAAGTAAGTATAGGGAGGATAAAAGGATGATACATTTTGCAGTTTGTTCTGCACTCCTGTGACCTGTTTTCAGCAGACAGCAGGCTAAAGATACTGGAGAGATCCTGACTTTAATGTCGGACTCCACCCAGAAGCCTGACGGGCACCTGTCTTAGCCTTTCAGTGAGCCACTGAGAGCCTGAGCCATCCACTCCCACACCCCACAGCCCAGTGCTCCAGTGAGGCTGTCACTGACAGTCACCAGCTCTCTGCTCACAAAGCACCGAAAACTGAGCGACCAATGGACTTTGATCACTTAGTTTTTGGTTTTCGAGCCGGTGGGGGACAGATGCTGCATCCACCTAGGCGAGTATGATTTGTAAAAACAAAACTTCTCTTTTAATGCACGGAATGCATTAAAGGTAAAATATTTAGGCTTTAGTTAATTATTAATTATTAACATTAGTTAATTTCATGTGCTATATAGGAAGTATTGAAATGCCAGAAATACATTTGAGCATTTTCTGTAATATTTGACAATGCAAGCTAAAACTACAACTCAAACTTTTTTATTTATTTGGCTAGAGTAAAAGCCTTGCTAGCTTGTGAGTGCTGCCTGTGTCCCCCCACTGGGAAGATTAAAGTGGTTCTAAAGGTCTTCTATTTTATATTAGTAAAAATATCATTCTTTTTTATGACTTCAATTTGTATTTTCTTGTAAACATGTAAATAATAAAGGAAATAGTACTGGTGAAGAATTCTGTGCTGGTACATGCAAAGTTCATGCCACTTACTCTCCTCATCGTCATCAGAAGATGCAGTTCGATGGCTAGATGTTTGAATTTGGGTCTCACTAGTTTCTTCGTCTGCTTGTAACCTATGGTTCGAATTTAGTGGTCTTTCTTCTATTAAAATGACAGCAAGACAATTATGTAGCAAATATACAGCTTATGTTCAACTTTCATTTTACTTAGAAATGATACTATTTCCAAAATGATAAAAATTATGGTGATTATTTTTGCTTCAAATAAATATAAAGTGTCTCAATAAAATGAAGTTACAGCAGAATGCCAGGCATATAATTCTATGTGTGGCTACATTGATCCCTTACTTTAATCTGGAGCCTGTTCATACTGTATGTATTGTACCCTGATCAGTGGAGCAGGCATAATGGAAAAAGCATGCATAGCAGATAAAACCTCCACTGCCAGAAACAGGGCAGAGACAGTGCCAACAGTGAAAGCTTTATACGCTCTGCCCCATTAACCAGTTGTGTACAAAGTGCTTATTTTATTATGGTATTATGGTCTCCTATTGCTTCTCAAAGAATGAAAGCTCTCTGCCCTGTTCCACTGAAGTCTCTGCACACTGCTGACAGTGGAGGTTTCCCCTGCTCTGCCCCAATCTGATCTGATCACCTATCAGCAATGTAAGGGTCCTTTTCACACGGTGCGCTGTCCGACGAGGTCCGTTCTCTGCTCAGCGATCCGCTGATCCCCGCTGAGCAGGCGGATAAAAGCTCTGTCTCCGCTCTGTGTGCGGAGACGGAGCTGTCAGATCCCGGCTGTCCTCTATGGGGAGATCGAATAAGAACGGACCGCCTGTCCATTCTCATCCAATCCGCCAGACGGATGGAAAATAGGGTTTCCATCCGTTCGGATTTCACAGATAGGATCGGAATCGGATAGCAGCGGGTGTCAGCGGAGATGTCTCCACTGACATCCGCTGCCCATAGGGATGCATGGAGCATCCGATCCGGTCCGCCTGAAAAACTGACAGGCGGATCAGATCGGATCGCCCGTGTGAAAGGGGCCTAACAGAACTAGCATACACCCTATTATATCTATATTTGCTTCTATTTTGCTTCTTATGATGCAGAAACATGAGGGAAAGTATGAGTTCTCCCTGAATATACCACAGCAGAGTACACTCCTGAGAGCCAGTCCTCTTCATGGATGCATAGGGCTCCTAGGAGATGCTATCTTGCGGTAAAAGTATATATATATATATATATATATATATATATATATATATATACATATATACACATATATACACACACACACACACATATATATATATATATATATACACACACAGTGGGCACGAAAAGTATTTAGACCCCCTTAAATTTTTCACTCTTTGTTATATTGCAGCCATTTGCTAAAATCATTTAGGTTCATTCTTCTTCCTCATGAATGTACACATAGCACCCCATACTGACAGGAAAACACAGAATTGTTGACATTGTTGCAGATTTATTAAAAAAGAAAAACTGAAATATCACATGGTCCTAAGTATTCAGACCCTTTGCTGTGACACTCATATATTTAACTCAGGTGCTTTCCATTTCTTCTGATCATCCTTGAGATGGTTCTACACCTTCATTTGAGTCCAGCTGTGTTGGATTATACTGATTGGACTTGATTAGGAAAGCCACACACCTGTCTATATAAGACCTTCCAGATCACAATGCATGTCAGAGCAAATGAGAATCATGAGGTCAAAGGAACTGCCTGAAGAGCTCAGAGACAGAATTGTGGCAAGCCACAGATCTGGCCAAGGTTACAAAAAGATTTCTGCTGAACTTAAGGTTCCTAAGAGCACAGTGGCCTCCATAATCCTCAAATGGAAGACGTTTGGGACGACCAGAACCCTTCCTAGAGCTGGCCGTCCGGCCAAACTGAGCTATCGGGGGAGAAGAGCCTTGGTGAGAGAGGTAAAGAAGAACCCAAAGATCACTGTGGCTGAGCTCCAGAGATGCAGTCAGGAGATGGGAGAAAGTTGTAGAAAGTCAACCATCACTGCAGCCCTCCACCAGTCGGGGCTTTATGGCAGAGTGGTCCGACGGAAGCCTCTCCTCAGTGTAAGACACATGAAAGCCCGCATGGAGTTTGCTAAAAAACACCTGAAGGACTCCAAGATGGTGAGAAATAAGATTCTCTGGTCTGATGAGACCAAAATAGAACTTTTTGGCCTTAATTCTAAGCGGTATGTGTGGTGAAAAACAGGCACTGCTCATCACCTGTCCAATACAGTCCCAACAGTGAAGCATGGTGGTGGCAGCATCATGCTGTGGGGGTGTTTTTCAGCTGCAGGGACAGATCGACTGGTTGCAATCGAGGGAAAGATGAATGCGGCCAAGTACAGGGATATCCTGGACAAAAACCTTCTCCAGAGTGCTCTGGACCTCAGACTGGGCCGAAGGTTTACCTTCCAACAAGACAATGACCCTAAGCACACAGCTAAAATAACGAAGGAGTGGCTTCACAACAACTCCGTGACTGTTCTTGAATGGCCCAGCCAGAGCCCTGACTTAAACCCAATTGAGCATCTCTGGAGAGACCTAAAAATGGCTGTCCACCAAAGTTTACCATCCAAAGTGACAGAACTGGAGAGGATCTGCAAGGAGGAATGGCAGAGGATCCCCAAATCCAGGTGTGAAAGACTTGTTGCATCTTTCCCAAAAAGACTCCTGGCTGTATTAGATCAAAAGTGGGCTTCTACTAAATACTGAGCAAAGGGTCTGAATACTTAGGACCATGTGATATTTCAGTTTTTCTTTTTTAATAAATCTGCAACAATGTCAACAATTCTGTGTTTTTCTGTCAGTATGGGGTGCTATGTGTACATTCATGAGGAAGAAGAATGAACTTAAATGATTTTAGCAAATGGCTGCAATATAACAAAGAGTGAAAAATTTAAGGGGGTCTGAATACTTTTCGTACCCACTGTATATATATATATATATATATATATATATATATATATATATATATATATATATACACACACACACACACTATCTCTCAAAAGTGAGTACACCCCTCACATTTACTTAAACATTTTATTATATCTTTTCATGTGACAACACTGAAGAAATTACACTTTGCTACAATGTAAAGTAGTGCGTGTACAGCTTGTATAACAATGTACATTTTATGTCCCCTCAAAATGACTCAACACACAGCCATTAATGTCTAAACCGCTGGCAACAAAAGTGAGTACACCCCTAAGTGACAATGTCCAAATTGGGCCCAATTAGCCATTTTCCCTCCCCGGTGTCATGTGACTCATTAGTGTTACAAGGTCTCAGGTGTGAATGGGGAGCAGGGGTGTTAAATATGGCGTTATCGCTCTCACTCTCTCATACTGGTCACTGGAAGTTCAACATGGCACCTCATGGCAAAGAACTCTCTGAGGATCTGAAAAACAGAACTGTTTTTCTACATAAAGATGGCCTAAGCGATAAGATTTCCAAGACCCTGAAACTGAGCTGCAGCACGGTAGCCAAGACCATACAGCGGTTTAACAGGACAAGTTCCACTCAGAACAGGCCTAGCCATGGTCGACAAAAGAAGTTGGGTGCGTGTGCTCAGTGTCATATCCAGAGATTGTCTTTGGGAAATAGACTTATGAGTGCTGCCAGCATTGCTGCAGAGGTTGAACGGGTGGGGTGTCAGCCTGTCAGTGCTCAGACTATACGCCTCAAACTGCATCAAATTGGTCTGCATGGCTGTCCTCCCAGAAGGAAGCCTCTTCTAAAGATTCTGCACAAGAAAGCCTGCAAACAGTTTTCTGAAGACCAGCAGACTAAGGACATGGATTATTGGAACCATGTTCTGTGATCTGATGAGACCAAGATAAACTTATTTGGTTCAGATGGTGTCAGACGTGTGTGTGGTGGCAACAAGGTGAGGAGTACAAAGAAAAGCGTGTCTTGCCTACAGTCAAGCATGGTGGTGGGAGTGTCATGATCTGGGGCTGCATGAGTGCTGCCAGCACTGGGGAGCTACAGTTCATTGAGAGAACCATGTATGCCAACATGTACTGTGACATACTGAAGCTGAGCATGATCCCCTCCCTTCGGAGACTAGTCCGCAGGGCAGTATTCCAACATGATAACGACCTCAAACACACCTCCAAGACAACCACTGCCTTGCTAAAGAAGCTGAGGGTAAAGGTGATGGACTGCCCAAGCATGTCTCCAGACCTAAACCCTAATGAGCATCTGTGGGGCATCCTCAAACAGAAGGTGGAGGAGTGCAAGGTCTCTGGCATCCACCAGTTCCGTGATGTCATCATAGAGGAGTGGAAGAGGACTCCAGTGGCAACCTGTGAAGCTCCGGTTAACTCCATGCCTGCCCAAAAGGGTTAAGGCAGTGCTGGAAAATAATGGTTGCCACAGAAAATATTGACAGTTTGGGACCAATTTGGAAATGTTCACTTATGGATGTACTCACTTTTGTTGCCAGCGGTTTAGACATTAAGCCCCGGTTCACATTAGTGCGTTTACAGAGATCGCATGCAATTCGGAGCGCACTGCTCCTAAATTACATGCGATCTCATGTGCGGTGCAAATTTCAGCCATACACTTTGTATGGCTGAATTCGCACCGCATCCACACTAAACTCGCACATGAGGCTTTTTTTTTTTATCCACAGCAGAATCAGATTGCATAGTGGTTCATACTAGTGCGATCCGATTCTGTGCGAACTTGCAGATTGCACAACGATCGCAACTGGGGGTGTCGTTAACTTTTAATTGACACCCCCTGCATATCGAATATGGCAGTGTGAACTGCCAGAGGTGCGGATGAGATGCGGGATCACGCTGCATATTCGCAGCGTTCCCGCCTCGCACAAATGTGAACCGGCACTAATGGCTGTGTGTTGTTATTTTGAGGGGACAGCAAATTTACACTGTTATACAAGCTGTACACTCACTACTTTACATTGTAGCAAAGTGTAATTTCTTCAGTGTTGTCACATGAAAAGGTATAATAAAATATTTACAAAAATGTGAGGGGTGTACTCACTTTTGTGAGATATGGTGTATGTATATATATATATATATATATATATATATACACACACACACACACATACATACACACACACATATACACACATACATGCATGCATGCATACACACACACGCACACACACACACTGCTTAAAAAAATAAAGGAACACTTTTTCATCAGAGTATAGTATCAATTAACTCCCTACGATTTTGATCTGGTCAGTTAAGTAGCAGAGGGGGTTGTTAATCAGTTTCAGCTGCTTTGGTGTTGACGCCCTCCAAAATAGGAATGGTTTTACAGGTGGGGGTCACTGACATTTTTTTCCCTACTCATCTTTTCTGACTGTTTTTCCACTAGTTTTGCATTTGGCTAGGGTCAGTGTCACTACCGGTAGCATGAGGCGATATCTGGGCCCTACAGAGTTTGCACAGGCAGGCCAACTCCTCCAGGATGGCACACAATACATGCCATTGCCAGAAGGTTTGCTGTGTCTCCCAGCACAGTCTCAAGAGCATAGAGGAGATTCCAGGAGACAGGCAGTTACTCTAGGAGGGCTGGACAGGGTCGTAGAAGGTCCTTAACCCATCAGCAGGACCAGCATCTGCTCCTTCGTTCAAGGAGGAACAGGATGAACACTGCCAGAGCTTTAGAAAATTACCTCCAGCAGGCCACTGGTGTGAATTTCTCTGACCAAACAATCAGACACAGACTTCATGAGGGTGGCCTGAGGGCCCGATGTCCTCTAGTGGCCCCTGTGCTCACTGTCCAGCACCATGGAGCTCGATTGGCATTTGTCATTGAACATCAGAATTGGCAGGTCTGCCACTGTTGCCCTGTGCTTTTACAGATGAGAGCAGGTTCATCCTGAGCACATGTGGCAGACATGAAAGGGTCCAGGAGAAGACATGAAGAACGTACTGCTGCCTGTAACATCATTCAGCATGACCGGTTTGGTGGTGGGTCAGTGATGGTCTAGGGAGGCATATCCATGGAGGGATGAATAGACCTCTAAAGGCTAGACAATGTCACCCTGACTGCCATTAGGTATCGGGATGAAATCCTTGAATCAATTGTCAGACCATACTCTGGTGCAGCGGGTCCTAGGTACCTCCTGGTGCATGACATTGCCCAGCCTCATGTGGCGGGAGTATGTCGCCAGTTCTTGGAGGATGAGGGAATTGATACCATTGAATGGTCCCCATGCTCGCCTGACCTAAATCCAAGAGAACCCCTCTGGGACATTATGTTTCAGTTTATCCAACGCTGCCTGGTTGCACCTCAGTCTGTTCAGGAGCTCAGTGATGCCCTGATCCAGATCTGGGTGGAACTACTTCAGTTGTGATAAATGTAGGACAACGCTCAACCATGTGAATCAAATTTAAATATTTAAATACATTTATTAAATAAATAAATACATAAATCACAAACCACAATAAATATGATAGAAGGGGATTACCCCTAAAGTGCTCAGATATTAAAGTGATTGTGCATATATAAATATACACACACACACACACATACATACATACATATATAATATTCACAGCCTTTTCTCAGTTTCTCCCATTCTTCTTTATAGAACATCAGGGGGAGCGTCGGTGCACAGCCATTTTCAGATGTCTCCAGAGATGTTTAATTAGGTTCAAGTCTGCGCCACTCAAGGACATTCACATAGTTGTCCTGTAGCCACTCCTTTGTTATCTTGGCTGTGTGCTTAGGGTCATTGTCCTGTTGGAAGTAAAACCTTTGCTCCAGTCTGAGGTTCAGAGCGCTCTGGAGCAGGTTTTCATCAAAGATGTCTCTACATTGCTGCATTCATCTTTCTCTCTATCCTGACTAGTCTCCCAGTTCCTACCGCTGAAAAACATCCCCAGAGCATGATGCTGGCACCACCATGGTTCACTGTAGGGATAGTATTGGACAGGTGATAAGCGATGCCTGGATTCCTCCAGGCATAATGCTTGCCATTCAGGCCAAAGAGTTCAATCTTTGTTTCTTCAGACCAGAGAATTTTGTTTCTCATGAACTGAGTCTCCTTCAGGTGCCTTTTGGCAAAATACAGGCAGGCGGTCATGTGCCTTTTACTGAGGGGTGGCTTCCGTCTGGCCACTCTACCATACAGAGTGAAAAGAGAAAAAAAAAAACTTCACTAAAATAATATAAACCAACATAACCTAAAGCAGCAACTCAGCTGCGAGATATGCACAGTGAAAAAAGTAAACAGTAGTGTAAAGAGCTGCGCTAGACACACACATGAATAGTGTTATATTCGAAAAGATCAGCAAATCTAGGACATTCAAAAAGTAATCCCAGCAATGGGATAGTCCCAAATACAGGATAATCAGTCCTTGCAGATAAACACAAATAATTAGCAAAACACCCGTGATACAAATGCTGAAAAAAATATTATGTAGAAAAATAATTCCTCCAGTGTTAGGATATCCAATCACCACAAAGCTAGTGCAACCTCCACCTGATAAATTGCATGCTTACCGGATGGTATGGACCCCCTATCACAGAGGGTCAAACACTCTTGCGGTTAATGCCCTGCCAGGGGCTTTAATCATGCCATCAGGGTGGATGGCCTCATAACCTCCTCAAGATTCCCAATGGATCAACAACACAGCAAGGATGGATGTCAGGATTATCCACAAAGCACTGAGGGTGAGGATCTTCCAACACACACAGTAGATCTCATAAGGGTTTCCAAAAAGAGATAATGCGTGCCATAGTGTAAAACCAACGCTACTTTATTTGGGTAAAAGGAAAGTGGCACTTACATCAAGAACATTTAAATTACACATGGGTTTGAAAAGCTGGATGGCTCCAATAAAGCCCCCATCCTTTCAGGATCATCTAAACAGAGCGGTGACATCAGCACGTCGCTCCCCCGAAACGTTTCGTCCCAATATGCCGTCGTCCTGGGGTACGGGCGGCATGCTGAATTACCGCTTAAATATTAAATCACACAGAAACCACGCCTCAATCTGGGCCTTGAGCGATCCGCCTCTCATCCCCCCATCTTGGACCAGGGAATGCTGTCAGACCCATTAGCCCAGATGGAATACTCATATACTGAAAAAAGGATAACACCCTTACAGGTATATAGACCACCCCACCTAATAAAAAAAGGACTAACATACAATATGAAAACAAAGCCAGCAACATCGCAATGTTAGACATAAGGTGCGTGCAACCTAAGCTGGAAATGTCTCTCGTGGTCAGAATAAGAATACCACACTGAAACAAAAAGGGGAACAGCTGACTGTTTCTTCCAAATACCGGAAAGACTTAGACTCTCCCCAAGAAGGATATTAATCCTAAAAATTAATGAAAAAATTATAATTAAATTAAAATAACGGAATTTTTGTAAAATCTTACCGTAAAATTTCTCTCTCTGAGTCCTCCGACAGTCGCCGCCCACTCATACAGTCATCACTTATGGGTATTGACTTCATCTCCACAGGAGTAGCTAGGCATAAGACTTGTTAGAAACAAAAAACATTTACATAGACACATCCATGGGGGCTGTCCCACTGGTCAATACCCCTCCTGCAATAGCCATCCCAGCTCAGTTTGGTAGCAAGCAGTTAAGTGTATAAGAACCCAAAAAGAGGGGCGGGGGCGGCGACTGTCGGAGGACTCAGAGAAAGGAATTTTACAAAAATCCTGTTTTCTCTTACGTCCTCCGACAGTCGCCGCCCACTCATACAGTCATCACTTATGGGGATGTCCCAAAGCAGTGTAGACATGAGGGATGGGAAGCGCAACCGTCAGAAAGGCAACGCAGTACCCATACCAGAGAAAGGAACCTTACAATAACAGCAAGGGAACTGTCTGGGCAACAAGAAAGCTCAACAGGAGCAACAACCCAGTAAAGCAAACAACCAAGGCCGTCAACAACCCCAACAATCAGGGACCCGCAACAAAACCAGGGTCCCCTATGGCACTGCCGCACAGAGAACTTTGCGGCAAAAGGAGGCATCAGCTGATGCCAGAACATCAATTTTGTAGAATTTGGAAAAGGTGTGCACTGACGACCAAGTCGCAGCCTTACACACCTGGATCACCGAGGCCTGATGCCGGAAGGCCCAGGACGTACTCACCGATCTGGTAGAGTGTGCCTTGACAGGGAAGGGTGGAACCCGTTCCTTCAACGAATAGGCCTGTACAATCGTCTGTCTGATCCATTTTGAAATGGTCGCCGCGGACGCAGCCATGCCCTTCCGAGGTCCCTCAGGAAGGACAAAGAGGGAATCCGATTTACGAAAGGATTCGGTCGACGACAGGTAAACCCTGATCGCCCTGAGAACAGCCAAAGAATGCAAGGCAATCTCCTTAGGATGCTTAGGACTCACACATTGCGAAGGTAAAACAATGTCCTCATTAAGGTGAAAATCAGAAACCACCTTTGGAAGAAAGGACAGGTTAGGTCGCAAGACCACCATACCCTTATGAACCACCAGGTAAGGGGAGCGGCAAGACAACGCTGCCAGCTCCGACACTCTGCGAGTCGAAGTGATCGCCACCAGAAAGGCAACCTTTTTTGACAGCAGAGGTAACCCTGATGTTTTCAAACGGAGGACGTTGTAACACGGACAGAACCAAGTTCAAGTCCCACGGAGGTAAGGGCTCCCTTCTAGGAGGAGCCAAGTGACGCACACCTTGAATGAAGGTGCGAATCAAGGAATTAGACGCCACAGGGCGTTGGAAAAGAATAGCCAGTGCAGAAACCTGACCCTTAATCGTAAGTAAGGATGTGGAGAGAAGCTCCTGGACTCACACCAGGCAAAATAAGCTTTCCATGTACGGTAATAAATCTTACCAGATGATGCTTTTCTAGCCTTGATTAAAGTAGGAATGACCTCTGATGAGAGACCCCTTGTCTCTCAGGACCTGGCTTTCAACAGCCAAGCCGTTAAAGCCAGCGACTGTAAAGCAGGATGGAAGATCGATCCCTGAGACAGTAGATCTTCTCGAATTGGCAGCCGCCACGGAGGCTCGACGGCCAGGCGAACGATGTCCGCATACCAGGACCGGCGTGGCCAGTCCGGCGCCACCAGAATCACCAGCGATTGTTCAGAGGTCAACCTGCAAAGGAACCTGGACAACAACTGAATCGGAGGAAAGGCATATCAGATGATACTGATGCCAAGGCACCACCAGCGTCTGCCAGAGTATCGCGCGTTCTTACCGCAAACCTTTGCACCTTGTGGTTTAGCCGAGACGCGAACAGATCCACATCCGGGGATCCCCACTTCGCACACAGCATTTGAAATACCTCCGGGTGTAGGGACCATTCCCCCTGGTCCAGGGTCTGGCGGCTCAGATAATCGGCCTGCCAATTCTCCACACCCGGAATGTGAACTGCCGAGATCGCCGGGACATGAGTCTCGGCCCAAGACAGAATACTGGTCACTTCCTGGGCTGCCCGGGCACTCCTGGTGCCCCCTTGGTGATTGATGTAAGCCACCGCAGTGGCATTGTCCGTCTGCACCCGTACAGGACGGCCCTGCAGATGATCCGACCAGTGGAACAGGCATAGCCTGATCGCTCTCAATTCCAATATGTTGATCGGGAGGGAGGATTCCTCCTCCGACCAAGTGCCCTGGACGCCACCCCAGCCCGACAGGCTGGCATCCGTGGTGATCACCGTTCACTGTAACGGCCGGAAGGATTTTCCTTCCGAAACAGCTGGTGACTGAAGCCACCATAAGAGATCCATTCTGGTTTGGCGACTCAGAGACACTCTCAGGTCCAAGAACTGAGGTAGTCTGTCCCACCTGGCCAGGATCTCCGCCTGGAGAGCCCGCGTGTGAAACTGTGCAAATGGTATCGCCTCGAAGGCTGACACCATCAACCCCAGGGACCGCATACAGGTCCTGAGTGAGGAGGATTCGTGGTCCCTGAGGGACCTGACCTCGGACTGCAGGGTTCGGAGCTTGTCCTTCGGTAAAAACACTTTTGCTTGAGCAGAATCCAGAACCATTCCCAAATATGGGAGACGAACCAATGGAGACAAGGTCGACTTCTGAGCGTTGATGGTCCATCCGAACTCCTGGAGATTCTGGACCGTTGTGGACAGATCGTGCAGCAGGCCCTGACTGGTACTTGATCTCAACAGGAGATCGTCCAGATAACCCAAGACCGCAATGCCCTGTGCCCGCAACAGGCCCAGAACAGGCGCCAACACTTTGGTAAAGACCCTTGGAGCCGAAGCAAGACCGAAAGGTAATGCCACAAACTGATAGTGATCCTCCGCGATAGCGAATCGGATGACCCTCAAATAGGGACGTGAAGATACGCATCCTTCAGATCGATAGAGGCCAGGAATTCTCCCGGACTCAAGGAGGCTATTACCGAGCGAAGTGATTCCATGCGGAATTTCCGAACGCTCACAAAGCGGTTCAGAGCTTTTAAGTCCAGAATCGGACGCACCTTGCCCTCCTTTCTGGGCACAGTGAACAGATTTGAATAAAACCCCCGAAACCTGTCCCGATGTGGCACCGGGACGATCACCCCCTGGGCGAGAAGATCTTGCACTGCCCGATGAAGATCCCGTAACCGATCTGGGGTCAACTGAAGATTTGAGGGAAAGAATCTGCCCGCCGGTCGCGAAAGGAATTCGATCTTGTACCCTGATCGAATGATTTCCTGAACCCACCTGTCCGGAATCCGGAGCAGCCAAGGTTGGAGGAAACCGCGCAAATGTCCCCCCACTCCTGAAACGGGTGAGGGCGCCCCTTCAGGCAGAGGCGGACTGAGCCGCCGCACCCGCTTGGCCGGATTTTTGTTTGCCAGCCCAGGGCTTCCTCTGGCCACCCTGGCCTTTGAAGGGTTTCCCCTTGTACTGTGCCTTGAAGGCACGAAAGGATCCCTGTTTAAAGTGCTATAGTGTTATTTGATAGCTGAAGATACAGTGTAAAAACAAGGTCAAAAAATATTGCACAAAGTGTTCTCATATGTTGAAGTGTTATAAAGTGTTACAGTGCGTACAATAAATAAATAGCTAGTTGTGCCAGTAGAAAAAATATAAAGAATATATATGTTTGAAAGCACACTTGGTGTAATGTATGCCTAACCAGTATAAATAGTGAACCATGCAATAAATATTGTAATAAATAAAATCACATCTGTGCTAATAGCGAATAAATATAACAATAAATATAGCAATAAATAGTGCTCATGCAGTGGAATAATGGTCCCAAAAAAAACAACAAGTCAACAGTCATTTTGTTGCTGGGTGAATCCGTGATGTGTAAAAAAATATATATTCAATAATCGGTGAAAGGCAGCTAATCAAGTGATGTTAAGGTGCTTCAAATGCTTTAGGGGTGGTGTGAGTGATGGGTGAAACACACAGGTGCACCCCCTCTAATTGCTCCAGCACTCACCGGAGGTATGTACCCCTACAGGGGTAACAAGCCTTATTGCAGCGTGGTCTGTAAGACTCCTGAGGGAGGGGGGAGGGGGATGTCCCCCTGTTATGCCAGATAATAGGATCTCTGCTCCAGAGATGCAAGAGGAAGTTAGAAGAAATCTGATGAATTTTGCTAATTAACAATGGCTTTCTTTGCAATCACTCTAAATTATATTCCATGTTATTCCTCTTCGACCAAGGTAGATTTCATATACAATATGGTATGGTATGGAGTCGATGGCACCTGTCTTGCAGAGACTGCTCTTTACACTGTGTCTTCATCTATCAAATAACACTATAGCACTTTAAACAGGAATATTCATTTTTTAGCACTTAAAATTAGGCAGCGCCACTTTACCTCACCTTACTCATATACCTTGATATAGCCTTCGGGCCATATTTTGAGGTAGGCTGCAGCCTTCTTTCCCGTCCACAAGCGCGGATTTTCTTTTTTTCTACAAAAGGATCCCTGATTAGGTTTAAAGACGGGACCCCGCTTACTGCGAAAAAACTTTCCTTTAGGATTCTGGGGCAGCAGAGTGCTCTTGCCCCCAGTGACTCCTTTAACCAATTCATCCAGGGATTCCCCAAAAAGACGAGACCCCGCATAGGGAATGTCAGCCACCGTCTTTCTGGATTTCTGGTCAGCCGACCAGATTTTTAACCAGATCAGTCGCCTGTTAATCACACCGACACCGGACAGGCGTGCAGCCGAATGGGGCCTCATTCAAGGCCGCATCGCTCAAATACATGACCCCTTGATAAATCTGGTCCACCATCTCCACCGTAGTGGGGGAGCAGAATCAGCCACGAGAGTGCATCTTAGCATCTTAGTCCAATCCGCCACAGCCTGAGCCGTCATGACAGAACCGAAAATAGGCTTTAGCAGGGAACCCACCACCACGTAGGCATGGCGGGCAAGAGATTCCAGCCTCCTATCCGTAGGATCCCTTAACACCGGAGAATCTTTGGTGGGAACCAGAGTAGCCTTGTTCAATCTGGCCACAGTGTGATCCACTTGAGGAGCCACACACCAGCGTGCAACCATAGTAGACGCAAAAGGGTAGAGAAGTTGAAACCTCTTAGGCACCGTGAAAGTGTGTTTTAAATTGCGCCATTTCTCATGTACTGTGTGATGAAACTCAACGGGGCAAGGAAAAACCTGCACCGTCTTGCGAGTCCTGTGTGTACCAAAAGATGACACAATGCCCGGAGGATTGGGCTCATCCTCTAAATGTAGTGTTTCTTTAATGGCAGAAATCAGCGCATCCATAGCTGCGCGTTCCTCGGGCGACCCAGGGGGGGATTCATCCACCCCTGTGGCCTCCGCCTCCCCCTCAGACTCTAGTGGGTCCTGAGAAGAGCGAGACCCTGAAGGGTGCACGCTACCTACAGCAACTATGTCACAATCAGAATCAGAGGAAACAGAAATCCTATGCCTTTTTCTAGCAGCACGTTCAGACATCAGCACATCCATTTTTGACACCAAAGTCGCCACTACAGCAGCCAAATTAGTCAGGGTAGAGGATTCAGAAGAACTTGAATCCCCCACCAAGGCTGGAGGGAATTTGCTGTCCTGGGATTCAATTACAAAAAAACTATTATATATATATATATATATAAATATATACTGGCCCCTTAAGGGCGCAGCGGACCCCGCAGCACACCACTATATGGACTGTGGAACACAGACCCCCCACAAGGACAAACTGAAGCCAGAAAGATTGCACAGGGGAGGAAAGAGAAGGACAGCAGAACAGAGCCCCACCAGTGTGTTACCACCGCCGTCGGTCGCTCCTGAGTGAAAGAAAGAAGGAAGTGATGTCATTGCCAGAGGCTGAACTGAGGCTGCAGGCTAAGGAAACATGGATGCCTATGCAAAGTAACGGGAGGCTTCGGCAAAATGGCCGTCAACATGTGCTCGGAACAATCCTTTGCCACACACAAGATGGCGCCGCAGAGCGCCAAAATACACTACATACCATGCTGTATAAGCGCCCATAGTGAAGCCAGACATGCTGCCCACACCTAAAATGGCGGACCGGCAGTTTTTTTTAACCCCGCGGCGGTCGCCGCACTGTCTGCACCTCCACGCACCCTAAGGTGACACAGGAGAGGGATCCCCCAAAACCCCACACAGCGCTGGCTGTGGGAAAAAACATCGCAGGGACCGGAACGGGGAGCCCAAAACCGCACAGACATAGGGGACACCACAGACCACATAAGACTGCGGACCCCAGACAGAGGCCCCACACAGAGTGTACTTACCTGTACCCGATGGCGTGGGGGCGCCTCATATCAAACGGGAAACCGCCCGCCCTCAGATGGCAGGGGAGTGCCGTCAGCCAAAAACGCAGGACACCAGGAGTGCACGGGCGAACCGAGCATGTGTCCGGTGAGGTAGCCACCTCACAAGGCTGCATCCCCGAGGACAGGGATGGGTTGTTTGTGAGGCCAGGGCGAACACATAGCCTATTAAGCACTCAATGGCGGGCTGGGATTCCATCTGACCCTCTGTCCTGGAGACCCAGGATGACCAGTCCGATTCCCAGCTCCGCAAAACAACGTCTTCATCCGAAGATCCGACTAACTAACGCTGACAAAATAAACAGCTAGTAATGCAAAGAAAAAATGACATTTGCAGAAAATAAAATCATAAAATAGAAGAAGGCTGAGACTGTAGCCCCAGCACAGGGAAGCCTATCTACTTCTAAACTAGGCAGAAGACAAACTGAGCTGGGATGGCTTTTGCAGGAGGGGTATTGGACCAGTGGGACAGCCCCCATGGGTGTGTCTATGTAAATGTTTTTTGTTTCTAACAAGTCTTATGCCTAGCTACTCCTGTGGAGATGAAGTCAATACCCATAAGTGATGACTGTATGAGTGGGAGGCGCCTGTCGGAGGACGTAAGAGAAAACAAGTTTTAATGAATTGATCAACTTAAAACTAAGTGGGAAAAAAACAAAATAAAGGAGGGCAAAGAAAGCAAATGCCCAGCACTCAAATCGAGTTCACAAAAATGAGAGCAACATTAAATGTGTATAAATTACATTAAATAGGATGAATACACAAAACGGGACCAAATAATGTCACAACTAATTACAGCAAATGGTCACTACTACTGCCCAAATATTTTGGGCTCAAGAATTATCAATAAAAGCATTAACATCCACATCGATGTCTAAACCAAAGGGGGCATAGGATTTAATCCTATAAATCCAGGACATCTCAGATTTTAGGGAGATCCAAAAGATCTCCCTAATAAAGGAACTACCCGGACAATGAGGACTGAAATTATCTATCCCCAAAAAGAGGTTATTGTTAGGTCTCTATGTAAGATAATGCTTGGATACAGAATGCTTTTTGAACCCCTTCCTAATAGTATACCACTCCGATCGTAGAGCATGTGACAAATGGTCTTATTTCAAATTCTGCTAAAGTGCAAAAGTAACTAATTACTTTTTTAACTTACATGACCAACACTGATATATATACTGTATTTTCTGGCGTATAAGACTACTTTTGAACCTCAAACAAATCCCCCAAAAATGGGAGGTCGTCTTATACGCTGAGTATAATTTCTCCAAGGTAACCTAAGAATAAGTATTAACCGGTAGATCATGTAATAGGGGGGTCGTCTTATACGCCCAGTCGTCTTATACGCCGGAAAATACGGTATATATACACATACACACAATTATATATATATTATATACACACATACTATATATGTAAAGGAATAGACACAGGTCGTCCTGCAGCCCCTCCTCTGGCTAGCACTTTGTAGAGGTATTTTTAAATATCTGTGATGGCATCACAGGGGTTTCTTTACATTTTATAAAACTTTAGGCTGTGCTGCAAATTTTCTCTAAATTCAGAAAGGGGAGGGAGCTGTGCATCCAAAATTACTGTAGCTTTGAGTACAGCTTTAATTTAAAAAAAAATGCTTTGATCAAACTGCATTGGTAATTTTCTCTTAGACACTTGAACAAATGATTCTTGCTCCCAATAAGAAGTCTATTTAGAGTAAGGAAGCCAAAAACACAGCGGTAGAATATAGGAGGATTATGGTATACTTAATTTCCTACCTTGAATGAATATGTTCTTTTTCAGTAGCAGCAGCTACTGAAAAAAACACTCTCTGATTCCTGTATTTACAGGGCTCAGTGTCCCCAATTTCCTGTTAGTAGGGCCAGTGGCTGTTATGCCCTCTCCATCAAGGTCCACTGGTCCTGTAATAGCCCATTGTAATTCTACTATATGTGGTGAGAGAAACCAGGCAGCTTAGACTCTAAGTCTGTCCTGCTCACTCTTAAGCCTGGTACACACCACTAGTTTTTTTCTGGTTGAACGAAAAAAAACCTCACAGCTCAGATCACAGCAACTGTACTAACAATCTGATGTTAGTATAGTGATCTCCCCCGCTGAGCTGTTGTGTTCTGACAAGGGGACGGCCCTCATGCCAGAACACTCCGGTAAGCGCTTTTAGCCGTTGGCTGAGAGCGCTGATCGGCCACTAGATTTTAAACATGCATGACCGACAGAAGCCTGCCAAACATTGGACCAGCTGGCATATACACGAATCGAATGTCAGACGTTTTTTTGTCGCCTGAAATTTGGCCTGTGTGTACTAGGCTTTATAGTCCAATTTCATTGACAGGTAAGGAAACTTCTAGCCTACACCCAATCACATTGACAGAGCCCGGTCATAGCTACTCTTCAAATGTGACAGTGGGTGCGAGGAAATTACGAGCATGTTACACCCTAAATTTTCCTAAGGGTGAACTTAGTCTTTCAGTTCCTAGTATGAACTCATGAATGCCAATGGCTAGATATGACTCATCATATTATATTTACCTGCATTCTGATCTGTTCTTTGATCGGAGTCATCAGAATCTGCCATTCCCACTGTCCATACCATGGCAGCTTTTAAAACAAATACAAAGTTAGAATAACATAGTTCACTTGTTGAACTAAGCAGAAATAAGCAGCCTTGAAAAAGGTAAAAATAATTTTAAGACTTTAAAAAAGTCAATCAATGTGCCTAAATGTAAGCTTTATTACACCAGTCAATTTAAAAATGAAATACCAGTGCATATATGGGAAGCAAAAACAAAAAAACAGTGCATATATTAATGTACTGTATACAGTGCCTTGAGAAAGTATTCGGCCCCCTTGAACTTTGACCTTTTGCCACATTTTAGGCTTCCAACATAAAGATATAAAACAGTAATTATCTGTGAAGAATCAACAACAAGTGGGACACAATCATGAAGTGGAACGAAATTTATTGGATATTTCAAACTTTGTTAACAAATAAAAAACTGAAAAATTGGGCGTGCAAAATTATTCAGCCCCTTTACTTTCAGTGCAGCAAACTCTCTCCAGAAGTTCAGTGAGGATCTCTGAATGATCCAATGTTGACCTAAATGACTAATGATGATAAATAGAATCCACCTGTGTGTAATCAAGTCTCTGTATAAATGCACCTGCACTGTGATAGTCTCAGAGGTCCGTTTAAAGCGCATAGAGCATCATGAAGAACAAGGAACACACCAGGCAGGTCCGAGATACTGTTGTGGAGAAGTTTAAAGCCGGATTTGGATACAAAAAGATTTCCCAAGCTTTAAACATCCCAAGGAGCACTGTGCAAGCGATATTGAAATGGAAGGAGTATCAGACCACTGCAAATCTACGAAGACCTGGCCGTCCCTCTAAACTTTCAGCTCATACAAGGAGAAGACTGATCAGAGATGCAACCAAGAGGCCCATGATCACTCTGGATGAACTGCAGAGATCTACAGTTGAGGTGGGAGACTCTGTCCATAGGACAACAATCAGTCGTATACTGCACAAATCTGGCCTTTATGGAAAAGTGGCAAGAAGAAAGCCATTTCTTAAAGATATCCATAAAAAGTGTTGTTTAAAGTTTGTCACAAGCCACCTGGGAGACACACCAAACATGTGGAAGAAGGTGCTCTGGTCAGATGAAACCAAAATCAAACTTTTTGGCAAGAATGCAAAACGTTATGTTTGGCGTAAAAGCAACACAGCTCATTACCCTGAACACACCATTCCCACTGTCAAACATGGTGGTGGCAGCATCATGGTTTGGGCCTGCTTTTCTTCAGCAGGGACAGGGAAGATGGTTAAAATTGATGGGAAGATGGCTGGAGCCAAATACAGGACCATTCTGGAAGAAAACCTGATGGAGTCTGCAAAAGACCTGAGACTGGGATGGCGATTTGTCTTCCAACAAGATAATGATCCAAAACATAAAGCAAAATCTACAATGGAATGGTTCACAAATAAACATATCCAGGTGTTAGAATGGCCAAGTCAAAGTCCAGACCTGAATCCAATTGAGAATCTGTGGAAAGAACTGAAAACTGCTGTTCACAAACGCTCTCCATCCAACCTCACTGAGCTCGAGCTGTTTTGCAAGGAGGAATGGGCAAAAATTTCAGTCTCTCCATGTGCAAAACTGATAGAGACATACCCCAAGCGACTTACAGCTGTAATCGCAGCAAAAGGTGGCGCTACAAAGTATTAACTTAAGGGGGCTGAATAATTTTGCACGCCCAATTTTTCAGGTTTTTATTTGTTAAAGTTTGAAATATCCAATAAATTTCGTTCCACTTCATGGTGTCCCACTTGTTGTTGATTCTTCATTCTTCACAAATAATTACTGTTTTATATCTTTATGTTTATGTTTCTGAAAGGTGGCAAAAGGTCGAAAAGTTCAAAGGGGCCGAATACTTTCGCAAGGCACTGTAAATACCTTTCTCTGCCTCTCCACTAAAATGGTTATGTATTGTAAAGAAAATCCCTTATTTTTTGCATTCTTGCCAGTTAGCTTCTTCTCCGCCAAAAGCAGATTTGTGGGCATTACTGTTGTTGAGCTCAGGCAAAGCTCAGTTGCCATCGTCCCCCGTTTAGTAAGCATGCCTGTCAGGAGCATGGATATGCTTCATTCCAGCTTTATTGTGGCGTGCTCACAGCAGAGCTGTGCACTAAACTCATGCACCCAGTTCCCTTATTCCACCCCCTCCTGGCCTTTTGACAGGCTCAGCCAGATCCGCCACCTGGTGACCCAGCTTCACTGGTTGCTAGGCTGCAGGTGGCCGGACTGCACAGCATCATGCATTTTAAGGTGTGGGTGGCCTAAATGCATGGCATTGTTGGTTGTCATGGTGCAGGTGACCAAGCCACCTATTTTAGAAGAACTGGATTTCATGGGTTTAGAAGAAGATGCACAGCTCTGTGAGCATGCCTGTCTTTAATAAGATGACAAGTGTGTAAGCGTGTCTCCTTGAATGTAGCGTGGTTGAACAGCAATGGGGAGAGGGGGGGGGGTGCAGTAAACCAGGCTATCCTAGAAGCTAGACCACCGACAAAAATGGGACAATGTGCTACATACACTTTTTACCCTAGAGCAGTGCTTCTCAACCACCGGGCCATGGCTCTCGTTTGGCCAGCAGCCTACCCTCTCTATCGGCCTCCAGCTAGCTGCAGATTCCTTAACATCCCATAGTGCCACACTCCACCCCCCCCCCCCCCCATTCTTCCCCAAAAAGCTATGCAGACTATATTTGTTTTTAAATAGTTCAAAGTAGCCACATTTTTAATCAACACTAAGGCTTGGCCATACATAAATTTCCTTTAGATTTACCAAAACCATGCATGAGGTCAAACCTAAACACTTTCAATTTGTATGCAATCAGGCAGGCCCTTGCACTACATAGTTGAAGGTAAATCTAAAGAAAAATTTAATAAGAGAATTGTATAATGTATGGCTAGCTTAAGTTTTAGTTATATAGATATATGTTATGTACATTTGTTCAATAAAAAAATCTAAGTAGGTTTGGCTGCTTTAGCTTGAAATAGATATATATATATTTTTTTTTAAATCTTTTTATTTGGGTTTTTCAAAGAAATTGAACAAACATACATAAACATATGAAAACATTGTTAACAAATCAACTGAAGTACAGCGAGGTGCATGAGTGAGCATGCAAATGCAGTCCACGGCTTATGATAAGACCCACAAAGAATGGGAACCACCTAAGTGCCAGACCTTCCGTAGCGATCACCATCATAGTACAGTCAAGTAAGTACAGAACTACTCAGGGGGGGGGGGGGGCAAGGGCACCAAGCGTGCCACTAGTAGCATCCTAATTGCAGAAACCACTGGGAGGAGGGCACCCCAAAGGGGGAACATACTGCGCCCCCCTACTGAACTCTACCCCTACCCCACCCCCCCAGGGCCCCATCAAGTTCACCATTAGCATCAATCAGAAGTTAGAGATTAGTGGGGACTATGCTTCCCTACATATTCATTCCAAACGGACCATCTGGCCTGAAATTGTTGCATTCTAAAGGCCATTAAAGCTAAAGTTTTTTCATATACACACGATTCCCCCACTATTTGGATGACTTCCCTCTTAGTTGGGGTATCGTCACTTTTCCACTTGCGAGCTATGGATAATCTTGCAGCAAACAGGATATTCTGGACCACCGTCCTAAATTGGGGGGGTATCTGTCAATGTTTATACCCAGTAATGCCTGTTCCACCGAAATTCTATTAAGTATCCCGGTCACTTCTGCTATCAGTTTGGATATAGAAGCCCAGAAACTTCTCAAGGAGACACTTGTTCACAATACATGGAGCAGGGTGCCAACTTGTCCGCACTGTCTCCAACACAAATTGGAAGCGCCCGGGTAGTATTTATCAATGGAGTACGGTGTCTTATACCACCTAAGGTGTATTTTCAGTAAACCCTCCCTGAAATTGGAGCACGTGGTATGAGCGAATGTATGCTTATAGGATCGCACCCATTGCTCCTCAGTAAACTCCTGTCCGAGGTCGCCCTCCCACTTCAGGTGATAGGTGTTTTTCATAAATGTCTTCTTATCATGGAGGGTAGTGTAGAATTTGCCTATACCTTTCAACTGTTTATTCATAAATGTCTTTATGAATAAGCACAGTGTATAAAACGTCTCCGGGAAAGGAATGCAAGTTGATTTTATGGTAAAAGTCAAGTGAGACACTCGGAGGAATGTGAAATATTCCTTGGCGAAAGTCGGGAATTGGTCGCACCTTTCAGAGAAGGAGAAACCTGGAGGGCCTTCTGTGATGTCGTGAACAGTATTAAGCCCAAATGAGGACCAATGGGCCAAAATGTAGGTTCGGGGAGAGAAAAGAGAGAGCAGTCAGAGGGACAGGGACATCCACCCGTTTGGCAAGCGTGGCGCTATGGGCATAAAAATATTGCCACGCATGTACCGTGGCTGAGATGATGGGATGTTCCACCGAATAGCTGCATTTAGATAGAGGGATACTGAGTATGAGGTCGGCTAGAGAGCCTTGTGTCACCACCAACTGCTCAATCTGTCTCCAACTAGGTGGCTGGGCAGGCTTCAGCCAATGGAGGGACTGGGTAAGAATAGCAGCCATATGGTAGCCACGTATATCTGGAATGCCCATGCCTCCTATGTGGGGGTGTTTGACCAAGTGTTTGTGGGAGCAGCGAGGCCTTTTCCCGTCCCAGAGGATTTGGATACCATTGATTGAACCATGCGGTAAAACGTTAAGGGAATCTTAATGGGGATAGCCCTAAATAAGTATAATAGCTTTGGGAAAGTCAGCATTTTAAACGCTGCATTCCTTCCTGACCAGGAGAGATAATATTTGCTAAGTCTAGATAGTTTGTGCGTGAGGGGGTCAAGGAATGGAGTAAAATTGGTTTTGAAAAGATCCCCTATTCTGCTCGTGAGCCTAACACCCAGGTAATCAATATGAAATGGAACCATACCCTTAATATCCTGTTTTAGATTGTCTGAAATTGCTACTCCTAACATGTTCGATTTAGTGTCATTTACTTTGTAGTAGGAGACAGAGCTAAACTCCCTGAGAACCTCCTGAGCAGCTGGTAACGAGGATAAGGGAGAGGTCGTGGACAAGATAATGTCATCCGCGAACAACGATATCTTGTTGGTAAAACATTTAGTATCTAAACCCTTTATCCCCAGATGGCTTCTGATCCTTTCTGCAAAAGGCTCCATGAAGAGAGCAAACACTAATGGTGATAATGGGCACCCCTGGCGGGTGCCATTGGTTATTTAAAATTTAGTGGAGAAAAGAGCCTCTGTATAGACATAGGCCGAATGTGTAGTATACAAGGCCAGTACAGCATCCAATATCTCGCCCACCATGCCGAAGCGTTGCAGAACCTTACGTAAATATCCCCAGTGTATCCTGTCAAAGGCCTTTTCGGCATCAAGGGACAGGGACACTGTGGGAGTACGAGTGGACTCGGCATGGTGGATGAGATTCAGCATCCTCCTAGTAGCATCGGTGGCCTGACGGCCCATGACAAAACTACCTGATCCTGATTAATAAGGTCAGGTAAAAATTTGGAGATTCGATTTGCCAGTATTTTCGAGTAGACCTTCAGATCCACGTTGAGCAAAGAGATGGGTCTGAAGTTCTTCGCGCAATCCGGGGGTTTCCCCGGCTTGGGCAACGTAATAACAGTAGCCTCCAACATCTCAGGAGGGAAGGAGGCAGAAGAGGCAGCCCTGCGGAACACCCCCCGGAGTCTGGGGGCTAAAAGGTGCACATATTGTTTGTAGTACTCCGAAGAGAACCCATCAGGGCCAGGGGCCTTGTTGAGGGGCAATGAATGGATTGCTTTAATAATTTCAGCGTCTGTGATAGGGAGGTTCAATTCCGACACGTCTGCGGGTCGTAATTTGGGTAGGGAGATCGAAGCTAAAAAGCTATCAATGTCCTCCGGAGATGGTTGGGGAGTGGACATGTCATCCCTTAAGTTGTAAAGCGAGCCATAGTATTGGCTGAAGGCATCGGCAATGTCTTTAGGGTTGGTTAAAGTCAGTTCAGTAGAGTGATGTGTCAATTTAGATATACGTTGTCGGGTATGTGTCCCCTTCAATTGGTTAGCTAAGAGCTTGCCAACCTTTTTGCCATGTGCCAAGTGTTGTCCAATTAGAAATAGATATTTTTTGTGTGCTATACCTACTATTAGTCTCATTATATAAAGTTTTTACATTTGCAGTCCACAGAAATAGGAAAACTAGGCAGAGACCAGGGACACGCAGTATTTTTATTTACAGATTAGAACATAGAAAGGAATATATCCCACAAGGGTACACATTGAAGTGTTTATCAGACACAGAGGTATCTTTTAGGAAACACTCATGACTGCCCAGGGTCATACAACTCACCCCCTGCATTTAAATCAAGTCTGGACGTCAAGGATGTCTAAGTGACATCTTTTCTACGGCAGAATAGTGAAAACAACTATATACTTACAGGAATATATTAATGCTGGAAATATAGGCTCATTTCTTTCCTGGGCAGTTTCCACCAGCATTCTGAGAGGGCCTTTTGGACATAATACAGCTAGCAAATCTGTCAGCAAAGACACAATACAGACACCTATTTTGAGAGAAGCTGGTATAACTTTAGCTGCAACAGCTAAAGTGGTAATAAACCCAAAACCAAAAATTTAAACTATTGCAACTTACCAAACGTTAAATTAGACAGACAGATAGACAGAGACAGACAAATAAATAGATAGATCTTGCTCCCATATGACTGCAAAAAGGGCCAGGAATGTGAGGGATATTTTGGTTAGACATGAATTAATTTCAAAACTTTAAATGTACAAAATATCGGCCCGTATCGGCTGATACCGATATGTTGTGACCGAAATATTGGTATCGGCCCTGAAAAACAGAATTTTTGTAAAATCTTACCGTAAAATTCCTTTTTCTGAGTCCTCTGACAGTCGCCACCCACTCACACAGTCTTCACTTATGGGTATTGACCTCTTATCCACAGGAGTAAGCTAGGCAGAAGATTTTGTTAAAAACACAAAAAACTTTGCATAGACACACCTACAGGGGGCTGTCCCTCTAGTTCAATACCCCCGGCTAGCCTCATTGCCAATTCAGTTTGGTAGCAAGCAGTAGATAGTCCATAAACCCCAAAAGAGGGGTGGGGGCGGCAGAGGACTCAGAGAAAGGAATTTTACGGTAAGATTTTACAAAAATTCAATTTTCTCTTACGTCCTCTGACAGTCGCCGCCCACTCATACAGTCTTCACTTATGGTATGTCCCAAAGCAGTGTAGACATGAGGGGTGGGAAACGCAACCGTCTCAAGGTAACAAAGCACCCAAGGTCAGATAAAAGAACCTTATCTGAACCAGAAAGGTAACCTACTGGGTAACAGGAAAGCTCAACAGGATCAAACAAACCCAGGAAGGTAAAATAACCAAGGGGGAAAAAAACCCCACAGGAGGGGACAGGCTAAAAACGCCATGTCTCCCCCAAAGTACTGCCGCACTCAGAACTTTACGGCCAAAGGAGGCATCTGCCGATGCCGAAAACATCAAGTTCGTAAACTTTGTAAAGGTGTTCACTGACGACCAGGTCACCGCTTTGCACACCCGGGACACCGACGCCTGATGGCGAAAGGCCCAAGACGCACCCACCGCTCAGAAGAGTGCGCCGTGACAGGGAAGGGCAGAACCCGGTCACTAGGCGAATAAGCCTGTACAATCGTCCGTCTGAACCAGACAGGAATGGTTGCCGCAGACGCAGCCATACCCTTCCGAGGCCCTCAGGAAGGACAAAAAGAGAATCCGACTTTCTGAAGGATTTAGTAGACGACAGGTAACCCTGATCGCCCTGACAACATCCAAGGAATGTAAGGCAAACTCCGTAGGATGCGTAGGATTCGCACACAGCGAAAGCAAAACAATGTCCTCATGGAGATGGATTTCAGACACCACCTTCGGAAGGAAGGATTGATGAGGTCGCAAGACCACTTTATCCCTATGAACCAGTTAGGGGGGAGTGGCATGATAGGACCCCCAACTCTGACACTCTGCGAGCAGATGTGATCGCCACCAGAAAGGCAACTTTTCGTGACAGTGCAGGCAGAGGAATCTCCCGGATGTTCTCAAAGGGAGGACGTTGCAAAACGGACAGAACCAAATTCAAGTCCCAAGGGGTTAAGGGCGCCCTCCGAGGGGGGGCCAAATGACGCACCCCTTGAATAAAGGTGCGGATCAAGGAATTTGATGCCAAGGGGCGCTGGAAAAGAATTGCCAGCGCAGACAACTGACCCTCAACCGTGGTCAGTGCAAGACGTAGGTCCACACCGGATTGCAGTAAGGCTAACACCCTTGCCACCGAAAAGTAGGGTGGATGGAAACCCTGCGATTCGCACCAGGCGAAGCAAGCCTTGCAGGTACGATAATAAATCTTACCGGACAAGGCCTTCCTAGCTCTAAGCAAGGTAGGAGTGACCGCCAACGAGAGACCCCGATCTCTCAAGATCTGGCTTTTACCAGCCACGCCGTCAAAGCCAGCGACTGTAAAGCAGGATGGAAGAACACCTCCTGAGACAACAGATCGTCTCGTAAGGGGAGCCGCCAGGGAGGCTCGACGACCATTTGCATGACGTCCGCGTATCAAGACCGGCGCGGCCAGTCCGGGCACCCAGGACCACCAACCTCGGTTCCGAGACCAACCTGCAAAGGAACCGTGACAACAACTGGATTGGGGGGGGGGGAAGGCATAAATGAGGCGATACTGATTCCAGGGCACCACCAGCGCGTCCGATGCGGCTGCCAGAGGATCGCGTGTTCTTGCCAAGAGCCTTCCCACCTTGTTTAGAGGCACGCCATCGCACACACAGCATCTGAAACACCTCCGGGTGTGGGGACCATTCCCCCTGGTCTGGCGACTCCGATAGTCGGCCTGCCAGTGTTCTATACCCGGAATGTGAACTGCCGAAAGCGCAGAGACCCGCGTCTTGGCCCAAGGCAAAATCTCGGCCACTTCCTTGGCCGCCCGGGCACTCCTGGTGCCCCTTTGGTGATGGATGTATGCCACCACAGTGGTGTTGTCCACCTGCACCCGCACAGGGTGGCCCTGAAGACGATCCCACCAACGGAGCAAACAGAGTCTGATCGTTCTCAGTTCCAAGGCATGTATCGGTAGGGAGGATTCCCCCTCCAACCAAGTGCCCTGGGCAGACAATTTGCCCAGAACGCCACCCCAGCCCGACAGGCTGGCGTCCGTGGTGAGCACCTTCTATAACAACGGCCGGAAGGATTTCCCTTCCGTCAGAGCCGGAGACTGGAGCCACCACAGAAGGTCCGCTCTGACCCAGTGACTCAATGATATCTTCCTGTCCAAGGACTGAGGATGCCTGCCCCACCTGGCTAGGATCCCCTCTTGCAGAGATCACGTGTGGAACTGTGCAAACGGCATCGCCACGAAGGCTGACACCATCAATCCTAGGGACCGCATGCAGGTCCTGAGTGATGAGGATTCGTTGTCCCTGAGGGACCTGACCTCGTTCAGCAGAGTCCGGAGCATGTCCTCCGGCAGGAAAACTCTCGCATGGGCGGAGTCCAGGACCATTCCCAGAGAAGGGAGACGAACAGAAGGGAGCAATGTCGACTTCTGAAAGTTGATGTCCCACCCGAACTCCTGGAGCGTCCGAATCGTGGTTGACAGAGCGCGCAACAGAGTTGAACTGGAACTCGACCTTAACAGGAGATCGTCCAGATATCCAAGGATTGTGATCCCCTGCGCCCGCAACAGGGCCAGAACAGGAGCCAAAGCTTTTATAAACACCCTTGGAGCCGAAGCGAGACCGAAAGGTAACGCCACGAACTGATATCGCTCCTCTGCGATTGCGAATCGGAGGTACCTCTGATGACCCTCAAATACAAGGATGTGTAGAAACGCATCCATGAGGTCGATTAAAGCCAGGAATCTCCCGGGCAAAGAGAGGCCACCACCGATCAGAGGGATTCCATACGGAATTTTGAACCCGCACAAAGCGGTTCAGAAACTTTAAGTCCAGAATCGGACACACCTTGCCTTCCTTTCAGGGCACCGTGAACAGATTCAAGTTAAAAACCCCCAAAACCTGTCCCGATGTGACACCGGGACGATCACCCCCTGGGCGAGGAGATCCTGAACTGCCCGTTGGAGATCTTGGAAACGATCTGGGGCCAATGAAGATTTGAGGGAAAGAATCTGCCTGCTGGGCGCGATCGAAATTCGATCTTGTACCCCGACCGAATGAGTTCCTGAACCCATCTGTCCTGAATGGCGGACGGGGCTGCCGTGCCAGAGTGGGCGGCTATAGACTTGCCCGCCCAAGGCTTCTTCTGGCCACCAGAGGCCTTGAAGGATACGCCTTGCCATGTGCTTTAAAGACACGAAAGGACCCCTGGTTAGGTTTAAAGGAAGGGCCCCGCTTACCGCGGCAAAAAACTTACCCTTGGACACATGGGGCAGCAGAGTGCTTTTACCCCCAGTGACCCCCTTCACCAACTCGTCCAAGGCGATTCCCTGCATAAGGGATGTCAGACACCTTCTTCCTGGAGGTCTGGTCGGCTGACCAGCTCTACAGCCACACAAGGCGACGGATTATCGCTGCAAAAGCAGATAAGCATAAGACTAAAGGGGCCTCATCCAAGGCCGCATCACACAGGCATAAAACCGCCTGAACAATTTGGTCCACCATCTCCAAAGTAGCAGGAGGGGCGGAATCAGCCACAAGGGTGCAACTGAGCACCTTAGTCCACTACACCACATCCTGAGAGACCATTACTGAGGCGAACACGGGCTTCAGCAAGGAACCTGCCACCACATAGGAGTGGCGGGAAGGAGATTCCACCCACCTATCCGCCGGGTCTCTAAGCACCGGATAAGCCTCCATGGGCATCAGAGTGGCCTTGTGTAATCTGGATACCATGTGGTCCACCTTAGGGGCCACAGTCCAGTGCGAATCCATTGGAGACGCAAAGGGACAACGGTACTGAAAACCGCATAGGTACCACAAGAGTGCGCTATAAATTGCGCCATTGTTCGTTCACCGTTTCTTGAAACTCAGCGGGACAGGGAAATACCTGAGCCGCTTTCTGGGTTCTGTGGGTCCCAAAGGAGGACCGCTTACCCGGCGGGTGGGGCTCATCCCCTAAAAGCAGTGTATCCTTAACAGAACTATAAACACAGACGTTACCGCGCGTTCTCTGGCCGACCTGGAGGGGGAGTCGTCCCCCTCCTCCTCCCCTCCGACCGAGAGGACAGACCCTTCAGGGGGTACACTGTCCATGGCAATCATATCTAGCTCAGAATAAGAAGACTGAGACAGTCTGGGTCTTTTTCTAGAAGCCCGCTCAGACATCATCAGAGCCACTTAAGACACTAAAGTCACAAGTGCAGAAGGAAGGGAGCTTAGTACAGAAGATTCAGGTCACCTGAACCCTCCACCAGCGCTGGGGGGAACATGCTGCCCAAATACCTACTTAAAATTTTTTTTGGGCACTGGCCCTTTAAATCAGCGTCAGCGGCGGATCCCACCGCAAAGCGCCGCAAAGAGGACCAGCATGTGCCACTAAATACAGAGTAACATAGCTGCCAGCAAGGCATGACCCAGAAAAACAGCATAGAAAGCCCCCCAGAAGTGTAGCTGTACTATACCAGCTTCCAGCTCGATCCGACTGAAGAAAGGAAGTGATGTCACGCTGCTAGAGGCCCAAATAGGAACTGAACTAAAGAAAAATGGTTGCCCATGAAACTATGGGGAGGCTCCGGGAAAATGGCCGCAGAGCATGAAAGATTACACTGCCCCCATTAAAGATGGCGCCCGAAAGGGCGCGAATACACTAGGGAAAATGGCTGCTGAATGCCCACACATGAAGCCAGAACAGCCTGCCCACACCCAAAATGGCGGCCCCACGATTTTTACACTGCAGCGGTCCCCACAACCATGCCTGTACCCCCAAAGTGAAACAAAACACTCCCGAGGGACTCAGGGACCCCCGCAAACCCCCCACAGCGTGGCATGACCGCAAATATCGCCCCATCAGGGACCGTGAGGGAGACACAGGGACCACACAGACAGACATGAGGGGATCACACAGACTCTAAACAGACTGCCATCCCCATGAGAGAAGGCCCTACACACACACCCCCGGGCATACAATGTATAGACAGAGGGGGTAGCATGTTACTCACGATCCATGCAAATTCGTGGGTGCCACTCTGCGACGGGAAGCCTCCCACCCCAGGCGGTGGGGGTGCCTTCAGCCAAACAGGATTCTAGCAACACGCGGCGTACCGCAGTTGAGACATCCTAGCGAAGTGGCCACTTCGCGGGCTTTGTACCTGAGGACAGGGACAGGTCGTTTACGAGACCTGAGCGTACGCATAGCCTGCTAAACGCTCGATGGTGGGCTGGGATTCCGTAAGGCTCTAGTACAACCAGTCCGATTCCCAGCTCCGCAAACGCTGTAGTCTTCTGAAGTCTGACTAACTAAGCGCAGGAACAAATAAAAAGCTATTAGTGCAAAGAAAGACACACTTAGCAGAAAATAAAATGTAATAAAACAGAGAAAAGGCTGAGACTGTAGCCCCAGGACAGGGAAGCCTGCCTACTCCTAAGCTAGGCAAAAGACAAACTGAATTGGAATGAGGCTAGCTGGGGGTATTGGACCAGAGGGACAGCCCCCCGTAGGTGTATCTATGCAAAGTTTTGTGTTTTTAACAAAATCTTCTGCCTTGCTTACTCCTGTGGATAAGAGGTCGATACCCATAAGTGAAGACAGTATGAGTGGGCGGCAACTGTCAGAGGACGTAAGGGAAAACCATATAGGTCTATCCCTAGTTCGGAGGCCCTCCAGCAGTGAGTTCCAGGGACATTGCATCGCTGGATTCAGTGTGAGTATAGTTCCACTTTAACCACTTCCATACCGCGTCATTGAAAAATGACGGCGACAGCAAGTGCTCCTCGATCCGGGCCGCGGTCATATGATGGCGGCCCGCTCTCGCAGCTATTGTGCGCCCCCAGGGGCGCGCATCGCGGTGATCGAGGATGAGGCTCGTCCCTCGGACAGAGCCCATCTCCGATCTAGGTAAAGAGCCAATGAAATTGGCTTTTTACCACGTGACCGGCTGTCAATCACAGCCGGTCACAGAATGTCAACAGAGAACACGGTAACTAGCTGTCACCGTGTTCTCCTCCTCACACGCTGATCCTGTGTGAGGAGGAGATTGCAGTAACAGCTAGTTACCGATTACAGTGCACCCCAAAACACACTGATTGCCCCCCCAATAAAGAGGACCTGTCACTAGCCCATCAAAGTACCTGTCACTACCCCACCAAAGTACCTGTCACCAGCCCATCAGAGTACCCGAGTACCTGTCACCAGCCCATCAGGCACTCTGATGATAGGTACTCGGGTACACTCTGATGGTCTGGTGACAGGTACTCGGGTACTCTGGTGACAGGTACTCGGGTACTCTGGTGACAGGTACTCGGGTACTCTGGTGACAGGTACTCGGGTACTCCGGTGACAGGTACTCGGGTACTCCGGTGACAGGTACTCGGGTACTTTGAGTATCTGTCATCGGAGTACCAGAGTACCTGTCATCAGAGTACCCGAGTACCTGTCATCAGAGTACCCAAGTATCTGTCTCCAGCCCAGAGTGCCCGAGTACCTATCTGCACCCCATCAGATTACCCGAGTACCTGTCTCTAGCCCATCAGAGTACCCGAGTACCTGTCATCAGAGTACCTGTCATCAGAGTACCCGAGTACCTGTCATCAGAGTACCCGAGTATCTGTCTCCAGCCCAGAGTGCCCAAGTACCTCTCTGAAGCTCATCAGAGTACCCGAGTACCTTTCTGAAGCCGATCAATGTACCTGAGTACCATCTTCAGCCCATGCCTCCTAGATTATGTGTTGGGGTGTTTGCTTTCCAAAATGGGGTCATTTTGTGGGGGTTACCAGGGCCTTCAAAAGTGTGATTGGTTGTAATGAAATGATATGTGTAATTTATGCTCCTAGAACACCTGACGGTGTTCCTTGAATGTTGGGCCTTTGTATGTGACTATGCTGTGACAAAGTCCCACACATGTGGTATCGCTATACTCAGGAGGAGTAGCAGAATGTATTTTGGGGTGTCATTTTTGCTATGTACATGCTATGTGTTAGAAATATCCTATAAATTGACAACTTTGTATAAAAACAAATGCGTTTTCATTTTGTTTCCACATTTTCCAAAAACTTGTGGAAAAAATGACATGTTCAAAAGACTAACTATGCCTCATAGAATATACATTGGGGTGTTTGCTTTCCAAAATGGGGTCATTTTGTTGGTAATTGCATTGTCTTGGTGTTCCTGGGCCTTCAAAAATGGGATAGGTCGTTAGGAAATTATATGTGTAATTTATGCTCCTAGACAACCTGATGGTGCTCCCTGCATGTTGGGCCTCTGTATGTGGCCAGGCTGTGTAAAGGTCTCACACATGTGGTATTGCCATACTCAGGAGGAGTAGCAGAATGTATTTTGGGGTGTAATTGCAAGTATGCATATACTGTGTGTGAGAAATAACTTGTAATTATGACAATTTTGTGTAAAAAAAGAAAAAAAAAAATTCTTCATTTTCCCAAGAATTGTGGGAAAAAATTACAACTTCAAAAAACTCACCATGCCTCTTACTAAATACCCTGGAATGTCTACTTTCCAAAAGGGGGTCATTTGGGGGGTATTTGTACTGTCGTGACATTTCAGGGCCTCAAGAAATGAGATAGGCCATTGGTACATCAGGTGTGATCAATTTTCAAATATTGGCACCATAGCTTGTAGACTCTAACTTTTACACAGACTAAATAATAACCACTAATTTGGGTTATTTTTACCAAAGATATGTAAAAGTATAAATTTTGGCCAGAATTTATGAAAAAAATTACTTCTTTGCAAAATTTTATAATAGAAACTAAAACAAAATGTGTTTTTTTCAAAATGTTCGATATTTTTTCACTTATATCCCAAAAAATAAAAAACCCAGTGGTGATTAAATACTACCAAAAGAAAGCTCTATTTGTGTGAAAAAAATGATAAAAAATTTGATTGGGTACAGGGTTGCATGACTGAGTAATTATCATTCAAAATGTGAGAGCGCCGAAAGCTGAAAATTGGTCTGGGCAGGAAGGGGGTGCAACTGCTCTGTATGGAAGTGGTTAAAGGTGTAGAGAAATTCCAGATCCGAAAGAACCACAGCACTAAGCTCCCTTGATGAGACTTACTCACAGAGAGCTGTGGGTGGGTGAAGTTGTCTGATGGAATCAGCAGGAGTGATTCCCCCATCCGCACAGACTGTGTGGATGGTTAAATCAGGTAATTTTCTTTTCACTCGCTGGTTGAATCAAAAAAAAAAAAGAATAATTTATGGGCTACCTTAGTGGTTTTAAAAGTAGGGAAGTGGCAAATGTTTTTATTTAAATATTTTTGTTGCATTGTCTTATTTTTTTTGTCCGTTTAGCTGAATTTTTTATTTTTCTGTTACATATGTTTCATTTAGGCCAACTAGAGCCACAACCCATGCTAATTGCTTTTAAATTCACAGGTAATATTTTTCAAAACATAATTATTAACAAATAAACATAAACATTATTTTATCTGAGTGCCTACACATCAGATTCAACACTAATCCGCCAAATACGATTAGCTTGGAGCTTTTACAAAGGAACACGGGAGCAGCAAACTTTTTTTTTTGCAATTTCAGAATGTGAATTTATATTAAAATGACAAGTTTAATATAAATCAAAATGCCCTTCATGACATTCACCTTTCATAACATAAAATAGCATGTATTATAAGTGAAGTACCGTATACAGATATTGCTCCCAGTATTACCCAGGCGGACCACTCAGGCAAATACTTGATAAACACAAGGGCCATAAGAGCACTGATCATGATAAGATAAGCCTGCTGCAATTGTAGAGGCCCCTTCCAGTGAATACAGATCATGCCCACTGCTCCAAAGTTCCAGATAATCATGATCAACGTTGGGTAGTCCATCGCTACATTGTAGGTTTTAAAAACTTCCCTATGACAAAATCAAAAGAAAAGAAAAAACATTATTTTTAGTAATATATAAAGAAATTTAATCCACGCTATGGATATATGTATAGATGTTGTACAGGTAATAAAAATCAATAAAACCAAAAAAATAAAACACTAAAATAATAAAAACAGAATGCTGCTCTTATACTATGTATAAAAAACTGAAGAGACTAAAAAAAAAAAAAAAAAAACCCCACCTACCCTATGGGTATTAGCGCCACTTATAATCAAAACACAAACATGAATGGTGTGTACAATCATAAGTCTTTTGAAATCATAAATCATATCAATATCATGTGCAAACATTAATATTAATAGAAAGACCTCCTCCATAGCGCTAAACTGACCTATAGGGGGCTTTTAAAGCGTCGCTGATAAAAAAAATATAGGGTAGTGAATTCGTAATTTATTGCGTTTTTGTGCCCTAAAATTTACTTTAATGTGTTTTTTACTGAAATTTTGCGCTTTCTAGATCTCTGTTGTAATATCATGTGACAACCCTTGAAATTAGCTAGTGAAAACGCTGTCTCATTCAATAGTGTAACTGGATGAAACAGCTGTCTACATTTTGAAATAAATAAAATAAAAGCCATAAATGACTTATAATTGCCCACCTCATGAAACAACCAGGGTAAGTAGAAGTAATTTATGGCTTTTATTTTATTCTGCCATTTTATACTCTGAACAGAAATAGAAAAAAAAATAGCTCCTAACTTTTTTAGGTGGCTCCTAGATTCAAAGCAAATTTGCCAAGCCCTGACAACATTTTTTATAAAGATGTAGGAATAATTTATACAAACCCAAGATACATGTAGGTGAACATGAACAGCAGCATAAGAGAGGACAGAATCAGCCATCCATGAATGAACTAAAATAAATAAAAAATAAAAATAAAAACATAACACTAGGAATTAAATAGCACAAAATTAAAGATCAAAAAAGGTACATACAGCATTCTATAAATTAGTAGTACATACAGTACTCTATGACCTAAAATGATTTAGAATATGGCCACATACACACTGGCCAATTAACTACGACGGTTGTAAGCGCTGCTTGCACACACCGTGTCTCACCAGCAGCAGCTGTCATTGGTGGCTATCAGATTAGTACTTTGTACAGACCAATGGCCAATGCCACTGCTATTCACATGTAACCACTCATTCGCTTCTGCGCAGAAACACCAACCCTAGACGCATACGGTCTTCGTCCTGGGTTGGTCAGAGGCTCTATTCGCATGTAAAAGCTCAAATGACTGTTTTTTTTTTGTGAGCAACAGCGGCGCTGGCCATTGATCTGTACAGAGTACTAATCTGAAAGCCACACTGATAACTGTTGCCTTGTCCCACACAGTGCATGCAAGCAGCATTTACAAATGACAGCAAGAATATAATGATTCTGACTGGGAGCCACCCCTGGCCACTTCAATTCTGCTGTGTGGATGTAACCTTAATATTACCAAGTACATGCTGATGAGTTTTTCAAAGTGACAGGGTCTCTAAGACATACAGGTGGTGCATCCCTTAATTACAGAAAAGATCCTTCTACTAGATGAAAATATCAGTTTGAAAACCACTAGTGCTTTCCAGTATGCATTGCAACTGTGCTACTGTAAATTAAACTGTCACCCAAGTTAAAACAGAACTGCAGCCATAACCTTTTTTCTTGTTTTACATAGAATGGGAAAGGGTTAGATCCTCTATCAGGTTTTTACTGCTGGTGGGAGAAAGCAGCAGCAGGTCCAATGTCCTAAATAACTCTTTATTAGTGGCATCAGCATACAAGTGGAAACAATAAAATGTTGCATTTTGGACTTAATACCCTTTTTCGTAGCTGTTCTGGTGAAGGTGGGACTTCCTCAAAGTTACTCCTCTCCAGGACAATAAGTGTGGGGAAATATCTCAAATGGATACAGACAGCTAAAATAGCCTGGAAGGGGTTTTATTTCCAAATCATTTTCTTGAGAATATTATTAGATGGCATACAAACTAGGGACAGACCGATTAATCGGCAAGGCCGATATGCACTTTCCCCAATATATCGGTATCGGCCCCGGAACTGGCCGATATTGCCGGTATTTTTGTGACTTCATTCTGCCTTCTTAGGCCGCCTCCCTCGCCTTGGACAGCCTCGTCTGTAGTCGGGAGTAGTCTAGCGGGAGTGTATCACAGCCATACACCCACCCACAGCAGCCCGGTGCCAGCCAGCCACCCACATCCACAGGCCCTGTACTAGCCAGCCAGCCACAGGCACTGTACCAGCCAGCCACCCACAGGCCCTGTATCTGCTACCCACAGGCACTGCACCAGCCAGCCAGCCACCCACCCACAGGCCCTGTACTAGTCAGCCACCCACCCAAAGCCCCGTTACCAGTCAGCCACCCACCCACAGCCCCTGTGCCAGCCACCCACCCAACACAGGGCGCCAGCCAGTCACCCACCACAGGGTGCCAGACAGCCAGCCACCCACCCACAGGCTCCGTACCAGCCAGCCACAGGCACTGTACCAGCCAGCCACCCACAGCCCCTGTGCCAGCCACCCACCTACCCACCACAGGGTGGCAGACAGCCAGCCACCCACCACAGGGTGCCAGACAGCCACCTACCACAGGGTGCCAGCCAGCCAGCCACCCACCACAGGGGGCCAGCAAGCCAGCCATTAAGCATTAAACAAAAATTAACATGTTCAGTACCAGATTTGTGTCAAAAATTGTCTTTATTTTTCAAAACTTTAAAAATTAACAAAATATCGGCCCATACCGATACGTTGTGACCAAAATATCGGTATCGGCCCTGGAAAAAAACATATCAGTCTATCCCTAATACAAACATCTCCAATTTGCATAGAAACACAAAACTGGCATACAAGTTGATTTTAGTGCATAGGTAAGACTGCATTGCAGCCAGTAAAATACCATAGACCAGCAGACATAACATTATCCAATACTCTGGGCATAGCCCCTGTAAAAGTAATAATAATTGGGGTTGTGGATGATAGAGTTAGTGTATTGGGGGATATGGGGCATGGATAGTATAAAGTGAAAAAATAAATGTGCATCCAAATTCAAAGATGATAGTGAACCGTGCCACGGGACCCTACACCAAGGATCAAAAGATTGCACTCACCGGAGGGTATGGACCCAAAACACTTTATAGTATATGGGCCATACGGGCTGATAATGCTGTATGCTGTATACTCCCAAGATAAGGCTGGAACACCGGATGATCAGGAAGGTAGCCAAAGTGTCACAAATGGAAGCCGTAGATCTCTCACAGTCATACATGGAGGAAGTCAGACAAAACCAACATAGTGTAATAATATAAGTTGATGGGAATGAGGAAAATGGGGAAGGAAGGGGGGAAACGGAAGATAGGGAAAGATGAGGGAAGTGGGACTTTAAATGAGACTCGTGCCATAGAGTCTCCATCCCTATTGATCATGAACGTAAAATGAACATAAAGAACACATAGTGTTCAAAAATAATATGTTCAAAAATAAAAGGGTGGGACTTTATATGAGGTGTGGCCAGTTGACACATGATGTTTTATTGGTAGTACATATACATTTGCTGGTAAGCATAAAAAGGCATATGGTCAAACATCATGTGTTTATTGACATGTAAAATGGCGGTTAGCCTAGGTACAATCAATACAATCAGTTCAAGGGGGACATAAACAGTATACAGCTGGATAATATGGTAGAATCATAATGAAAAATGACAAAGGTAGACCAACAAACATTTGATTTGTACAACATGATAATTGGATGCATGCTAAGATGATATTGAGTATACATGGCCTCTTCCGTCTGCCAGGTGTTGTTCCGAGTTTTCGAATTGCCCATGACGCTGGGAGCTACCTCCGCGGCTGCAGCCACTGCACAGAGCTACATTTGATCACCCAGCCTGAGAACCTATATGGCAATTCACATTATGTCTATGGACTTGCGCCTCTGGCCTTGCGCGGTTTTTTTCTTGCTCCCTCAGTTCCCTTCCAGACGCATTTATGGGTGCCATTACAGCCTCACTGACATAGTCCAATTGTGCCTGCTCCTGATGAAGTGAAACGGTTTTCACGATGCGCGTCGAGCTGAAGAGGCCATGTATACTCAATATCATCTTAGCATGCATCCAATTATCATGTTGTACAAATCAAATGTTTGTTGGTCTACCTTTGTCATTTTTCATTATGATTCTACCATATTATCCAGCTGTATACTGTTTATGTCCCCCTTGAACTGATTGTATTGATTGTACCTAGGCTAACCGCCATTTTACATGTCAATAAACACATGATGTTTGACCATATGCCTTTTTATGCTTACCAGCAAATGTATATGTACTACCAATAAAACATCATGTGTCAACTGGCCACACCTCATATAAAGTCCCACCCTTTTATTTTTGAACATATTATTTTTGAACACTATGTGTTCTTTATGTTCATTTTACGTTCATAGTGTAATAATATATAAAAGCCTTGGCAGCTTCCTATGATTAGGTCTGCTTAGAGGAAACGCGTCAGAAACGTTATTCATGCCATCAGTTTCTGTATTACATGCCTAAGTCCATTGGATGCTTGTAAGTCTTTCTTTGGCTTTTATACATTATTAAAGTTTTAGCAGTTTTACACTATGTCGGTTTTGTCTGACTTCCTCCATGTATGACTGTGAGAGATCTACAGCTTCCATTTGTGACACTTTGGCTACCTTCCTGATCATCCGGTGTTCCAGCCTTATCTTGGGAGTATACAGCATCATCAGCCCGTATGGCCCATATACTATAAAGTATTTTGGGTCCATACCCTCCGGTGAGCGCAATCTTTTGATCCTTGGTGTGGGGTCCCGTGGCACGGTTCACTATCATCTTTGAATTTGGATGCACATTTAGTTTCATTCACCACCTGGGACTTTCTTTATTAACTTTTTTCAGTGGCAACACATTTGATTATTCCCAGTCACGTTTGGTTATATATGATTTATTTGATATATATGATGTTCATTTATCCATATATGGTCACATATTTATGTGTTTTGGTTTAGCGCTGCAATTTTTATTTTTTCACTTTACAGTATTTACAACACGTCAGTTAATTTGCTAGCAGCTCTTTAGATTAATTTTTGTAGTTAGGGCAGTTTGATACACTTTATATTACTCATGGATAGTATAGTTCATAAGGGATGAAAAGTGATGCAAGTGTAGTGATGACCAGTTTTATAAGGAAGAACAGTTTGTGGTTTTTTTTTTTCTTTGCCAAGAGGGGTTTTAACCCTTTAATATGCCTTTATGAATATATGTTCTCTATTATCCCCGGCATATAGCTCTCTGTACATCTTCATAGGATCAGTATGAGGGCAGCTGGTGTCTGATGTGTAATTTCCTTCCTGCATTAACAATTTCATTTAATCTTCCAAAGTAGGATTACATTTGATTGATGGCTGTTAATCACTTAAGCTGGCTACACACAGTAGATTTCCTACTGTACATTTGTACAAAAATTTGAATCAGTACAATCCATGACGATTGTCGCTTAAAAGTAACATTGTGTTTGCTTTCAACATTGAATTTAGGATAAATGGATTTTCCTGAACGAAAACCACATACACTGTTAGAAAATCACTTGAGGAAAATTTCCCATCCTGCTTCTTCAAATTTTTTTGTCACTGTGTTTGAAAACAAACATCAATTTGACCCCATTACCCCATAATGATTAGAAAAACAAAGGAATGTTCGGAAAAACTGAATTTTTGTAAAATCTTACCTGTAAAATTCCTTTCTCTGAGTCCTCCGACAGTCGCCGCCTCTTCATATTCGTCACAATGGGGTATTAGACTTTGCTCCGAAGGAGTAGCTAGGCAACAGAATATGTTAACATTAAAGCTTTTAACATATCCCACCCACAGGGGGTGGTCCCCTCAGTCAATACCCTCCTACTTCCTGCAACCATATCTCAGTTTCAGTGGAATAGCAGTAGAGTATACAACCAAAACCCCAAAAGAGGGGCGGGGAGCGGCGACTGTCGGAGGACTCAGAGAAAGGAATTTTACAGGTAAGATTTTACAAAAATTCCGTTTTCTCTTACGTCCTCCGACAGTCGCCGCCTCTTCATATTCGTCACAATGGGGACGTCCCAAAGCAGTGCAAACATGAGGGGTGGGAAACGCAGCCGCGCCGTAAGGCAACGCAGTCTCCACATCAAAGAAAGGAACCTTACCAAAGGAAGGACACCAGCTGGGCAACAGGAAAAAAACTTGCTCAACAGGAGCAACAACCCAGGAAAAACAAATAACCCAGGGATAAAAACGTATCCCAACAGCCAGGGGTCCAAAACAAAGGACCCTAAGGAACTGCCGCACTAAGAACCTTGCGGCCAAAGGAAGCATCTGCCGATGCCTGAACATCTACTCTGTAGAATTTTGTGAAAGTGTGTACGGTCGACCAGGTCGCCGCCTTACACACCTGGGCCACAGAAGCCCCATGACGACAGGCCCAAGACGTACTCAGACATCTAGTAGAGTGCGCCTTCACAGGCACAGGCGGAACTTTCCCCTGCAAAGCATATGCCTGTTCAATGGTCTGTCTGATCCATTTGGCGATGGTAGAAGCCGACGCCGCCATACCCTTCCGAGGACCCTCCGGAAGGACAAACAAAGAATCCGTCTTGCGAAAAGACTCAGTCGATTTAAGGTAAACCCTTATCGCCCGAACAACATCCAAAGAGTGCAACCTCACCTCCTTCGGATGTTTACGCTTCGCGCACAGCGAAGGTAAGACAATATCCTCATTGAGATGGAATTCCGAAACTCGCTTCGGAAGAAAAGAAGGATTAGGTCGCAAGACCACCTTATCCAAGTGAATGACCAGATACGGAGACTTGCAGGACAAAGCCGCCAGCTCCGACACTCTGCGAGCCGAAGTGATCGCCACCAAAAAGGCGACCTTTTTGGACAACATGGACAACGAGATCTCCCTGATCTGTTCAAAAGGAGCACGTTGTAACACAGATAGAACGAGATTCAAGTCCCAAGGAGGCAAAGGTAACCAGGCAACCAAGGAGTTAGAAGCCACAGGACGTTGAAAAAGAACGGCCAGCGCAGACACCTGACCCTTGACCGTAGCCAGCGCCAAACGCTGGTCGACACCCGTTTGAAGGAAGGACAACACTCGAGAAAACGAGTACGTGCGAGGTGAAAACCCCCTGAACTCACACCAGGCAAAATAGGCCTTCCAAGTACGGTAATAAACCTTCCCCGAGGAAGACTTCCTCGCGTTGATCAAGGTATGAACGACCTCTGGGGAGAGACCCCTATCCTTCAGGACCTCGGTCTCAACAGCCAGGCCGTCAAAGCCAGCGACTGTAAAGCAGGATGGAATATCGGGCCCTGAGACAGGAGATCGTCTCGAAGAGGTAGACGCCATGGGGCGTCGACCGCCAGATTCACGAGGCCTGCGTACCAGGACCGACGAGGCCAGTCCGGTGCCACAAGAATCACCGTGCTGCATTCCGAGTGCAACCTGCGGAGGAACCTGGACAGCAATTGAATCGGTGGAAACGCATACATCAGTCTGTACTGATGCCACGGGGCCACCAACGCGTCTGATGCGTCTGCCCGAGGGTCGCGCGTCCTTGCCACGAACCTTCTCACCTTGTTGTTCAGACGAGACGCGAACAGGTCCACATCTGGAAGACCCCACTTTGCGAACAACATCTGGAAGACAGCCGGGTGGAGAGACCATTCCCCCTGATCCAGGGTCTGGCGACTCAGATAGTCCGCCTGCCAGTTCTCCACCCCCGGAATGTGAACTGCCGTTATCGCCGGGACATGAGTCTCGGCCCAAGACAGAATGTCGGCCACTTCCCGAGCCACTCGGGCACTCCTGGTGCCCCCTTGGTGGTTGATGTAGGCCACCGCCGTGGCATTGTCCGTCTGCACCCGAACCGGACAGCCCTGCAGTCGGTCCGTCCAGTGACGGAGGCAGAGATTTATCGCACGCAATTCCAGAATGTTGATCGGAAGGGAGGACTCCCCCCTCCGACCAAGTTCGCTGGGCGGACAGAACGCCCAGAACACCACCCCAGCCCGACAGGCTGGCATCCGTGGTGATCACTGTCCATGAGATAGGACAAAAGGACTTGCCCCCCGATATCATCGGGGACTGGAGCCACCACAGAAGATCCCTTCTGGTGCGAAGGCTCAACGAAATCAGAAGATCCAGAGATTGGGGTCGCCCATCCCACTTGGACAGGATCTCCGCTTGGAGACCCCGCGTGTGAAACTGGGCGAAGGGAATCGCCTCGAAAGCCGAGACCATCAATCCCAGACATCTCATGCACGTCCGGAGGGACGAGCACGGACTGTCCCTGAGGGACCTGACTTCCTCCTGAAGAGTCCTGAGCTTGTCTTCCAGCAGGAAGACCTTCGCCTGGATCGAGTCCAGGATCATTCCCAGGTAGGGAAGACGAACCGACGGACTCAGCGTCGACTTTGGAAAATTTATCGTCCAACCAAACTCCTGTAGAGTTTGCATCATGATGGACAGGTCCTGTTCTAGACCCTGGCTGGACGCAGACCGAACCAGAATGTCGTCCAGATACCCCAGGACAGAGATGCCCTGAGCTCTCAACAAAGCCAGAACGGGTGCAAGCACCTTGGTGAAAACCCGAGGAGCCGAGGTGAGACCAAAAGGCAACGCCACGAATTGGTAATGATCCTCCGCAATGGCGAATCGAAGGAACCTCTGGTGACCCTCAAAAATTGGGATGTGAAGGTACGCATCCTTCAGATCGATGGAGGCCATGAATTCCCCCGGAACCAGGGCAGCCACCACCGACCGCAGGGACTCCATGCGGAACTTGTGAACCCGCACAAAGGGGTTCAAAGCCTTTAAGTCCAGAATTGGACGAACCTTGCCCTCCTTTCTGGGCACAGTGAACAGATTGGAATAAAACCCCTGAAATCTGTCCCGGTGAGGCACCGGAACCACCACTCCCTGAGCCCTCAGGTCCCGCACCGCTAAGTGCAGGTCCCGCAAACGCTCCGGAGACAGTTGAAGATTTGAGGGAAAGAATCTGCTCTCCGGCCGAGAGAGAAACTCGATCTTGTAGCCAGATCGAACGATTTCCTGAACCCACCGGTCCCGCACGCGGGCCAGCCAGGGCTGAAGAAAACCGAGCAAGCGTCCCCCCACCCCAGAACTGGGTGAGGGCGCCCCTTCAGGCCGCACTGTTATGGGCAGCGGGTCCGGACTGACCGGACTTCTGTTTACCAGACCACGGCTTCTTTTGGGAGCCTTGACCCTTGAACGGTTTGCCCTTGTAGTGCGACCGAAAGGCACAAAAGGACCCCTGAGGAGGCTGAAAATTAGTATGCTTCTTACCAGGAGCCCCCTTAGCCTTGGGGAAGTGGGGCAAGAGCGTGCTCTTACCGCCCGTGATCCCCTTTATCAACGTATCCAAGGACTCCCCAAAAAGGCGAGATCCATCATAAGGCAGATTGGCTAAGGTCTTGCGCGAAGATTGGTCCACCGACCAACACTTCAACCAAACCAGGCGGCGAGACAACACCGCCATGCTTTGCACACGTGCAGCCAACTGCACTAAGTCCAAGTCAGCATCACACAGGTACATGACACCCTGATGGATTTGATCCACCATATCCAATGTCGCCGGCGAGGCCGAATCAGCCACTAGGACGCGCCTAAGCACCTGCGTCCAACTTGCGACAGCCTGGGCTGCCATAAGAGAGGCAAACAGAGCTTTAAGCATCGAACCCGTGACAGAATAAGTATGACGGGCAAGAGACTCCATTCTCCTATCCGTGGCATCTCGGAACACCGGGGTATCCTCTGCAGGAATCGCAGTGGATTTATTCAAAACTGCAATTGCGTGATCCACCGGGGGTGGCACACACCACCGTTCATCAGTGGCAGGCGTGAAAGGATAACACAGCCTGAACCTACTTGGCACAGCAAAAGGTTTGCGTAAATTGCGCCATTGTTCCTTAACAGCGCGCTGAAAATCATCAGTGCAGGGAAAGACCTGCGATGTCTTGCGTCTTTTCTGTGTCCCATAAGCCGCCAAGGCAGCGGGAGGACACAGTTCATCCTGCAAACGCAGTGTTTGTTTTATAGAAGCAACCAATTCATCCATGATTGCAAGCTCTTCAGGCGAGCCAGGGGGAGAATTATCAACCCCTTCAACCTCAGCCTCCACCTCGGACCCCACGAGATTCAGGGAGGAACGGGACCCTGATAAGGAGACCCCAGCCATAGCAGCCCCATCACCTTCACCCTCAGAATCAGAGGAAATAGAAAGTCTGGGTCTTTTAGTGGATTGAGCAGCCACCAGCATCTGCACCTGAGCAGCAAGGTTAGCCACCACTTCGGCTAAATCCCCCCCTGGGGGTGAAACAGCAGTCCCCTGGCTTCCCACCAAGGTGGCAGGAAATTTGCCCTCCTGAGAATCCATTTGCCCCAAAAAAAAAATATGCCGGAGAATAAAGGGTTAACTGCCCCTTTAACAAGCGCGGCGAGCGCAGCCCACCGCACACACACACTAGCACAATGAGACCCCCACAGGGATAAAACTGAACACAGTCAATGGATATAGGAAGAAACAGAAGGATAAAACCTGAGGAGACCCCTGCTGCTGCTGCCGGCTCGATCGGTGCACCCAGGAAAGAGGAAGTGATGAAATCAGGGCGCTCTATTAAAGCCTATGGAAGGCTACAAGAAAATGGCCGCCCGCAGTGAAAACATGCGGCTGGAGCGAGCGCAGGCAAAATGGCGCCGTTTGGCGCCGAAACCGCCGCTCCCCCACTACTGTGATGCAGATAACACCACCCATGTAAAAAAACATGGCGGATCGCCGCAGCGATCGCTGTATCGTGCCCCAAACATGACAAAAACATGCCCCACAGCACACAGCCCTTCACACTGTACACAGGCTGACACAGACAGTGCCACACAGCCCCCCCCCCTGCAGCCCACAGCATGCAGCCAGAGCGATAGGGAGACAAACAGTGTGAACAGAGGCAGGTTACACAGTCCCAGACTGACACCCCCCCGACAGACAGGTCCCCGCATAGATACACCTACCTCTTAATGGCGTGGGGAACCCGCACAGGCGAACAAGCCGCTTCACATGAGGCAGGGAGAGTCGCATCCAGGACGCACAAAATCGGGGTTAAGAAACCGCACAGCGTCCAGTGAGGTAGCCACCTCACCAATCATCCCTGCACCGAACAGGGTGGGTCGTTCACTGCGCCAGGATCGTTACCTGGCTGAACGCTCGACGGCAGGCTGGGAAGCCACTGACCCACGACCTGCGACCAGGGGGATCAGCCCGAGACCCAGCCCGCACGAATCCTCTTCATCAGAAGAACTAACTAACGCTGACAAAAAAGAACAGCTAAGTAAAGAGAGAGAAAAAACTCAAACAAAAAATCAAAAAAGAAGAGAAAGGCTGAGGCAAAAAGCCCCAGCATAGAGAGATCCAGCTACTCCTGACAAGCTAGACATTGAAACTGAGATATGGTTGCAGGAAGTAGGAGGGTATTGACTGAGGGGACCACCCCCTGTGGGTGGGATATGTTAAAAGCTTTAATGTTAACATATTCTGTTGCCTAGCTACTCCTTCGGAGCAAAGTCTAATACCCCATTGTGACGAATATGAAGAGGCGGCGACTGTCGGAGGACGTAAGAGAAAGCAAATTTTTCATATGAATTTTTTATATCAGGCTTGCTGTATGTAAGAGACAGAAAGAAACTTGCAGTGAATGTCCCAGCATCAAAAGCAGATCATAAGATTACCTACAGAAGTGACTAGTGTGATACAAGAATACCTAGGAAAAAAAAAAAAAGGCACTGAAAATGTACACAATTTAGATCAACCCTCTAAACTAGGGAAAAATTTCAACATACATGACTAAGCGATTACCTGTAAATGAACGCAGACTGTATGAGCTCAGGGCCAATCATTTACAGGTAAACACGCCAGGCCAGCAACTGCATTATCTACAGGAACGGTCAGCTTCCCATAAGGGTCCCTTCACACCTGTCCGTTCCTGCTGACGGACTCCGTTCTGCTCAGCGGGGATCGATCCGCCGATCCCCGCTGAGCAGGCGGATGACAGCTCCGTCTCTGCTCTCTGTGCAGAGACAGAGCTGTCAGATCCCCGCTGTCCTCTATGGGGGAATCGGATGAGAACGGACCGCTGGGTTTCCATTCGTCCGGATTTGACGGACAGGATCGGATCAGATGGCAGCGGGTGTCAGCGGAAACATCCACTGCCCCATAGGGATGCATGGGGCATCCGATCAGGTCCGCCTGAAAAACTGACAGGCGGATCTGATTGGACCGTATGTGTGAAAGGGGCCTTACTTTCAATGGGGTTTTTTCCTGCAGAAAATAACCGGGAACCCCCTCTGGGATTCTCACATGTAAACACGGCCAACATTGTGCAGATGTAAAGGTGAATAAAAGTCAGGCAAGTAAAGCTAACAGAAACTAGTTTTCAACCTACCCATAGAAAGCACAAACTGTTAGGCTGGGTTCACACTGCCACACAGAGCGGCTCACAGCAGGGGTCCAGTGCGTCCCTATTCACCGTTACAGGTGCGATTGTGTGGCTAAGTTTGGGCCTGAAACGGACCAGAAGACGCACAGGACTTCTGTGCAATTCTCACCAGAGCTGCTCCAGAGATATGTGAATCGGCTCCATAGAGAGCCAGTCACAATCTCCTGATATGTGAATTGGATGTGGGGAAATCCGCATCCAATTCGCAATAGTGTGAACCCAGCCTTACTGAAAAACATTTACCTGTAAATTATTTAGGGTCTATGTCTTTTATTGAATAAACTCTATTTAATAGTTTACAGAGTATTCTTTATGCAGTATTTGGGGGGAATATATGAAATAAAGGTCTCTTACCTTATAGCAGCGATATTTGTATAATAAAACAAGGAAAACTGTCATCACAAGAATAACACTTATCATTATAATTGTATTCAGAACAGAATTCAGAAGTCGTTGCCCAACTGAAGTTGTATCTTCTGAAAAAGGTGTATAGATTCTGAAAAGGACAAACAAATGAATAAAATGACTTGTAAGCCCCTCAAACCTAAAATATTTGTTAGCCATGTTAGAATGTGTGAATGGGGAAATCGAGTCAGTTCTTTAGTTCAGCCGCCTGGCTGAAAAACGGACCCATGTATGGGCACCCTTAGGCTTTAGGCCCCCTTCATACCTGAGCGATTTTCTATTTAATGCTTCTAAATCTAAAATACTAAACAAGCTGAATCCCATTAATTTCAATGGCCCCTGTTCATATATGAGCATTCTATCACCTGAAGCAAAACGACTGTCTCTCAAAAAAGTACATGAGCTTCTTTTTGGCAGATTACAAGCATTTTTTGCCCCATAGACTTCAATAGAAACGCCTGACTTTAGAGGTTTGAAGTGTTTTGTTGCTTGTTTTCTACTCAAACAGAAGCTCTCTACCCTGAATTTCCTTTCCCTCTTCTCTCCTTTAGAGTCGGTTCACACTGGGGCGACACGACTCCTTACTACTTCGGGAGGCGACTTGTCAGTGCCGTGCACCACAACTTCGGAGCGACTTGCAGGGACTTCACATAATGGAAGTCTATGCAAGTCGCTCTGAGGTTGCCCCGAAGTAGTACAGGACCCTTTTTCTAAGTCGGAGCGACTTAAAAAACGCCTGAGAAACACCAGTTAATTGCTACGTTCAGGTGTGAATGGAGCCTAACTGCACAGAAAACAGACATTCTACTGTTTCATTGCAAGTTAGAAAAGCAGATACAACCTAAGGGATGTGGAATAGCCTGTATTGGGCGAAGATTTGCTAAGCAAATTAGACAACTTGTTCAATTCAAGGACAGGCGGGTGGCCACATGGATCTCCAAGCACATTCCGGAGTGTACAATGGTGTAGGGCCGATGCATGGATTAGACCCATATGGATCTACACTCCGGAATGCACTTGGAGATCCATGAAGCCGCCTGTCTTTCCCTGATTTGAACAGGCTGCCTGCATACAGCTGCACTGAACATCTGTGCATCCCAGAGGGATGAAAACGGCCCATCACATGGATGTATAGATCAGTATGCCCATGTGAATATATTTTTAAATGTTTTTAGGACATACATGTAACAGATCAGCTTGATGTAAATAGTCTGTAAACACTGTTTTAATTTACAGCAAGTGCGGTTATTTTTCTACACTACATATATTGTATAATCCAGGTATAATCCAGACATTCCTAATTAGGGTTATTCCAGAGGTTACCAGGGGCAATGGCTGACTAATCTACCACCCAATGCTGCCTGCATAGTTCCAGGGTCAACAATACCTGGTTTGACACCAGGGATTTTTTTTAATATAATTATGTTTTTTATTAAAAGTTGTACATAACACAAAAAACAAAACAGAGTAAAGATATGGCAGTTCACCAAAAGAGGAATGTCAAAGTACAATTTACAGGTTTATGGTTGATAAATAAAAATAACAGACACCTAGTATAATTCAGGACAGGAGCAAGATTGAAGCAAGAATAAGGTATCAGCACTTAAAAACATGGAAAAATAAACGTGGGTGCCAGAGCTGTGAGAGAGCCACACATTGGATAAGGAGGGGAAGGGAGGGAGGGGGTTATAGGAGGTTATAAGGGAGGCGACAGGTGGCATTAGGGTGGTTTTTGGAGGAGAAAGGTCACCATATTCGAATTGGTCTTAGGTATACCAACATTTATTAAACTGTACAAGAGTCGGTAACAATAGTAGTAAGGAATTCCATTCTCCGGATTTCCGCCACAATATGTAAAAGTTGGGGTTTTGTAGGGGGGGGGGGGGTCAGTAGACAACCATCGGAGGGGGATGGCTCCCCTAGCAGTTTGGAGAATGTATGAGATCAGACCCCAAGTTGATTTAGGGAAACTGGAGAAGGGAAGACCTAGTAGATAGTGAACTGGGTCTAATGGAAAAGACCTTTGAAACAAATGTTGAAGTAATCACATGACCAGGGATTTTTTTTTTAGCAGACTGCAAGAATGGCATTATTTGCAGCAATCCCCAATGAAATGGATCATTCTTTCAAATTACCTCCAAAGTAAGGGGGGCATTCTTCCACTCAAGGATGCACTGCTCTCACTAACCTCAATGTAGGGATGGCTTCTTTAATACCACTAATGTAAGGACACATCTCTCCCAATGACCACAGTGTAATGGGTCCCTTCACGGAACACCGTAGTAAAGAGGCAATTCTCTATTGACCACGAATGTAACGGAGTCAGTCTGCATTTCTTTTCTGGCCATGATTTTTTTCCCATTTTGTTGAAACATGATCCACCTTGAGTGTCAAATACTCCAGGTATACAACATTCCTTATGGTTTTATTTATTTCGTAAATTTTATATATACACACGCACACACAACATACCAGACTTGCTAATGGACAGCAAAACAGTTGTAGATATAATATTGTTTACTGACAGACTCCATGGCAGCATACGTATGGGTTAGCCCCACCTCCACTCCTCCCCTATAGGACCCCATTCCCATAAATCTTTGCTCTGAGCCAGAGACCCTGTTCCTTTTTTGTCCTCCTCCTCCTCCTAAGGACCAGAATGGTTGAAGTCTTACCTTGGATGAAGTGTCCACGATCAAGGCCTGGTTGTTCGGCAAGCTGTGCCCCGGAAGACATGTGAAGTCTCCAGCATTCCCCAGCTATTAGCAGGGCGGGGAAGGGCGATGGATTCGGTGCCATGTGGAGTCTCCAGCAATCCCCAGCTGATAGCAGGGTGGAGAAGGGCGGTGGATGCGGTGCCATGAAAAGCTTAAGCTTGGCCATTGGCAGGCAAAGCGTCAGTACGGCCAAAGAGCCTTGCTATTAGCAGGTGGCCATAAATGTCCTGGGCCCATGCAGCAGTGTCTTATGGATCCAGGCATGGTCGTAGGGGATGCTGTGTGCAGTGATGTATACTTTTTTTTTTGCATATTCCATGGCAGCAGTTGTGTGTGTTTTATCTGTTTTACTCCCCTGCTCTAGTGTCTTCCAGCCTATGGCGGCCGGAGCGCATTTGGGTTCCAAGCCGCCGCTCTCTCTGCCGGCCTAGCGTCCCTGGGTTACTCATGTCCGGAGACTCGTCCTGTGGGCTTTGGTGTCATTACAGTGGAGAGATTCAATCAGCAGTCAGTACTGTTGATATTGGGACTTCTCTGTTGGCAGCAGTTTCCCTAAATGCTGTGTGCAATCCTCACAGGTACATGCTCTACAATAACACCCTTGTGTGCTGCCTGTGTGTGATCCTGATGGTTCTATCACCTGTGCAGGTTGGCTGTCTGTGCAATTTCCACATTACGGATGTATCACTGCCCCCCCCCCCCCCAGCCTTGTAGCCAGCCTATGTGTAGCGGGGGATGAGAGGGTGTGTTAAACCCTTTCCTTTCTTCGCTTGCCTGAGCAATTCCCTTTGGGTTTTTAACCCTTTTCCTTTCTACCCTATTTTGTTTTCTTTTAGGTTTTTAAGTCCTTCTAGTTCTGGTTGACAATACACGGCACAAGATGGGAAAGACCTCATTAGGTCACTACATCAACCTTCTTCCAGATTTAGTCATCATTAGTCACAATCAAAGTCCAGCCTTTATTGCAGAAGCTCTGAATCCTCCACATCCACCGCCATGTCAGCTGCTCAAAGGAAGGAGCCTGCTGGGGATGCAGGACTTCGGCACCAGAGGACAAGTCTCTGTGTGAGCCATACTAAGCCCAGGCGGTTGGGAAAAAGTGGTGGTTTCCAGCAAATGGAATCTCTGGTGAGGCGTGTAGTGCAGAAAACCCTTAAAAAAAGTGGGGTACAAGCCACACGCAAGGTCCAACAGTCGTTATGGCGTATTCTCCCACTATGGACAGCCAGGAAGGACTAGAACCGTCCTATTCAAGCCATTAATCTATAAAGACCTCAAAAAGTGAGGCAGAGCCCTTGTGACGCCCTTGGTCAAGGCATTGAAGGGAGCATTTACACAAATAGAACCTGTAGAGTCTCCTGCAAAGCAAGAGGAAGTTCTTTATGCACCTCTAGAGAGAGCGTTCTAATTTCCCATTCCTAACGGAAATAAGGGACATAATTTTGGATAAGTGGAGCAAGGTCATGAGATATACCTCCCTTCTGAGCAAGATGGTCAAGCTCTATCCATTCAGAGATAAGGATGTGAAGCATCTAAAGACTGCCTCTCTAGTTGTTGAGGCCTTAATGAGGCAAGCAGGCATGTCGCTCTTCCTTAGAAGATGCAGTGAATGACCTGAAAGTAAACATGGCCACAAGAGCCCAGGCTAAAAGTGATGGAAACGTGGAAGGAGAATGCAGACACAGTATTCAAGAGCTCGGTAGTTTAGGACCCAGAGCTGGTGTCGGTTTCCATGGTGAGGCTCCAAGGTAAATCATGCGCATAGTGGCGTCCGGCACCTGCTAGGCCGGAAGATGACACAGTCAAAAGGACAATGTTCAGAGCGTGTGAGGGTCGCACATTTTTACAGAACAGGTCTGGATTTTAGGAAGAGCTGGTGAAGAGGCCAGATATACCCTCAGAAGTAGGCTAAAAGCTTGACCTTGGGTATTCAAGAAGCTACTGAGTTTGAGCCTCAGACTATTGGAACATCAAAGCGGTCTTTTCAGGGCACGCATGGTCCTTCAGAAGTCCTCCTCATCGTGGAATAATTTCCACAGATTTTGCCTCACTCGGAGGTAAAATTAAGCATACAGCTGCAAGAAAAAGTATGTGAACCCTTTGGAATGATATGGATTTCTGCACAAATTGGTCATAAAATGTGATCTGATCATCATCTAAGACGCAACAATGGACAATCACAGTCTGCTTAAACTAATAACACACAAAGAATGAAATGTTGCCATGTTGTTATTGAACACACCATGTAAACATTCACAGTGCAGGTGGAAAAATTATGTGAACCCCTAGACTAATGACATCTCCAAGAGCTAATTGGAGTGAGATGTCAGCCAACTGGAGACCAATCAATGAGATGAGATTGGAGGTGTTGGTTACAGATGCCCTGCCCTATAAAACACACACCAGTTCTGGGTTTGTTTTTCACAAGAAGCATTGCCTGATGTGAATGATGCCTCGCATAAAAGAGCTCTCAGAAGACCTACGATTAAGAATTGTTGACTTGCATGAAGCTGGAAAGGGTTATAAAAGTATCTCCAAAAGCCTTGCTGTTCATCAATCCACGGTAAGACAAATTGTCTATAAATGGAGAAAGTTCAGCAATGCTGCTACTCTCCCTAGGAGTGGCCGTCCTGTAAAGATGACTGCAAGAGTACAGCGCAGACTGCTCAATGAGATGAAAAAGAATCCTAGAGTGTCAGCTAAAGACTTACAAAAGTCACTGGCAAATGCAAACATCCCTGTTAGCGAATCTACAATACGTAAAACACTAAACAAGAATGGATTTCATGGAAGGATACCACAGAGCAAGCCACTGCTGTCCAAACAAAACATTGCTGCACGTTTACAGTTTGCACAAGAGCACCTGGATGTTCCACAGCAGTAGTGGCAAAATATTTTGTGGACAGATAAAACCAAAGTTGAGTTGTTTGGAAGAAACACACAACACTATGTGTGGCGAAAAAGAGGCACAGCACACCAACATCAAAACCTCATCCCAACTGTGAAGTATGGTGGTGGGGCATCATGGTTTGGGGCTGCTTTGCTGCGTCAGGGCCTGGATGGATTGCTATCATCGAAGGAAAAATGAATTCCCAAGTTTATCAAGACATTTTGCAGGAGAACTTAAGGCCATCTGTCTATCAGCTGAAGCTCAACAGAAGATGGGTGTTGCAACAGGACAATGACCCAAAGCATTAGAGCTGCACGATTCTGGCCAAAATGAGAATCACGATTTTTTAGCTTGGAATAAAGATCACGATTCTCTCACGATTCTCTGTGTAACAAAAAAAATTGGGATAACTTTACTGTTACGTTTTTTTTTTTTTATTCATTAAAGTCTATTAATTGCGTTTGAAAGACTTCTGCGCAAATACAGTGTGACATAAAATATTACAACAATCGCCATTTTATTCTGCAGGGTCTCTGCTAAAAAAATATATAAAATGTTTGGGGGTTCTAAGTACTTTTCTAGCAAAAAAAACTGATTTTAACTTGCAAGCAACAAGTGTCAGAAAAAGGTCTAGTCTTTAAGAGGTTAAAAACTTCCTTTCCCCCTGGCAGAGGGAAGGAAAAGATACAATGTAATCATTTTGTTTATAGTTACTGGGAGACTTAGTCCCCGTTCACACTAAGGCGACCTGGTCGCCTCACAAGTCGCCTTCCATAGGGAAGCTGCGGACCCGTTCAAATAGGAGCGACACAAGTCGCTCCGACTTAGAAAAAGGGTCCGGAGCTTCTTTGGGGCGACCCGGAGGCGACCGCCATAGACTTTAATGTTATGAAGTCCGTGGCGGCCGCTTCGAGGTCGCGGCGCGCTGCTCGCACCGCAACCTCGGAGGTCGCCCCCCGAAGTCGGATCGCCCCTGTGTGAACGGGGCCTTAGGCTCCGTTCACATGTAGGCGTTTTGGGGCGTTTTTGGGGAGTTTTTCTGCTCTAGGATCAGCTCTCAAAACGCCCAACAAGACAAATCCTATTCATTTCAATGGCCCCTGTTCACATCTGAGCGTTTTGACGCTGTGAGCAAAACGCCCAACGCTCAAAAAAGTACATGAGCTTCTTTTTGGGCAGATTACAGGCGTTTTCCATTGGTTTCTATTCAATCTAAAAACGCCTGCACTAAAATCGCGGTAAAAATCGCTACGCTCAGGTGTGAATGTAGCCTTAATGCTGATAGGCGTTTGTTTGCGGGAGGCTTTTTTTTTTTCCACAGCTGTTCTCTCTGCTTCCTTAGCTATGCAAAGAATCGAGACTATGTCAGGTTTAGATCGTCAGGGGGGGGGGTTAATCGAGATTGCGATTTTCATACGATTAATCGTGCAGCTCTACAAAGCATAGAAGTAAATCAACAACAGATTGGCCTAAACAGAAGAAAATACGAATTATGAAGTGGCCCAGTCAGAGTCCTGACCTCAACCCGATTGAGATGCTGTGGCATGACCTCAAGAAAGCGATTCACACCAGACATCCCAAGAATATTGCTGAACTGAAACAGTTCTGTAAAGAGGAATGGTCAAGAATTACTCCTGACCATTGTGCACGTCTGATCTGCAACTACAGGAAACGTTTGGTTGAAGTTATTGCTGCCAAAAGGAGGTTCAACCAGTTATTAAATCCAAGGGTTCACATACTTTTTCCACCTGCACTGTGAATGTTTACATGGTGTGTTCAATAAAAACATGGCAACATTTTATTGTTTGTGTGTTATTAGTTTAAGCAGACTGTGATTGTCTATTGTTGTGACATAGATGATGATCAGATCACATTTGATGACCCAATTTGTGCAGAAATCCATATCATTCCAAAGGGTTCACATACTTTTTCTTGCAGCTTTATACTCTTGTATTACGTAAAAATCACTGGTGTGGCAGTCCCAGGATGCGAGACATTTTAGGGCATGTACTCGCCTCTCTTTATGGTGATGAAGAGGAGCGACTTGCAGGGGCCGTTTTTTTACACCTTGCGCACCTAAACCAGTATTCATCAAAAGATAGGGGGTCCAGCCAGGCGACTGGTTCATTTCCAATAGACCTAAGGATGCTTACTTTCATGTGCACATTGTAGAAGGCCTCTGCAAGTTCCTTTGGTTTGCTGTAAGTCAAGACCATCTCCAGCTTGCTTGTCTACCATTCGGGCTTTTAACATCACCCTGTGGGTTTTAAGCATCTATATTGGTTGTTAAGGTCTTTATCAAAGCAAGGAGCGTACGCCTGCATAGTTACTTGGATGTTCTTCTCCTACTGTCCCAAAACAGAAGCCAGCTGCTCCTCAAAATTCAGCTAGCAGCTGATTCTGGATAAGGGACACCTAGAGCCCACTCTGTCTCTTGTGTGCCTCGGGGCTCAGTTCGATATAATCAAGAGGACCATTGCTTTGTCTCTGGATCCTGATGTTCTGGAACAGAATACTCCTGGCCCTGTGTTCTTCCCACCTGCGTGCCTTTTAGTGTCTAAAATGATTAGCTCTATGGTGTCTACAGATCCAATGGTCAAGTGGATGCTCCAGAGAACTCAGCCCTTTCAGAAGGTGTTTCTCCAGTAGTGGGCGCCAGGAACCATAACCTCAGTCATGAGAATGAGTCCCCTGGTGGCTGCAGGGAGAAACTCGCTCATTTTCTTATTCCATTGCCCCATTTCCTGGTTCACGATCACATTCGATACCACCAATATGGGATGGGGGGCTTGCTGCCTGTCGGGGATAGCTCAAGGCAGGCGGGGCTGTCAATTTCACAAGATTGTGTTGAACATTCTGAAACTCTGGGCAGCCTTCTGCACCCTACAGGCCTTTCACCATATAACGGCGGTCTCCTATGTTAAAAGACAAGGGGGGGACTCACAGTCTGTTCTTTATTAAAGGAAGCAAAGCCAATTATGTCTTGGGCTCAGAAGAATCAAGCCTACATCTTAGTGGCTTATTTCCCCAGAGTCCAGAATATTCGAACAGTCTTTCTTTCCAGAGTCCAGTTGGACAACAAGGAATGGTCTCTACATGTGGAGGTTTTTCAGGCACAGATGGCCTGACGGATCCTTGAAAGGGAAGCGAGTCCTGTGTGTTTCTTCAAGTCCTGGTTATCCTCTGGTTTCTACGAAAACCCTGAACAGAAGTTGTGGAGGGAATGGCAGTGATGCCTTATTGGCCAATTAGGCCATGGTTCCCCTTGCTAGCACTGTTCAGCAACTAGAACCCAGTGCCCCTTCCCATCAGGCCAGACCTTCTGTCACTGGGTGCATTTTTACATCCATTTCCAGCATGGTTACGTCTGACAGTCTGGTTCTTGAGATTGGAGGTCCTCGGCTTCTCCCCAAGAGTCATCTCTCTTTCTCTTGTATGGTAGAGTGAACACAAACAAAGTTTACGGGAGAATCTGGTCAAAGTCTGTGCAATACATGTCTGCTGCTGACAGATCATGTACTGGTCTAGAAGTTCTAAATATTCTGGGCTTCCTCCAGTCGGATTTAGATAGGCTCTATCGATCAGCTCCTTCAGAGTACAAGTGTCAGCTTTATGGACCTTCACCGGTGTTTCCAGGTCTAGGCGTCTTTCCTGTCCAACAATTCTTCATGGGAGCAACTTGGTTCACACCTCAGAGTAAGGGGAGGTTTCCAAATGGAATCTCCCTCTTGTTCTTAAACTCCTTCTCAGGAATTGGGAGTGTAGTGTTCTAGGGCTGTCTCCGTTATGTTTGCCCTTCTCCTGGTTATCACATCACCGTAAAAAGCCGCAGAGAATGATTCACTGGTCCTGGAGAACTTTCCTTAACGTTCTTCCAGTTCGAGTGGTGCTTTTATCTATACTTGACTCAATTCCCAAGGGTACATCAGGCTTTCATGGGAACCAAGAAATTATTCTGCCAACCTTTGGAGTGCTAACTTGCATCCTTTAGATGTGGGAGAGGTCGCCCTGTGGTTTAGCTGGTTAAAGCGCATGTCTAGTAAACAGGGAATCCTGATTTTGACTCTCAGCAGTGCCTTCCTTTGGTTCTAGGAATCTCTCAGATATTTTGAAGTTATATCTACAAGCTAGAGCTTCCTTCAGGCTTCAGAAACGCATGTTCATCCCTTTTTTTCGGAAAGGACAAAAGGGAAATGTGCCTCATCTAGGATGATTGTGGCATGGATTGTTTGGGGCCATCCAACAGGCTCCTTTGGGGATGGTGACTGCTCACAGGAGTGTGCCCACATCCTGGGTGGCTTTGCAGCATGTGGTTCCCAATGTAACCAGTAGGGTGACCTTGGGGTCCCCGAACAATACATTTATGGCTCATTATTGTGTAGAGCCGGCCTCTTATCTTCTGTTAATTTTTGGTTTACAAATCCTGTCGGTTGACCGTGTCAATTAAACCCTTTTCTTTGGTTCTGCAATTGCCCACCCGGATGTGTATGGCTAGTTATTTCCCATACGTATGCTGCCATGGAGTCTGTCAGGAAAACTGAAAATTGTCTATCAGATACTTACCGTAATTTTCCTTTTCTGATGGACTCCGTGGCAACAGGAGTTCCCACCCAGAGTCATGAGTAGGCTATTTACGGAACACAGCCCCTGGCTTAGAGCAAAGTCTTATGGGAATGGGGTCCTATAGGGGAGGAGTGGAGGCGGGGTTAACCCATATGTATGCTGCCATGGAGTCCATCAGGAAAGGAAAATTACGGTAAGTATCTGATAGACAATTTTCTGTTTTCGCAGTGGCTCCCTGAGACCTGAAAATTATTTCAAGGGTTTTTCTTGGATTAAAGCATTGAGAAAGTCGTCTGGTATAATCAACTTATAGCTAACCTATGGGATTTACAAAATGTCTTGATGAAAATGGTATATTGTTTTCTTAACCCTTTTATTGCCAGGTTTATACGTCACCAGGTCCTGGCACCCAGTGAGTGTGATGTCACGGGGCTTCTGGTAAGATCTTAAGAAAGAGGAGGATACCCAGCACGGTGTTGGAGCATCTTTTTGTGTGAGTTGGAATACTCAACTTTCCAAGGATTTTGTTAAATTAAAAAAAAAAAAGAAATATCTCTGTTTTTTACAGGTGGGTGGGGGCCTAATGGATAAGAGGATATTTGGCCTTGCATTTTATTATGGATGAGTAAAAGATGTTTACAAGACAGACAGTGCTGAATAAAAGCATCATATCGTGTAAAGAACAGAATGTGCAACTTCTGAGTGGTTACAGTTATTCTGTGCCTAATGTGGATCTGAACAGTAAAACACTCATCATGCAATCCAGGCTTGTCCATATGCTATCTACATCTGCTAAGTATAAAAATCTGAGCATTTGGGACTAGTGAAAATATTGTCAGGTGACTAGAAGAATGAAACACCGAAAAGCAGATTCCACTTTTTAAAAAAAAATGAAAACATATACCGACAATGAAAGAAAAAAGTGCATTTTATTTTTAATTGGAGCTTGTAAAGCATTGCAACCATCGGCCCATCATGGGGTGGCATGCACAGGCCCCTGCAAACTATTTCTCCAGCTCCAGTCTATGCTTGGTCTTGGACTTTCAGTTAAAGAGCAGGTGGAACCATCAATGGACTGCAAATGGAGTGACGGTATTGCACTTGTGCTTCAATGAAGTCTACAGGTCCTTCTACTACAATGACAGAAGGGACTTTTAGTCTTGCATTCACATATCACTGCTTATTTTGGCTGCACATACACACCATTTGTTTCTGCTGGTGTAGAGATCTATCTTCAATCTACAATCACCTTTATGAATTTGGATGCTTCACTTTCACTTGGGACTCAATATATATGAATTTCAATTCATTTTTTTCTCAACATATATGCCCATATATGTCATCATTTTGGTATATGATTTGTAGTGCTGCACTTTTATATTATTATACACACCAAAATAATTAAAAAAAAATAGAAAATAGGATGCTGCAACCCCTATAATATATATCTGTGAAATATATCCATGTTTAATGCTATACCCAATATGTGGATGCAACATGAAACATGGTCAGAAAAGTGGAATTTGGCCTCTAAATCTTCATGAAAAGTTGCATACCTAGTGTACCCCCCCCCCCCATCTCAAAATACTGGGAAAAAACAAATCAGGAGAAAATCACCTAGGGGGATATAGAAAGGAGGAGATACTATACCCGCTTTTCCCTCAACTTCTGAACCCCCTTGGCCCTGCTCATAAGAGCTTACGATCTAATAGGGTGTGGATATTGATACAAAAGGTTATAACTGTGGGGGATGCGCTGGTGGAAGTGATAAGAGATTTGTTGGAGGCGTGATAGGCTTCCTTCCCTGAAGAGATGAGTTTTTAGTGTTCACCCCTAAGGGCAGCCAGAGGAGGAGATAGTTGGGTAGATTGAGGTAGAGAGTTCAAGAGGATGGGAGAGACTCTGGAGAAGTCCTGGAGACGAGCATGAAATCACAAGACAAGGGAGCTTGAGAGCAGGAGGTCTTGAGAGGACGGTTTGGGTGATATTTAGAGGCAAAAATGGTGATGAAGCTCAGGGAAGAGTTGTGAATGGCTTTGTATGTTGTTACATAGTTAGTCAGGGTAAAAAAAAAAAAAAAAAGACACAAGTCCACCCAATTCAACTATTAAAGGGAAATAAAAAAACAAATAAAAATCATACAAGCCTATATACACAATCCTATACCCACAGTTGATCCAGAGGAAGGCCAAAAAACCCCCCAGCAAAGCATGATCCGATTTTCTCCAGTGGGGAAGGGGGGGAATTCCTTCCTTATTCCCCAAGAGGCAATGGGATATTCCCTGGATCAACTGGGGATTGTTAGCATATTGAATTTAATTTGCTGGGCGATCAGAAGCCAGTGTATAGATTGGCAGAGAGGGGTGGCAGACACTGAGTCTGGCAGCAGCAGGGGATAGCCTATGGAGAGGTAGGCCTATGAGAAGGGAGTTGCAATAGTCAAGGCAAGAGATAACAAGGGAGTTAATGAGTAGCTTGGTGGTTCATTAGTTAAAAAGGGGTGAATTTTAGAGATGTTATGGAGGTGAAGCCTACAAGCCTTTGACATCTATTGAATTTGGGGGCTGAAAGGACTGATCATAGTCTAGGATTAACACCCTGGCGTGAGGGGAGAGATTGACGGTTGCATTTTTGACCTTAATGGAAAAGTCATGGAGAGGGAAACTCATATTTTACATAGATGTGTTACACACAGAGTGATTTATTTCAAGCATTTCTTTCTTTTACATTTTGAGGAATATGGCTTACAGCTAGTGAAAACCCAAAATCCAGTATCTCAGAAAATCTGAATATTACGTAAAACCAATAAAAAAAAAAAAAAAAGATTTTATTACAGAAATGTTCGCTTACTGAAAAGTATGTCCATGTACAGTATAGTATGCACTCAATTAGCGCTGCAACGGCGTAATCGATTATGTCGACTACGGAAATATGCGTGAAAGGCGACGGACGCGTCACACGTGACATCAACACGCCCCCTGCCGGCTTAGTTTGTACCAGTGAGGACGCGGGACGCCACAATCCTCCTACTAACCTTTGGAATCTGGTTTTACGCGATCGTTTCTGCTTCCTTTTGTAAGTGTTATTTTATTAAAGCCTTCCTATTGTTTTTACTGGATTACGCTATGTGTCTCCCCTCTTCTATTTTTCATTTAAATGCCATTCACAATGGATCCTGTTTGGTGCCTTACTGGATTTGAGGAATATTTATCTGGGATGTGAACAGTGCTTGCTCGGGACCCTGTACCAGTGCCAATGCCTATTGCTGTTTTGGGGCCAATTCATTAGTTTGAATGGCCATGGACCTCTGGTAAGCAGCCCTCTTATCCCTTCATTCATCCCTTCATGCAGTGCCAGCAGCTTTGCTTGTAGGCTATTTCACTCATATGATTTTATCTTTAGCGCAGAAATTTCCCCCTTTTTACATTTTATTTTTGCCAATTCATTTCTGTATACTGTAAAAACTTCAACCACATTGAAGTATTTTTTGGAAACAATGTAATGAAAGTTGAAATATTATATTAGAAGTTGTACGTATCATTTTTTGTAAAGTTATTCAAAGGATTAATTAGCTAGTCAAAAAAATAAAAATAATCGTTAGAATAGTCGACAGATAAAATAATCGTTAGTTGTAGCCCTATACTCAATACTTGATCGGGCTCCTTTTGCATGCATCAGTGCGGCGGGGCATGGAGCTGATCAACCTGTGGCCCTGCTGATTTGCTATGGAAGTCCAGGTTTCTCCGATAGCGGCCTTCAGCTCATTTGCTTTGTTGGTTCTGGCGTCTCTCATCTTCCTCTTGACAATGGCATGTGGCCATGCTGTGTAAAAGTCTTACATATGTAGTATCGCCATACTCAGGAGTAGCAGAATGTATTTTGGGGTGTCAATTTTGACATGTACATGCTACGTGTTAGAGATATCTTATAAATGGACAACTTTGTGTAAAAAAAAAAAAAAAAATAATGCGTTTTCAATTTTATTTCCACATTTTCCAAAAACTTGTGGGAAAAAATTACATGTTCAAAAGACTCATAATGACTCCTAGATTATGTGTTGGGGTGTTTTCTTTCCAAAATGGGGTCATTTTGTGGGCGGTTCCATTGTCCTGGTGCTCCAGGGCATTTAAAAACGTGTGATAGGTTGTCAGGAAATTATTTTTGTAATGTATGCTCCTAAAATGCCTGGAGGTGCTAGTTGGATGTTGGGCCTATGTATGTGCCAGGCTGTGTAAAAGTCTCACACATGTGCTACTGCCATATTCAGAAGTAGCAGAATGTATTTTGGGGTGTAGTTGCAAGTATACCTATACTGTGTGTGAGAAATAACTTGGTAATGACAATTTTGTGGAAAAAAAAAAAAATAATAATTTTGCAAAGAATTGTGGGAAAAAAATTACAACTTCAAAAAACTCACTATGCCTCTTAGAAAATATCTTGAAATGTACTTTCCAAAAAGGGGTCATTTGGGGAGTGTTTGCACTTTGGCTTGATAGTGTCTCAAGAAATGAGATAGGCCGTCAGTACATCAGGTGTGACCAATGATTGTCGCCATGGCTTGTAGACTCTATAACCTTCACAAAGACCAAATAATATATACTTATTTTGGTTAATTTTAACAAAGATATGTAGCAGTATAACTTTTGGCCAAAATTTATGAAGAAAAATTACTAGATTTGCAAACTTTTAACACTGAAACAAAGAAAAATGCAATTTTTTTACACAACATTTTTGGTCTTTTTTCATTTATAGCGCAAAAAAACAAAAACAAACAATGATGAATAAATACCACCAAACAAAAGCTCTATTTGTGTGAAAAAAAAGGTGAAAATTTCATATGGGTACAGTGTTGCAGGACTGAGTAATTGTCATTCAAAATGTAAGAGCACTGAAAGTTTAACATTGGTCTGGTTAGGAAGGGGGTTTAAGTGCCCAGTGGTTAAGTGATTAAACCAGGTATTGGTACTTTTGGCAGTGTGGGCAGGTGCTAGGTCCTCCTGGAAAATAAAATCATGCGCTTACCTGCTGACCAGCTTTATGGCAATGTTTAAGTGCTCTAGAATTTCCTGGTAGAGTGCTGCGCTGACTTTGGACTTGATAAAGCAGTTGACGTGGCTCCCCAGATCATCACAGACTGTGGAAAAAAAATTTTTTTCCTACAACTTACCTGTAAAATCCTTTCCTTGGAGTAAATTGTGGGACACAGAGCAGCCATAAAAATTACTATCTGGGTTATATGCCACCTATAGCTAAAAGGACACTGGCAACCAAAAAGACAGGAAGTCCCACTCCCATACAGGAAGTACCTCAGTTTTGTAGTAATCAATAAACATTCCAGACAAGAGGGGAGGGACCTCTGTGTCCCGTGATGTGCTCCAAGAAAAGGATTTTCACGGGACACAGAGCAGCCACACTAGTTACTATCTGGGACATCCCAAAGCAATTTACTTGAGGGAAGGGGGACTCTAAATATGAAAAACTGCCATCAGACCGAAAAGATCTACGTAGCTGCCCACAGAACACTGCGGCAAAATGCAGAATTATCACGGGGGGCCAACATTCACCTGATAAAATCTAGTGAACGTAAGTACTGAAGACCAACTGGCGGCCCTGCAAATCTGAGCCATAGAAGCTTGATGGCGAAATGCCCAAAAGCACCTACTCTTCTGGTAGAGTGTGCCTTTACCCAAATAGGTGGAACCTTCCCCTTTAAACCATACGGATAATGACCTGGCGAATTCACTGAGAAATTGCAGACCTAGATGCTGCCTGCCCTTTCCTGGGCCCTTCTGGCGGCACAAACAAAAGGTTGGTCTTCTGAATCTAAGCTGACATCTTCAAATAGACCTTAAATGCAGGTACTATATCGAGAGAATGTAAAAACTTTTCCTCTGTTGTTTGAGGATTTGGAAAGAAGGACAGCAGTATAATGTCCTGATTCAAATAAAAAGCAGACACCACCTTGGGCAAAAACCCTAGGTGTGGACATAGAATCGCCCTATCTTAATGCAAGATCGAAAATGGCTCCTTACAAGAAAATGTCGCTAATTCTGACACCCTTCTAGTTGAAGTTACTGCTACTGCAATCAAAAGGACTAACTTTCTGGTCAAAAGAATATGCCGAATGGGCTCAAAGGGTTGTTTCTGTAGGACCGCCAGGACCAAATTTAAATCCCAAGGACACAACGGTGGCTTAACTGGCGGAAGCATACGTAGCACCCCTTGTATAAAGGCTCAAACCAAGGAATGCTAAGCAATTGGTCTTTGAAATAAGACTGACAAAGCTGAAATTTGACCTTTAATAGTGCCTAAGGCAAGCTTCATATCTACCACTACTTCTTCAGATTATATATTTACAGGAATGCCATTTCCTGGCCTCACACCAGGAAATGTAAGACTTCCAGACTGTAATAAATGTCCCTTGAGACTGGTTTCCTAGCATTTATCACGGTAGAGACTGCAGGACCAGAAATACCACCGCTCCCTCAAAATCCTGGCTTCAATAGCCAAACCGTCAAATTTAGAGATTGTAAAGCAGGGTGGAATATCAGACCCTGAGAGAGCAGGTCTGGACACAGTGGGAGAACCCATGGCCTTCCCATAACCAACCTTAGAATTTGCGCATACCAAATCCTCCTGTGGCCAAGCTGGAGCCACCAGGATTACTGGTTTCCCTTCTTCCTGAATCCTGCGCAGAAGTCGTGGCAGCAGCTGAACCGGGGAAAAGGCATAGATCAGGGAGAACTGCTCCCAGGGAGTCTAATCTGTGACCAAGACCGTGTGCGCCGAACAGTCTGTTGTTTGCCGGGCGCTCGGGTTCGGCACATCGCAGATCGGGTGGACAGATTATTGGGTGGGGTTGGGGAAGACCCAGCTGTCATGGTACACGTGGGTACCAATGACATAGGCAGAGGAAGATGGAGAGTCCTAAACGATTTCAGGGACTTTGGCGCTAAGTTGAGGACTAGGACCTCCAAGGTAGTATTTTCCGAAATACTACCTGTACCTCGAGCCACTCCAGAGAGGCAGCGAGAGATTAGGGAAGTTAACAAGTGGCTGAGGAGCTGGTGTAGTAAGGAGGGTTTCGGGTTCCTGGAGAACTGACTTCTCAGTCAGCCACCGGCTCTTTGGTAGGGACGGATTGCACCTAAATGGGGAGGGTGCAGCCGTACTGGGTGAGAAGATGGCCAAAAAGTTAGTGGGGCTTTTAAACTAGGTGATGGGGGGGGGGGGAGGGTGCAGATGTAGAATTAGCCAGTGGAAAGCAAGTTTCAGAGAGCAGAAATGGGGGCATTAGCGGTAGGGTGTTCGGAGCCCCTATACCCAGGGTGGGTATGGGGAAAAAATCAAGAGAGCAGCCTAAAAACATCAAATGAGGATGTATGTAACCGGTCAAAATTAAGAGGTTTGTATACCAATGCCAGAAGCCTGGCCAACAAGATGGGTGAGCTGGAGCTACTGATGTTTGAGGAGGACTTAGATTTTGTGGGGATAACAGAGACTTGGTTTGACAGCTCTCATGACTGGATGGCGACCATTCAGGGGTATTCCCTTTATCGCAGAGATAGAGAAGGTAAAAAGGGGGGAGGGGTATGTCTGTATATTAAGAACAGTATACAGATAAATATGAGGGATGATATTAATAATGGAGCTAAGGACGAGGCAGAATCCCTATGGGTAGAGCTTCAAAGGGAAGGCACGGTGGGGAAGGTAATATTGGGCATATGCTATAGGCCCCCCAACAAGAGGGAGGAGGGGAGGCGGACCTCATTTTACAGATAGGATTGGCAGCAAGGATGGGAAATGTCATTATAATGGGGGACTTTAATTATCCTGATATAGACTGGGCAGAAGGAACCACACACTCAGCCAAGGCTAGGCAGTTCCTAAATGTTTTGCAGGACAATTTCATGGGTCAGATGGTGAATGCACCGACAAGAAACAATGCGGTACTTGACCTACTGATTACCAACAATACAGACCTGCTCACGGATATAGAAATACGGGGCAACTTAGGAAACAGTGACCATAGGTCAATAAGTTTCAGTATTAATTACAGTAATAGGAAGCAGAGGGGTAATATAAGGACGCTGAATTTCAAAAGAGCCAATTTCCCAAAACTGCGCTCGCTGCTAGAAAATATCAATTGGGATAGAACCCTGGGAACAAAGAACATGGAGGAAAAATGGGAGTGCTTCAAGAGCATACTTAAAGGGATTGACCAGTGCATTCCAAAGGGAAATACATTTAAAAGAGCAAAACTAAACCCTGGATGGCTAAACTCCAACATAAAAATGCATATTAGTGCTAAAGAAAAGGCCTTCAAAAAATACAAGACTGGAGGGGTCATTGGCAGCATTTAAGCATTACAAAGAGTGTAATAAGAAATGTAAAAACAAAATCAGGGCGGCTAAAATAGAACACGAGAGACATATAGCAGAGGAGAGTAAAAAGAACCCCAAGAAATTCTTTAAGTATATAAACAGTAAGAAAGCGAGGCCAGAACACATTGGCCCCATAAAAGATGACAAAGGAAATATGGCCACTGAGGACAGAGAAAAGGCAGAAGTGTTAAATAATTTCTTCTCTTCAGTCTTCACAAAAGAATCGGGGGGCTACACGAACCTAGCATGTAAGGCCGATCTAAACAACACACCTCAGGAAATACCGCCATGGCTAACAGAAGATATACTTAAAACTAAACTAGAGAAATTTAACATAAATAAATCACTGGGACCGGATGGCTTGCACCCGAGGGTTCTGAAAGAGCTCAGCCAGGTGATTGCCAGACCATTATTCTTGATCTTTAAGGATAGTTTACTGACGGGTATGGTGCCAGCTGATTGGAAGAAAGCCAACGTGGTACCAATGTTTAAAAAGGGGCCGAGATGTATCCCGGGTAACTATAGGCCGGTCAGCCTAACATCTGTAGTCTGCAAGATTTTGGAGGGGATGTTAAGAGACCACATACAAGACTTTAGTAATGAAAACGGTATTATTAGTAGTAATCAGCATGGATTCATGAAAAATAGTTCTTGCCAAACCAATCTATTAACCTTCTACTATGAAGTGAGCTGCCACCTAGATAAAGGTAAGCCTGTGGATGTGGTGTATCTGGACTTTGCAAAGGCCTTTGACACCGTTCCCCACAAACGCTTACTGTACAAACTAAGGAAGGTAGGTATGGACCATAAGGTGAGTACCTGGATAGAGAACTGGCTCCAGGGGAGAGTCCAGAGGGTGATGATTAATGGGGTGTACTCGGATTGGGCGGGTGTGGAAAGTGGGGTCCCCCAGGGTTCTGTCCAGGGACCAATCCTGTTTAATTTATTCATAAATGATCTAGAGGAGGGGATATCTAGTACAATCTCAGTATTTGCGGATGATACTAAACTAGGCATGCCAATATCTTCTATGCAGGATGTGGAAACCTTACAAGCGGACCTGAACAAAATAACGGGGTGGGCAACTACATGGCAGATGAGGTTTAATGTTGAAAAATGTAAAGTAATGCACTTGGGGGCCAGAAACCAGAAAGCAAGCTACTCACTAGGGGGGGGGGGGGGACCTCTGGGTGAGTCTAGGATGGAAAAAGACTTGGGGGTACTGGTAGACAACAGGCTTGGCAGTGGCATGCAATGCCAAGCCGCTGCAAGTAAAGCCAACAGAATACTGGGATGTATAAAAAAGGGGATTCACTCCAGAAATAAAGAGATTATTCTCCCGCTCTACAAGACTCTGGTCCGGCCACATCTGGAGTATGCTGTCCAGTTCTGGACACCGGTCCTCAGGAAGGATGTGCTGGAATTGGAAAGAGTCCAGAGAAGGGCAACAAAAATAATTAGGGGAATGGAGGACATCAGCTATGAGGAAAGACTACAAGCACTGAACTTATTCTCTCTGGAGAAGAGACGATTGAGGGGGGATATGATATCAATGTACAAATACTGTACTGGCGACCCTAGCATAAGGAACAAACTATTCAGAGAAAGGAGATACAATAAGACACGTGGCCACTCACTAAAACTAGAGGAAAGGCGGTTTAACCTCAAAATGCGTAAGGGGTTCTTCACTGTAAGAGCGGTAAGGATGTGGAATTCTCTTCCACAAGCAGTCGTATCAGCAGGGAGCATTGGTAATTTCAAAAACTATTAGATGGGCACCACAACATACAGGGGTACACAATGTACGGTTAAAAGCAAACACACACTCACATCATAGGTTGAACTGGATGGACTGATGTCTTTTTTCAACCTCACTAACTATGTAACTATGAGTCACCAAGGCATCCAGTCCGACTGTGAGCCGATCCCTGGTCCTGGACACAAATTTGTCCAACTTGTTTTTGAACCTGGATGCCAACAGATCTACATCCGGGACCCCCCAGCGTTGACAAATTATTGCAAAAATCTCGGAAATGCAAGGACCATTCTCTTGGAAACATCTGCTGGCGACTCAGAATGCCAGTTCTCTATTCCCGGAATGAAAACCGCAGACAGGCATGGAACAAATTTTTCCGCCTAGGATAGGATGTGACTCACCTTCTGGGCTGACTGGCTCTTGGTGCCCCCCTAATGGCTGATATAGGCCACAGCCGTGGCATTGTCGGATTGTACCCTGATGGGCCAACTCCGAAGTCTGGGAGTCCAGTACCTTAACGCCCGACAAACGCTTGGAATTCCAGGTTATTGATAGGGAAGCTCCTTTCTAACCAGGAACATTTCCCTTGGGCAGTGACTTCCTCCAGAACTGTTCCCCAGCCGGAGAGACTGGCATCTGTAGTCACCACCTTCCAGACTACTGGAAAAAAGGATTTCCCTCTCTCCAGATTCCTGGCTACCAACCACCAACCTAGACTCTGACGTACCCTTGGTGATAGAGACATGGGACAATCTAGGGCAGTGATGGCGAACTTTGGCACACCTGATGTTTTGCAACTACATTTCCTATGATGCTCATGCACTCTGAAGTGTAGTGGATTATCATGGGAAATGTAGTTCCAAAACATCTGGGGTGCCAAGGTTCACCATCACTGATCTAGGGCCTGGACCTTTTTGCTCCAGGCTGACAGAATGTTGTTCTGTAAAGGTCTGGTGTGGAATTGGGCATAAGGAACTGCTTCGAATGAGCACACCATCTTCCCTAGCAACCTCATACAAAGACGTACAAAGGGATACTTTTTCCCTCTTTCGATTCTAACCAGATCCTTCAGGGCTATGACCTTTCTTGGTGGCAAAAACACCTTTGCCTGTACTGTGTCCACAAGGAAACCCAGAGACTCTAGACTTTGAGATGGCTGCGATGTTGACTTTGCCAAATTCAGAATCCAACCCAGACGTACTAAGAACTGAACTGCCCGGAACACATTCTGGCTTAGAGTAGAAGCCAACTGGTCTATAAGAAATAGATCGACCAGGTATCCTACAACTGCTTTCCCTTGAGACCTTAGAATAGCCAATACTAGAGCTAGGGTTTTTGTGAACACTCCTGGAGCTGAGGCTAGCCTGAAGGGCAAGGCCACGAACTGAAAATGACGGTCTTTCACAGCAATGCGCAAAAACCTTTCATGGGCCTGGAAAATTGGCACGTGAAGGTATACATCTTTGATGTCTATGGATGTTAGAAATTCTCCTTCTTGCAGAGAGACCATGACTGAGTGAATTGACTCCATTCGGAATGTGCGAATGTTTAAGAACTGGTTCAGGGCTTTGAGATCCAGAAGAAGTCTCACATCTCCATTTGGTTTGGGGACTACGAAAAGGTTTGAGTAAAAACCCCTGAATTTCTCATCGTCCGGAACTTCTGTAATCACTGCTTGAGACCTCAGATGGTCCAGAGCCAGAAAAAAGGATCTTCTTTTTAGAGTATCTGCAGGTATATTTGACCTTACAAACCGAGGATGAAGGAACACCCGAAATTCAAGTTTGTACCCCTGCGAGACTGTGGAAATAACCCAGTCGTCCTGAATCACTTCTACCCAGGCCTTTGAGAACTGTAGCAGCCTTCCCCCCACCCGACTGAGTGGGGGAGTTCCTTCACAAGGTAGATTTAGAGCTAGGCTTGATAGGCCTCTGGGACCAGGGCTTCTTCTGCTCTTGACCTAAAGGCTTGGCTCCAGATCCAGACGGCTGAGGCCATCAAAACTGCCTAGGATTAGAAGTAATGGGAATCGGAGTGTTGGACACCTTTTGAAAAAAAGACGCTCACTTCCCCTCTTAACTCTCTTCCCCCCCCCCCCCCCGAAATCTTTTGGATAGATTTGTCCAGATCGTCATCAAATAGGCGCTCCCCATGAAAGAGAAAAGGCCAGCTAGTAACTTTTTACACGTTAATTCCGCAGGCCAACCTTTTAGCCACGGGATTCTGCGCATATAAAAACTGACAGAGGAGTAAACCATGACATTTGCTGTATGGAGTCCTTAAGAGCATCTGCTGCAAAACAGAAAACCCCAGGTAAATCTGCTAAATCTTCAGAAGACTCTCCCTGAAAAGGAACACTTCTAGACACCCGTTTAATTTGGTCTTTCAAAGATTGACAAACTCCTATAGCCACCACTGCTGGCTGTATGGCAGACCCTGCAATACCAAAGGAAGCTTTTAATAAAGATTTAAATTTCTTATCTGCTAGGCAGTATCTACACGACGGGTTAAATTTCTATTTACAGTAGAAATAGCAGCATCCACTGTAGGCATACTCCATTTTCTTGTGAATTTTTCCTCCATAGGATACAACAAAGAAAATCTTTTGGGAAGCAGAAAAACCCTATCAGGGTGATCCCAATCAGCATATACTATCTGTAAAAGATGATGCAAGAGAAAAGCCGGAGAATTTTGAGGAGGGTGTAACGAGCCTAATGAGGAAAAAGAGGCTTCAGAAATCTCTAAAGGGAGGTAATTAAAATCCAGACTGGACCATTTCAATAAGACTGAATTAACAATCTCTGGGATTGAGAGGCTGAGAATGGCTCCTCAGACCCTGACTCCCTAGAAGTGGAAAGCTCTGCTTGGCCTCCTAAGCCATTTACAGCTACTTCTTCCACATGCTCTACCCAAACCTGAACTAAAACAGGGGGGGGGGGGGCTCGGGTGAGGGGGATCTATCACGTTTCCTCCCTTCACTGTGCCAGCAATTTTTCCCTCAACGTCGGCTAAAGCTGATGACAAATCGTGCTTAGTGACGTAGGCTGAGACCGAAGCACTAGATGTGGCTACTATGCCTGACAACCGTAATGGCTCAGATTGGCCAGTCGCCTCTGGCCTCTCAAGGGAGGTTAACACAGAGGATGCATGCCTGGGATCTTCCAATCCTGGCGGCGGCACACTTGTGCCCCTTCCCGCTATCCCCCCCCCCCCCCCCCACAGAGTTGTATAAAGTACTCGAAACCCATACTTGAGTAAAAGTACAAGTGCTCGATCAAAAAGTGACTTGAGTAGAAGTGGAAGTGCTCAATCAAAAAGTGACTTGAGTAGAAGTACTAAACTATTCAACATTTTTTGTACTTAAGTATTGCAAGTAGTTTTTAAAAAAAAATTGCTACTCAAGTACTGAAAGTAAAAGTACAAGTACTGTGTTATGTAGTTATTAAAGAAAGAAGTCAAATGTTTGAACATCATATTGTTTTTTATTATTTCAAATGCAGCTTTTATTTATACATACAGTAGCATTTATTTTCGTATGCGCTGATAATGTTTTGAGCTTCACGAAACCTGCCATCTACTGTTCTGGCAGTGGTAATTTTTATAATTGTAACGAGTAACTATGCAGCACAAAAAAAAAAAAAAAAAAAAAAAAAAAAATCGGAGTAGAAGTATTGAAATCATTGAAAAAATGTTGTGAAGTAAAAGTGGAAGTAGGAGAAAAAAATTATACTCTAGGAAAGTACAGATACCGCCTTTCAGTACTTAAGTACAATAGTGAAGTAGTTCTACTTAGTTACTATACATCTCTGCCCCCCACTCCTTTTCCGGGAGGACATTGCTCCAGACAAGAAAACTTGAGGTACTATTTTAGTGTACTCAAAATGTGTGCCAAGCTGCAACAGCTTATCACACACAGCACAGTTATCCCAAAGTAACAGAACCTGTCAGTGCATGTAATCATCCACCTATAGTGACTCACGCACCCAACTGCTCTGTATCCCATTAAGCTCCTGACAGAAGCTCACGCCACCGGAAATACTCAAATGCTGCATCGCCTCTGCCCCTTACTGCACATGTGTGGCGTACTACGTGCACGTCCGCATGTCACGTGCATGCCCAATGCGTCACAGACACACCCCCCCCCCCCCCCCCGGCTCCACATGCAGGCTCGTGCATGTAAATTGGCTGAACTTGCGTTTGCGATCTCCCGCCGGCAGGGATGGCAATTGAAGGTGCTCCCTGAACCTGAGCCACAGAGGGTAAGCAGAGGCGCGGGCGGGATGTCCCGCTACCCGCCAAGCATCAGGGGGGTTGAGAGCAGAAAAATGTAAGGCATCCAAGGTACACATGCCACAGCTTAATACCCCCACTGCCTCTAGTGGAGACATAAAACATGGCAACTGGTATCTGTTAAATTATAAAGGTAACAGTGCATCATAATTATAGTGAACTTTCCATTCCCGCCGCAGGATTCTGCCTAGAACTAGAATCCAATCTTCACCCATCACAGCAGGTTTAGTCACTTGTGGACATTCAAGGACCGGGTCCTCCTATAATTTTTGGACGTGAATGCCTTTGGAGTTAGTCTTACCAAGGGACCGGATCCCAGGGTTCAGAGCCCAAAAGAGTCGCATTACAGGCAATACCCCGTTTCCCTTTACTGAGGCTCAGGTACCATCCTTCTTCCACTTTCGGATGGATCTGATTGCCAATCCCATTGGATCCTGAGATCTTAACCAGGACTGTAGCATAATCTTTTTTTTTCCCTCTTCTTTAAAAATATGCAGAGCTTCTCCAACCATGACCAACACCTCTAAGACACTGCCAAAAAAAACTGCGGTACTTCCTGTATAGGAGGGGTTATATAGAGGGGGACTTCCTTTCTTTTTGGTTGCCAGTGTCCATTCACCTATAGGTGGCGTATAACCCAAATAGTAATTATTATGGCTGCTCTGTGTCCCGTGATGTACAATATAGAAATGTTGCATTTCATATGGAAAGCAAGGTCCCCGAGTCTGGAGGAAGAGTGGAGAGGCACAGATTTCAAGTTGCATGAGGTCCTGTGTAACGTTTTCATAGTCAGTGATAATTTGGGGCGCCATGTCATCTGCTGGTGTTGGTACACTGTGTTTTATCGAATCCAAAGTCAACGTAGCCCTCTACCAGGAAATTCTAGAGCACTTCATGCTTCCCTCTGCTGACCAGCTTTATGGAGATGCTGATTTCATTTTCCAGCAGGACTTGGCACCTGCCCACACTGCCAAATGTACCAATACCTGGTTTAATGATCATGGTATCACTGTGCTTGATTGGCCAGCAAATTCAGCTGACCTAAACTCCATACGGAAATCTGTGGGGTATTGTCAACAAGAAGATAAAAGACACCAGACCCAACAATGCAGATGAGCTGAAAATCGCTATCAAAGCAACCTGGGCTTCCATACCACCTCAACAGTGCCACAGGCTGATCGCCTCCATGCCACGCCGCATTGATGCAGTAATTCATGCAAAAGTATAAAGTACATGCATACTATACTGTACATAGGCATACTTTTCAATAAGCCAACATGTCTATATTTAAAATCTTTTTTTTTTATTGGTCTTATGTAATCTTCTAATTTTCGGGTTTTCACTAGCTGTAAGCCATATTCATCAAAATTAAATGAAGGAAATGCTTGAAATATATTACTCTGTGTGTAACACATCTATATAAAATATATGAATTTCACTTTTTGAATTGAATTACTGAAATAAATTAACTTTTTGATGATATTCTAGTTTTTATGAGATGCACCTGTATATATGCTTAAAGGGATTGTAAAGTCAGAAGGTTTTTTTATCATAATGCATTCTATGCATTAAGATAAAAAGCCTTCTGAATGCAGCAGCCTCCCCCAGCACCCTCTTATATTTACCTGAGCGCCATTTCTGTCCAGCAATGTCCGCAAGTCCCTCAGCCGTACGGGACTCTCCCTCCTGATTGGCTGAGACACAGCTGCGGAGCCATTGGCTCCCGCGGCTGTCAAAGTCAGTTAGCGAATCAGGAAAGAGAGGGAGCGGGGCTGAACTGCAGCTTTATGTCTGAATGGACACACAGAGCTGCAGCTCAGCTCGTGTGCCCCCATAGCAAACTGCTTGCTGTGGGGGCAATCAACAAGAGGAAGAGGCCAGGAGCAGCAAAGAGGGACCCAAGAAGAGGAGGATACAGGCTACTCTGTACAAAACCAACTACACAGAGCAGGTAAGTATAACATGTTTGTTATTTTTAAAAAAATAAAAACAAAACACAAGACTTTACAATCACTTCACGCTGAAGAATTGCTCAGTATTGCTCCCCATTTATGGAAACTTTAAATAAAAAAGTACTTACAACTGTCCATTTTTTTCTGTGTAGAAGCTGACAGATTTAATTGTAGCTACAACAACCACCATGCAGAGAGTAACTGGGACAAAGAGCATGATGACATGCTTGGCTCCATATTTAAGAGTCAGTTCTTCTTCTTCAGTGTCCACTGGGACTTGTCTGTCCGAGGGAACAGATGTCGCTCCATTTGCTGCATCACCCAAAGCTTCAGCACTGTTGCTATAACGCTTCTGTGTAAAAAAAAAAAAAAAAAGAACTTGTAAAATAGAAAAACTCATAATTACAACACACACAACCAATTGGTATACAGGAGTACTTACTGGATACCAGTGTTAATTTCGTCGACTAAAACGTTTTTGTCGACTAAATGAACACAATTTTAGTAGACTAAAATACGACTAAAACGAAAACAATTCAGATGACTAAAATACGACTAAAACTAAAATGGCATTTTAGTCTTAAGACTAAAATACGACTAAAACTAAAATGGCATTTTAGTCATAAAACTATAACAAACTAAATAAAAAATTGACATCATCAAAATTAACACTCCTCTGCTGGTCATTTCTAGATCGGCAACACAATTCCATCCGGAGCATGTAATAATAGCACATTAAAGTTTAAACATGTATTGCACACGCATAAGTAAGGAGCATCTACTAAGCTGCTGAAAACTAAACAATTAAGAAAAAGGCTTTTCTTATATTTTTCCCTAATATTTAATGTTGGTAATATATTCAGGTAATATGTGCAATGACATGACAGCCAATGGAGTTTACAGCAGTGTTAATTTCGTCAACGAAAACGTTTTCGTCACCGTTTTCGTCACCGCCATTTTTCAACTGACGAAAACGAGACGCAAAATATAGCACATTTTCGTCAAATGACGACAACTATGAGGAAAATCAAATCCGTTTTTGTTAACAAACAAAAACTAAACGAGAATGTGAGGCAGGGACATTTACCCAACTTCCGGTTTTCACGGAGCTCCGCCTGTGTGGTGTCGTGCGTGGCGTGCCCCGTGACGTCCCGACATGAGGAGTGGACTACTACAAGAGAGTCGACTCGAGACCAGTCACCTGACCTCACCAGAGCGCTGCAGCTGCAGCACTACAGCCAGACGCGCCAGGCCCTACTCATCACACGGCACTGGCACCCGGCCACCACCACATCCAGAGCAGGGCACCCACTGTGAGTTAACAGCCAGGCCAGCTATTACTGCCTCCCTGAGTACCCTCAGACCACTCACCAGTCACCACTGGCATCCGATTCCGCCATCCATTCAGGACTGTGTGTGTGCATATAGGCCGCTGAGGCCCGCCCGGCCCATCCTGTTCAACAACTTCAGTTCAGAGTCAGACCAGAGACCACCCTTAAACCTGAGACCCCCATCCAGTACTCTGAGCAGGACTGTGTGCACTCACTGCACTGACTGCAGGCAGCAGCATTACAGGCCTCCGCTCTGACCTGACCATGACCATTTAGATGACTAAAATGAGTTTTAGTCGACTAAAATGTAGGACGTTTTTTTTTAGTCGACTAAAATGTAAGATGTTTTAGTCGACTAAAATGTACTGGAGTTTTAGTCAACTAAATACGACTAAAACTAAAACACTTGCAGAAGACTAAAATGGGACTAAAACTAAAATGCCATTTTAGTCCTAAGACTAAGACTAAAACTAAATTGAAATTTGCTGCCAAAATTAACAGTGCTGGATACAAATGACAAAAGCCTAGATAGTACAATGCCCATTCATCTTAGGGTGGCTTCACACTGCCTCACTGTGCTTTTACTAAAGCATAGCTAACCTGCAGTTTTCATGCAGGTTGGCTATGCTTTCCAATAGATTTCTATGACGTCCTGTGGTTTTGGTGCGGTTTCAGAAAGCGCACAAAAATTCCTACATGCTGCATCTTTGGTGTGCTTTCTGAAACTGCACCAAAACCGCTGGACATCATAGAAGTCTATGGGAAAACGCAAGTAGCCTGCACGAAACCCGCAAGTTAGCTGCGTTTTGCCCAAAGTGCAGTGGGACCGTAGCTGGGCATGAAGTCCACCTTATGATAAAACATTTATATAGTATTCAGGTGGTGATTTTTTGACTATACACACAATTACCATTATTTTTAAACACAGAATTAAAATATACAATAAAAAAAAAAAAAAAAACTTTAGCTGCAATACTCACCATGAATCCCAAGCTGCCCTCCCTTTGCCACTAGATGCCCTAAAACTTTTTGGTTATTAATGGCCATCATAATTAGTCTGTTATGGACCTGCGCTCCAGCCTGTGACTGAACAGTGAAGCAGAAATCGCAGTGATTTGCTCATCTCTCTGTCACTCTGCTTTCTCATCCTATCAGCATGCTTGCTGTTAACTCCTGAACAGATAGCCTCCATGTGCTGCTTGTTCCTCTCCCAGTCTGAGCTGTGTTATATAGCTGCATGTAGGTAACACCAAGTCAAATTCAGATACTGAGATTTAAAAAAAATAAATAAATACATTTAATGGTGTTCTAATTAAAGTATAACTAAACTTTTTTTTAATTTTGGACAGAGTAGAGATGGTTTAGAACACTAGTCAGTTTTTATTGCTGTCTGTACCCCCATTAAGCAGATGCACCCTCTCTATTTCTCTTTTCTCTCTATTTCTCATATTTACCATCATCAATAAAAGCATAAGGAAAAGAAAATCCCAAATTTTGGGTTTTCCCCAGAAACAGAATAAAGGGGAAATATTCCAGTGGGGACACTGGTTCTGGTGACCTGGGGGTCCCCAAGGAATTCCCTTAATTTGCAGGGATATCCTCTCACTTCCTGCTTGGCTATGGAACAGGAAGCGAAGGGAAATCTTGCATGGAATGCATTAAGATAAAAAAAACCTTCTGCCTTTACAACTCCTTTAAATGTCTGCTTCTCATCTGGTGAAAAGGAATTGGGGACTTCTGGGCCCCCCATGTTTACATTATATTTTGTAAAAAACTTGGAAGTGCAGTTTTTGGACTAGTTGCACATTTCTCACCCTCTGATTTGCAGCCTCTGATGGGGTCTGTACTCCATGTTGATAAGAAGGTAGTGGTGGACTTCCAGAAGCAATCAGTGATGTCCGTTCATTGCAGTCCTCTTCCTCTTCGCTGTCCGAACTATGCATGAATGTAAACATGTTCACGTAGTAGGGAATACCTAGAAGTGTGGAAAGAATTATATTGAAATACATTTTTTTTTTTAAAGTACATATTTCAACTTGAAAATTAATTTAGAAGAAGTTTCATGACAATCAACATAGAGTTATATCAGGTAAACAGATACACCAGTGCCAAATATCAGAGTCTTCTCATTGACATAATGGTGTGTCATATTTCTCAATATCCACACGAATGTTTCTAACTCTAAAAAAAAATCTCACATACAGTATGGCACAAAAGATAACAAAAGCATACCAGCGAAGAAAGTCCCTTATGACTGTATGAATATTTCCTAAAGCCGGAAATATAAAGATCATGTGTTCACCATCATATAGCCTAAGCAAGGATGACAGAGAGGATTATTCTATAAAAGAAAATGATTCTCAAGGATCACATTCGGGGGTCTTCAGGAGTGGTACAACCATTGGATTTTTGCATATGATAAAATGAACAGGAATACCCCAAGGTGCGTAGGTACAATGCTGAAAACTGCTATGCTAAACAGCATAAAGACAGGAGTGTTGTGGGAGGTCTGGACCAGCCTTGCTCAGAGAGACTAGTTAATAAGGGGGATCAAGTAGCAAGGAAAACTATGAATATTAATTACCAGTACTCACAAAGTCGCAAACAAAATGTACTGAACAAATGGTGTTTTGTAAGCAAACTGTGCCTCAGGACAATGAGTAAATCATGTTCCTTAAATTCTACCAAAGTCATGAGACTGGAATAACCACAAGGTTTAGCTGGCTTGTTTCGAAAATAAGATTATTGATACTCCACTTAGGGAACTCTTTGAACTGGGAATTAAAACATTCATATACCTCACGCTTCCATTTAACTATACTATTAGAACATATGTGTGCATCATAAAATAATAAACTGATAGCCTCCCACAGATTTCCGTACCGTTTCTATGCGGATACCCACATTTTTCTACCCTTGGGATCACTCCATCAGTCTCCTTGCACATCATGAATTTATTAACTGAAATATCAACATGGATGTTATATCACTTCCTCAAACTCAATCTTTCAAAATGTGATATTTTCACTGTCTGCCACCACTCTCTGCTAATCCCTTTATTGATTTCAACTCACCCAATGAATAACATTCAAAATACTTACAACTTACAAAGCCATCCACAACTCTACCCTCAACTACATCACTAAACTTATTTCAAAATACTAACCAAACTATTCTCTTTTCTTCTCCAAGGACCTCCTGCCCTCAGCTTCTTTGTCACCTTCACCCATGCCCGCTTCCAGGACTTCTCCAGAGCCTCTCCCATCCTATAGAACTCTCTACTCCAATCTGTCCGACTATCTCTTACTCTGTCCACCTTTAGGTGATCCCTGAAAACCCATTACTTCATTGAGGCCTATGCTGCCTCTAACTAATAAACTGTACTTTTACATTCTCCAGCAGCTCATCCCTAGTAGTTCTTACATTTTGTATCACTTGGCCCGCACTTTTAAATTGTAAACTCTAACAAAAAGGGCTGTCTAATCCCTGTTGTATTGAAACTGTATTGTCTTTTTCATTTTGTAAAGCACTGCATAAACAGTTGGCACTACAAAAAAACCTAAATAACAAGAATAACTAGCAATAAGGGTAGCCAACCCTTGCAAATGTTAAAGGGTTAGATCGCCTTTATAACAAATAAGGCTATTCGGTCTACAAGTCCTAGCAGTTAAAGTGGTATTAACCAGTTGCCGACTGCGCACAGTATATTTACTGTGGCAGTCAGCCCCGGCCAGGCAGAGTGACGTAGATCTACGTCACTCGCCTGTCACTGCTATTAGAGCCAATAGCGGGCGAGCACGCGCCCGCTGAGGCGCGCGCCCGCCTCGTTCAGGGAGGAGTGCGGGCGTGTGACCGGTGGACCCGATGTCCGCCGGTCACTCGCCGATCATCGGTACAGCGGGAGAAAGGCAGAGCGGCTTATGTAAATAAGCCGCCTGTCATTCTCCCCTGTGTAAAAATGAAGATCAGACGGTCCTACTATGTAGAACCGTTGATCTTTGTTTTTACACCAATAGCATTGTCCCACTACAGTTAGAATCACGCCCCTAGGACACACTTAACCCCTCCCTGTCCAATACAGTTAACCCCTTCCCTGCCAGTGTCATTTTTGCAGTAACAGTGCATATATATAGCACTGATTACTGCATGTCACTGGTACCCCCAAAAGTGTCAAAAATGTCAGTCAAGGGTCCGATCTGTCCGCCGCAATGTCGCAGCCCTGCAAAAAAAAAAAAAAAAAAAAAAAAAAAATCGCAGATCGCCGCCATTACGCGTTAAAAAAAAAAAAAACACCAAAAATGACAAAAATCTTCCCTTTGTTAGTAAACGCGATAACTTTTGCGCAAACCAATCAAAATACGCTTTTTGCGATTTTTTTTACCAAACATATGTAGCATAAAACAATTTGGCCGAAAATGTTGAAAAATTTTGATTTTTACATTTTTTTTGGGGGGGATTTCATATAAAAAATAGTGAAAAATATTGTTATTTTTGCAAAAATTACACTCTTTTTTTGTCTATAGCGCATGATCAAAAAATTGCACAGGTGATCAAATACCACCAAAAGAAAGCTCTGTTTGTGGGAAAAAAAGGACGTGAAATTCGTTTAGGTACAGCGTCGCACGACCGCGCAATTGTCCGTTAAAGTCACGCAGTAAAAAAAAAAAAATCGCAAAAAACCCCCTGGTCAGGAAGGGGGTAAAATCTTCCGAGGCTTAAGTGGTTAAAGGTTTGACTTTAAAAAAAAAAATACCAAACATGTTAAACTTACCTGCTCTGTGCAGTGGTTTTGCACAGAGCAGCCCCAATCTTCTTGGGTCCCCCACCGGCACTCTGACACTGTCTCCTCCTTGACCAGTGCCCCCAAGAGCAAGCCGCTTGCCTTGGGGGCACTGGTGGGTGCTCGCTCTTAAGCCTTGCTCTATGCATCCATAAGACACATAGAGCTATGGCTCAGCCACGGCCCCCTCTCTCTCCTCATTGGCTGTGATTGACAGCAGTGGGAGGCAATAACTCTTGCTTCTGTTTCAGCCAATAAGGAGAGGGAGTCCCAGGACAACCAAGGCGCTCATGCACATCGCTGGATCGAGAGGGAGCTCCGGTGAGTATTAGGAGGGCTGTGGGGGGGGGGGGGGGTAGCACACAGAAAGTTTATCTTCATGCATAAAAAGGTAAAAGAAAAAAAAAAAACCTTCAGCCTTTACAACCACTTTGGAGCATATCTACGGTCAAAATTTAAAATCATAGACTAGTCTGATTAGACACTTCCTGACAGCTGCCCAAATTTTCATCACCAGATGCTGGCGCCACCCTAAAACTCCATTCGTAGCTGCCTGGGCTTCTGAAATGAACATAAATTGAATATATGGAAAGCAGGAATGAGGAGAAATTTGAATGTCATAGCCTCATATGGATGGTCTGGACATACTTTCATTACTCTTCCATTTTGGCCTCTTTCATTTTTACCAAAGTTTAAATGCGTAATTACCTCCAGGATCCTTTACCGAGTGATTTGACCTTTCACTGTCCTCAATATCCCAATCCCCCCCCCCCCCCCCCCCTTTTTCGTTTGCTCACTTTTTCTTCTTCTTCCTCCTTTCTTTTTCTTCTTCTTTTCATGTTCCTTCTTTATAAGGATATTGCACTGTGTTTAGAGGTGGTTTTTCTGCTTGACATCCATGTAGGAATACCCCACCTGCTCTATATGATTTATGGGAACTCTATTGTTTTCTATGTGTCTAGTTCGAATTAACATACCCAGTATGTATTTTGTTATTTTCTGGAATGAGGATTGTTGTCCTTTCACTTTCTTTTATGTGCTCTGACTAAAATGTTATTGCTTTCAGTAGCCTTGATATACACTACGTATATATGTATGGGTATGTATATGTCTGCCTTCTGAGGACCTGCTTGTCTCTTTTTGGTCTGTTTTGGTCCGTCCTGCACATTGATCTTTTGTACTTAAATATTTTGAAAAAATTTAACAAAATAAATTAAATATAAAAAGGGAACAAAATTAAAATCATATATTTATTTCCACATTGTATTTTAATTATTTCTAGCCCACTCTTTTCAGACTGAACAATCTTGAAGTTTGTAAACTTGAAGAGTCCAAAACATTTATTTCCTTAAATTCTGTGACATGTATTTACTATGCCCTGTGAGTAGGCACTACTGTGTCACACACTTCACAGAGCCTGCCTTCTGAACTACAGAGGTGCTAAGAGGAGGAGTTTCTAGAGGCAGAGTCAGTACAGGAATCGCAGGTTCGCAGGCAGCAAGGTAACATGGAATTTAAAGTCCTTACAAGCTGAAAGTAAACAGTAGAGGACAAGCTGCAAAGCATGCAGGGAATCCTGGAAGTTGTGGAAAGAGAAGGCCAGCAGACAAGCAGAACTCACAACATTAAAGGAGATTCAAGTATCTATATTGGATTGTCAAGCATAACCAGGCAAAAATCGTGAAAAGTTGGTATGGATATTGAAAATATAACTAATCATGCCAAAAAACTTTTTTATTTAGGGATAGTGATCATATGAAGCCATTTATTAATACATAGCTGTTTGGCTCCTTTTTAAATCAGAATGATAAAAGAAATCACCCAAATGGCCCTGATCAAAAGTTTTCATCCCCTGGAATGTTTGACCTTGGTACAGATACACAACGTGACACGCGCGGGTTATTCCCACTTCTGTGGCTTTTTAAATTGCAAATAGTGTCTGTATATAAAGAGTCAATGGGTTTGTTAGCTCTAACTTGGATGTACTGAACCATGGGGAGCTGAAAAGAACTGTCAAAAGACCTGAGTAATAAGGTAATGGAATTTTATAAAGATGGAAAAAGGATATAAAAAAAATCAGTAGGTTATTGAATAGTCAATAATATTCAATAACTTATTAGGAAATGGAAAATTCTGGGATCTCTTGATACCAAGCCAAAGTCAGGTACATCATGAAAGAATGCAGCCACAACTGCCAGATAAATTGTTCAGGCTTCAAAGAAAAAAAACACAGGTAACCTCAGGAGAAATACAGGCTACTCTGGAAAAAGACAGTGTGGTTGTTTAAAGGATCACAATACTTGAACAAAAATTAGCTTCATTGTTGAATTGCTAGAGAGAAATCGATCTACCGATTGACTTCTATCAGACCGGAATGTTAGAAAACGTTTGTTCGATCAGTGTATGCAACAAACTGGCTGAAGCGCTGACAAGTGTATTCTGATAGCAAAGCAGTGCCGCGGTCAGAATACAATAGTGCAGAGTGGAGGATTCCTCCATGTACCTTGGTTTTGTTGATGGGGGGATCTGTTCAATTTCCTTTTGATCAGCTGGCTGGCCACAAAAAAATAAAAAATTATATTATATATATATATATAGCCAGCTTAAGCGAGGATTCTAATGCCTGTCAGGTTTTTTTGACATCTGTGTCCCATTCCCATTTTCCTTCACTTCCTTTCTCATAGCTACTACAGGAAGTAAGAGGAAATCCATCCAAAGTGAGGGAAATCCCTGGTAGTCATCTGAACTGGTGTCCCCATTGGAAATGTTCTCCTCCGTTCCTGCTCATTCAAAATTTGGGATTTAAAGGGATTGTAAAGTCTCGGTTTTTTTTTTGTTTCTTTAACCACTTTACCACTAAGTACTGTAATAGTACTGCGGCAAAGTGGCTCTTGTAGGTCTGACGACGTAGACCTACGTCGCCAGACTCCTCCCCTGTAGGCGCGCTCCTGCTGTTTTCATTCACAGCGGGAGTCGGGCCAGGGGAGGAGCAGTGGCGATCGCCGCTGCTCTGCCCCGATCGTCGGGGATCTAGTGTGGAGATCCGCCCGCCTGTGTAAACACAAGCGGGCGGATCTCCTCAGTGACAGGGAGTGACAGATCGGAGTGTTCAGCATAGCTGGACATCCGATCTGTCCCTGTCTCACACAGTCACCTCCCCCCCCCCCACACGTCAGTAAGCACCAGGCATACATTAACCCCTCCCTCTCCAATAAAGTTAACCCCTTCCCTGCCAGTGTCATTTTTACAGTAACAGTGCATATGTATAGCACTGATTACTGTAGTAATGTCACTGGTACCCCCAAAAGTGTCAAAAATGTCAGTCAAGGGTCCGATCTGTCCGCCGCAATGTCGCAGTCCCGCAAAAAAAAAAAAAAAAAAATCGCAGATCGCCGCCATTACTTGTTAAAAAAAAAAAAACACCAAAAATTACAGAAATCTTTCCCTTTGTTAGTAAACGCAATAACTTTTGCGCAAACCAATCAAAATACGCTTATTGCGATTTTTTTTTACCAAACATACATGGGTAGCAGAAAACAAATTGGCCAAAAATTTAAAAAAAAATTGGTTTTTACATCTTTTTTGGGGGGAATTTCATATAAAAAAAATGTGAAAAATATTGTTATTTTCTCAAAATAAACGCTCTTTTTTTGTTTATAGCGCAAAAAGTAAAAATTGCACAGGTGATCAACTACCATCAAAAGAAAGCTCTGTTTGTGGGAAAAAAAAGGACGTCAATTTCGTTTGGGTACGGCGTCGCACGACCGCGCAATTGTCAGACGTAAGACAGCAAAATGCTCTAGTGGTAAAGTGGTTAAAAATAACAAACATGTTATACTTACCTGCTCTGTGTAATGGTTTTGCACAGGGCAGCCCCGATCCTCCCATTCTCGGGTCCCTCTTCGATGCTCCTGGCCCCTCCCTCCTGTTGAGCGCCCCCACAACAAACAGGTTGCTATGGGGGCACTCCAGCTGAGCCGCAGCTCCCTGTGTCCATTCAAACACTAAGCCGTGGCCCGGCCCTGCCCCCTTTCTCTTTGACTGCCTTGACTGAAAGCAGCAAGAGCCATTGGCGCCGTGCTTCTGTCTCATGCAAGCCGGGCAGCCGAGACACTTTTACAACATCGATGGATCTAGAGGGATCTCAGGTAAGTATTAGAGGGGCTGAGGGGGGTTGCTGCACACAGAAGGCTTTTTATCTTAATGCATAGAATGCATTAAGATACAAACTTTCTGCCTTTACAACCACTTTAATTTGATAACAGTCATCAGGACAAATATAGAGGGTGGGCACAGACAGAAATAAGAACCGGACAGGTGTTTTAATCCCTCTCCACTCCGTCCAAAACAAAAAAACTTTTTTTGTTCTTTTAAACTTTTAAATAGAATGTTGAGGAGTTATTACTTCTGTCAGGCTGGTTTTCTTCAAATGATTGAATACACTGTGCAGGCAAGGTTTACCACTGTCACAATCATGAAATCAGTCCAGAAGCTTTATGTGCATCCAATGCTGGAGCCAACAATTGTGAACAGGAAGTGGCTTTAAAAAGCTGGAGGAGATCAGCCACACCCAGTTGCAAACCAGTATGCACAAAAGGCGAAAGCAGTGTTGATAGAACAAACAAAATTCTTGATTACACCCCACTTTAGTGAACTCATTTTTCAAAGCATCACATCCATCTATAAAGCTAAAGACATGATTGAAAGTAAATCTTCCTTCACTCCAATTCAGTAATTCCCTACAAGCCACCCCTACCCCATCTGTAATCTGAAACGCCAGTTTTTGGGGAGTTGGTTTACTTTTTTAATTTTTTCACACTGTCTTCTTCCACTCCTGAAGCCTCCAAGGATGTGACATATTTTGAGGGACATCAGCTTCCCCATAGAGGCCAGACCTAACGGTTTGTCATCATGGATCAGCTGCCTGTACCAAGAAGAGACAGCCGACTCCCAATCATGTCACCTGGTCTGCAGGAGCTGTTTGGTGGATCACAGCAGGATAATACTGAATACACTCAGTATGCAAGCATGTTTTAATGACAACCTAGGAGACAAGTAAATGGGGAGGAATGTAAAGGGAGGTAAAGTTTCCTGATGTCCCTTTAACTGGGTCCTTATGCCTAGGGGGTGGGAAGGAATGCACATTCACGTGACCACCATGATTGGCTGTCACATGATCATTACTAGAGATCAGGAGCTCTCTTTGATAGCTCAGTCACAGTGAGCGCGCTATCAGCACAGAAACCTTGTTTGTCTATGGAGAGGAGACATACAGTATATGCGACATGTGGGTGCTAAAAGCCCACCCTCTCTGACACCACACATACACGATATTACCAAAAGTATTGGGACGCCTGACTTTACACGCAAATAAACTTTAGTGGCATCCCAGTCTTAGTCTGTAGGGTTCAATATTGGGTTGACCCACCCTTTGCAGCTATAACAGCTACAACTCTTCTGGGAATGCGGTTGACAAGGTTTAGGAGTGTGTCTATGGGAAAGTTTGACCATTCTTCCAGAAGCGCATTTGTGAAGTCAGGCACTGATGTGGATGAGAAGGCCTGGCTCGCAGTCTCTACTCTAATTCATCTTAAAGGTGTTCTAGTGGGTTCAGGTCAAGTTCCTCCATCCCAAACTCCCTCATCCATGTATTTATGGAACTTTATATACTCAGCTGATCACAGATGGAGGTAAAGGGCTAATCACAGAAGCCCTTTACCATGTGATTAGCTGATCACAGGATGTAAACACAAGCAGGTTATTGGCTTTCCTTTCCTCACACTGACAGCATGAGGAGAGAAGAAGAAGCTAATAACTGGCTTATGGTAAAGGGAATGATAATCAGGACACTAATTATAAGTGTCCTGGTTATCAGTGTTGTCCCACCAGTGCATCCTCATCAGTGTCATCTATCAGTGTGTCCTTATCCACGCACATTAGCGAAGAAGAAAAATTACCCATTTGCTAAATTTTATAACAAACTATTTTTTTTTCTTTTTTAATTTTCAGGCCTTTTTCCGTTTGTTTAGCCAAAAAAATTAAAACCCCAGTGCTGATTAAATACCACATAAAGAAAGCTCTATTGGTGTGAAAAAAAATGATATAAACTTCATATGAGTAGTGTGTTGCATGACTGCGCTATTGTCATTCAAAGTGTGACAGCACTGAAAGCTGAAAATTGGCCTGGGCAGGAAGGGGGTGAAAGTGCCCTGTAGGCAAGTAGATAATCATCCCCATCTTACCTTTTGTAGAGTATCCGCTATAAAGTACTCACAGGACCAGCGGATCCAGCCTTAATCTGCTGCCACGCACAGGGTGCCATGCCACCATCTTCTTTCCTACATCATTGGGAGCCCTCTGTGCTTTCCGGGTGGTTGTGGCAGCCGCCTCCCTGGTGACGCTTCGCAAGGTCCTGCCTCAGAACAGAAGCCGATGCCTTGTGGAATACGTGATGGGTATATCCCGAGAGGCACCAGGAGCTTAGGAGACACTATTCTCACTTACAGGAAATTGAGGGGGCTAGAGCTATAGTTGCCACCTCATCTCTTCTCGAACACAGATTAATTACACAGGTTTTGTGGCTGATTAAGGCTGTAATTAAACTCACCTTATCTGCAATAAATCACCCTCAGAACCTGTGTATTTAAAGAGAAGTTCCAGTTTGTATTAAAAAAAAAAAAAAAAATTAAAAGTCAGCAGGTACAAACACTGTAGCTGTTGACTTTTAATATAAAGACACTTAAGCCCCGTACACACGTACCGATCATCGGCCGAACGATCGGCCGTCTTTTGTCCGAGGGCTGTCTTGTCTGTTGAAAAGTGCAAAAGACTGCACACGAATTTTGTCGGCCAACAACAGCCGACTGCAGAAGTGATGTCATGTGATGGTTAACTTTCCGTGTGTTTTTTCTTTTCTGAGCATGCCCAGTCTTGCAAATCTGCTGTCTGTCGGCCGAAATCTGTACTGACTGGCAATCTGTACTGACTGGCGAACAATCGGCCGTTCTGGTGTTGGCCAACAAAAATTTTAATGCTTGCACGACAGATTCTGTTCGGCCGAAAATGCGCTGTCGGCTGTCGGAAGAATCATACTAACAAGCCGAAAATCGGCCGATCGTTCGGTGGCCGAATATTTTCGGCCGACAATCGGTACGTGTGTACTGGCCTTTACCTGTCCAGGGAGCCCGCAATGTCAGCACCCGAAGCAGACCCGTCCATCGGCTCTGGGTGCAGGTGCCAGAATCCTTACTAAGGGAAACAGGAAGTGAAGCCTTGTGGCTTCGCAGCCTGTTTGCTACTGCGCATGATGCGCATGCCCTTTCTGAATGGTCCCGCTGTCTTCTTGGACCGGTGCGTGTCTCCCAGATGGCAGGGGGGGGGGGGAGGAGGAGGGGCCACAAATGACCTAGGTTGCCGCAGCACTCTTACATGGAAGTGGGAGCGGGTAGCTGTTTTTGACAGGTATCTGCTCCCCCCTGAAAGGTGCAAATATGGCACCGAAGGGAGGAAGCAGATAAGCAGAGCTTCCATATTTGGGTGGAACTCCTTTAACCACTTGCCGACCGCCAGCAGTACATATACTGTGGAAAGTCGGCTCTGACCTGCGAAACAACGTAACTGTACATAATTTCACGGGACCCCTAGTTGGCTACAGGGGGAGCCAATCAGCGGGCCCAGCGGCCGTGATCGCTCCCGGTGGAGACAGAATGGCGGCCTGCCACGGCAGACCCCTGTTCTGTAAGTTATGAAAACAGGGATCCTGTGTTTCTCCCGTTTAGGAACACAGGTCTCTGTGTTCATGAAGCAAGCCCACCCCCTCACAATTAGAAAGCACCCCCTAGGGACACATTTAACCCTTTGATCGCCCCTGGTGTTAACCCCTTCCCTGTCAGTGTCATTAGTACAGTAACAGTGCATATTTTTTGCACTGATGACTGTAGTATTGTCACTGATCCCCTGTCACTGTCAAAAATGTCAGTTAGGTGTCCGACCTGTCTGCCGCAATCCCGCTAAAAAAAAAAAAAAAAAAAAAAAAAAAAAAAAAAAATCGCTGATCGCCGCCATTACTAGTAAAAATAAATAAATAAAAATGATAAATGTTTTCCCTAGTTTGTAGGTGCCATAACTTTTGCGCAAAACCAATCACTATATGCTTATTATTACCAAAAATATGTAGCAGAATACAAACTGGCCTAACATGGCGAAAAAAAATGATTTTTAAATGTTTTTATTGGGAATGATATATAGCAGAAAGTAAAAAAATATTGTTTATTTTTTTCAGAATTGTCGCTTTTTTTTATTTATAGCGTAAAAAATAAAAATCTCAGAGGTGATCAAATACCACCAAACGAAAAGCTCTATTTGTGGGGAAAAAGGACATCCTTTTTTTTTGGGGTACAGCGTCGCACGACCGCGCAGTTGTCAGTTAAAATAACGCAGTGCCGTATCGCAAAGAAATAGCCTGGTCATTTAGGGGAAAAACCTTCCGGTCCAGAAGTGGTTAAAGGGATGCGGGGCAACCCTAGCTGAAGCGGAAAAAAAGAAAAGGTTATTAGAAAAAAAATAAAAATAGATACAATAGCGTACAGACATTTTTCTTTTTTTAAAAGTCAGTCTTTTAAAAAAAAAAAAAAACACACACAATGGTGCCCAGCTATGCAGCTACAAGGAAACTGCTAACAATGTGAAAGAGGAAACCAGCATTCTGACAAACGACGTCTTTAACCAAAAGAAAAGATACATAAGGACAGTACCGCTGTAAGAAAAAAACGGGGAGAACTGTCACCGAAATTAATCCATCCCCATACTTCGATAAGGTTTCTTACCTACAAGGAAGAGCCCCCTTCCGTGAAATACAATCAAGGTCCTCGGCGGCCACCGTAGCCGGGAGGACGAGTGTGTGCGGTGCAAGCCTCCTTCTGGAGCGGTGATGTCATCGGGCTAGTGAGGGCGGAAGAACAATAGTGGAAAGGAGATTGGAGTATTTCCGCTTTCCTCTTACACAAAGGGGAGGGCGGAGCGGCTGTTACCATGGAGCTCAAACTTTCATTTTTATTCCTAGAAACTGTGTTATGTAGGCAATATTGCAGGTGAGAACAATGGAAGCATTGTAGATAACCTGATGTTCGCTGTTCTTGTAGTAGGGACTGTTATTGAAAGGCCTTGTATCAATCATTAGAACAGCCTGTTCTTAGTTTTCTTATACAATTTTCAGTAAGGTTTGCCGTTTAGTGTTTTTTTTTTTTTTGTTACCACTTGCTTCCCAATCCTATTCTGGTACTTCTCTCCTGCATGTAAAATGTATATTTTTTTTGCTAGACAATTACGTGGAACCCCCAAACATATATATATTTTTTAAAGCAAAGACCTCAGAGAATAAAATTGCGGGTGTTGAAATGTTTTATGTTGCATGGTATTTGCGCAGCAGTTTTTTTAAACGTAATTTTTTTCTGAAAAAATACACAATGAATTTTAGTGAGCACAAACACAATATAATACCAATAATTTGTTTGGTAAAATATAAAAGATGAAGTTACATCGAGTAAATAGATACCAAACATGTCAGGCTTTAAAGCTGCGCACACTCATGGAATGGCGACAAACTACGGTACTTTAAATTATAGGTGACGCTTTGAAAGCCTTTGCAGGTTACCAGTTTAGATTTACACAGGAGGTCTGGTGTTGGAATTATTGATGTCGCTCTGACTTTCGCAGTGATACATCACGTGTGGTGCGATCACTGTTTACATATGCATGCGGCACCAACATGTGCGTTCGCCACTGCGTGTAAGCACGGGGGTGGGGGGCTTAACATTTTTTATTATTATTTATTTTATTTTATTATTTTTACACAGTTTCTTTAAAAAAAAAAAATTCTTGATCACTTTTATTGCTGTCAAAAGGAATGTAAACATCCCTTGTGACAGCAATAGCAGTGACAGGTACTCTGTCCTTTGGGTGCCAATGCAGCCGATCAAACACAGATTGGTCTAATTGGCTGCTATGCGGCCAGTAAACAAAGAGCCGGAATCAGAAGTGACAAAATAGTCTTCGCTTCCAGGTTCTGATGTCACACAGTGGGAGGAACAACTTCAGTTCTTACGTCACACAGTGGGAGGAACAATTTCAGTTCCTCTCACTGTGAGCCTGGAGCTGGATGCCTCCAACTGCATCATTACTGGGCTTCCCGATCGCTTGGGAGAGCTCAGAAAGGCAATGGGGGTGCCCCCCCCAGCCACCTGTAAAAGTATTCCAGCGGCTGTCTAGCTGCTCTGAATACTTTTAAATGAAAGAGAATCGCCGGCACTAAAAAATGTTACTGGGATCATGATTGTAGCCCCAACCATGATCCTGGTATAACTGCTTCTCTACTGGGATGTATATATACTGTGGCCGGTAGGGAAGCAGTTAATGTTGAGTTGCAAATAATGACCTCCAAGAAAATAGAGGATTTTTGTCAAGTTCACACCATGCATGTGTAGCACCCTACAGGTAGGGCTAAGTATAGTGGACCTTGGCTGCCTAACAGCAGGGCCATGATTTCAGCTGGCTGTCATGTCTCCCAGGTGTGTCTGCTGAGAGGGGAGTCTCCCTACTGGCTCCATGAGAGGATTCTAATTGGACAGTGGAGGAAACCCAATCAGAGACACCCTCAGGCCTGTATCTACCCCAGAAGGCAGATTCTGCCGCAGAGGTATTCTGGGAGTGGGTATAAGTTCTGAGGGAAGGCATGACGCAGGTTCTTTGGCAGAAAGCAGAATCCCAGAAGGGAGAGTACGGCTGTCTCTCCTCCTGTCAGAGGAAGTGGGTGTCCTGGGTGGCGGCCTGGGAATCCAAAGAGCGTGGAGTTGAGCTGCAGAGGGGATCCGGTGTACCGAGAACCAGCGGAGAGAGAGAGTGGTCCAGTTCCAGGAAAGCCTACAAAGGCCGTGAGTACTGTGGATTGCCCCTGGGGGTCTGCCTAGTGTCAGAAGGGACCACTCCGGAGAAGGTTCTAGGGATCCAGGAGTCAGCTAACTGTAAAAGGGGGTGCCTAGTCAGAGGACCCTGAAGTATTAGAGGGGGTACCTAGTCAGAAGACCCTGAAGTATTAGAGGGGGTACCTGCAGTTTGGGCCCTGAATAGTCAGTGTACAGTGTGAAGTGTACAAAGTTGAGAGATGCAGCAGCACAAGGAGTGACAAGGAGCTACCTCAGCCAGTGAAGGGTTAGAGGGAGCTGTTCAGTGACTTTTGAGCTACACCAAGTATCAGGAGTCAAGAAGTCTACAGTCCGTGAGCTTCTGAGCTAACTATCCAAGTTAAAGTCGAGGTTTCAGCACTAATCCAGTCATAGTTCAAAAAATATATTTCCGTGATATACCTGCCATCGTCCCCAACAATGAAATACCAAAAAACCAAAGACCTAGGGAGGTCCAAAATAGCGGGACCATATAGGCATGTGTGCGGTTGAAAGGATGCAGTCACAATACCACTATGTAAAAAACATGTATAGGTTTATTATAATATTAAAAAGACAAAAATAATAACATAACAGAAATGACAAACATATATGTTAAAATACATGGATCCGTGATAGTTATGCACTTGTGATGGATACAATAATAATAATAATCCAGTCAAGCAGCATTTGAAGCATCAGGTAGCGCTGGTCAGCATTCAGCTGGCACCAAGACAGCGTTAGTGAGCATTTTTTGTACAAAGTCCCAGTTAAGCCTAGAAGAGCCAGAGGAGTATCCCACTAATTCCCTTCTCCCATCCCCTAAATACAATAAAACAAAACAAACCAAAGATGCCGGAATGGTCATTGTCTCAGCTCTCACACCTGGGTTCACAACTTAAATGTGTTGGAAGTGTTGCCGGTACTGATGGCAGACCCACCTCAGGCCCCAGGCCTGGAAATATTGCTACACATGCATCGCATGTAGGATGCCCTTTCATTTCAATGTGCAGCTCTAAGCGTAAGAAACCTGCAAAAGAAGTCCCTGACTCTTTTGAAAAGTAGCTCGCACTTTAGCAGATGCTTTAGAGTGCCATTCAGAAACAATGGCAGAAATCTGCCAACGGGCAACGTGTGTATCAGGAAAGCACGTGATTTTGCATGCGTTCCAGACACGTGCAGATGGGAACGTAGCCAACACACCCCAGTCCAACGAAAATCAGACCTGCAGCAAATGTGGTCAGTACACTGTGCACGGTGGGCTGGTTATTTCATGTGGCTGTGCCATAAAAAAAAAAAGAGTGGTGATTAAATACCACCAAAAGAACGCTCTGTCTCAAAAAATGTATACAAATTTATAAAAATGTCATATGGGTACAGTGTTGCATGTATGCGCAAATGTCATGCAAAGTGCCACAGCACTAAAAGCTGAAAATTGGCCCGGGCAGGAAGGGGGTTAAAGTGCCCAGTATTGAAGTGGTTAATGACACTTACATTCAGTTTTGGGTATATATTAGTTGTATATTGATTTGGGGAGCATTGACTGTATAAATAATTGGTCTTTGTAGTTATTTATTTAGACACTGAATACAATAGCACTGCACTATACATCCACATACATATCAAAATTTAGGTAGATATTAAGTGTTCATCTGCTAACTGAACAAAGTATAGTGCTCCGCATAAATTAGTACAGCCCAACAGATTTGCCAGAAAACCCTTACTTTCTTTTCAGAATCAACATTTTCTATGGGACACTATACTACAAAATGTCCCACAAATGCGGGCCTTTGATTGCAACCACAATTTGTTAATTTGCACACACAAAAATGTATTTTTCTTAAAACATTAATTCAAGACCATGTTGAAAAAACGAATACGCCCCAATAAAAGTCTTAGTAACAAAGCTACATTTTAGACAACTGTTGCACCCTACAAGGTAGGTGCTAGGCAAAGTATAGTGGGCCTTGGCTGCCTAACAGCAGGACCATGATTTTCAGCTGGGCTGTCATGTCTCCCAGGTGTTGCTATTGAGACTGGGGAGTCTCCCCACTGGCTCCATCAGAAGGGTTCTCATTGGGCAGTGGAGGAAACCCAATCAGTGGCACATTCAGGCCTGTATCTACACCAGAAAGGCAGATTCTGCCGCAGAGGATTCTGGGAGCGGGTATAAGTTTGAGGGGAGCGCATAATGCAGTGTCTTTGGTGGGAAGCAGAGTCCCAGGAGGGAGAGTACGGCTGTCTCTCCTCCTGTCAGCAGGATTGGGTGTCCCTGGCAGCTTGCCTGAGGGTACAGAGAGAGCTAAGCTGAGCTGCAGAGAGGATCCGGTGTGCCTAGGACCAGCAGAGTTGAGTGGGCCCAGTTTCAGGAAAGCATTCCAAGTTTGTGAGTACTGTAACTGCCCCTTGGGGTCTGCCTAGCTGAGAGGGGACCGCTCCGGTGAAGGTCCAAGGGATCCAGGAGCTAGCTAGCGGTAAAGGGTGTGCCTAGTGAGAGGACCCTGAAGTGTCAAAGGGGGTGCCTAGTGAGAGGACCCTGAAGTGTCAGAGGGGGTGCCTAGTGAGAGGACCCTGAAGTGTCAGAGGGGGTGCCTAGTGAGAGGACCCTGAAGTGTTGGAGGGGGTGCCTAGTGAGAGGACCCTGAAAGTGTAAAGGGGGCGCCAGTGGTTGGGCCCTGAAGAGTTGATGTGTGCAGTGTACAGTGTTGAGAGTTGCAGCAGCACAAGCAGTTACAAGGAGCTACATCAGTCAGCGAAGGGCTGGAGGGAGCTGTTCACAGGACTTTTGCGCTAAGCAGAGTGTCAAGAGTCTATCCTTACTACAATCCAGGATTTTTTGAGTTAACCAGTGGTGTTACAAGTCAAGTTCTGGTACAGTTCAGTGATAAAGCATTTTTCAAGCGTCAGTAAGCGTTGGTCGGCATCCAGCTGGCGTCAAGACAGTGATAACAGGCATTTTTTTCTACAGAGTGTCCCAGTTTTACCTAGTTGAGCCAGAGGAGTATCCCACTCATTCCCTTCTCCCATCCCCAATTTTAAAATAAACAAAACAAACCAAAGATGCCAGAACGGTCATTGTCTCAACTCTCACACTTGGGTATTCAGCTTAAATGGGCTGAAGGTGCCCCCGGTAACAATGACAGACCCATATTAGGCCCAATGCCTGGAAAACCTGCTACACAATAAAATCTTAATTAACAAGAATTCAACTACAGGTGAGTCTAATTATTCATTAAACAGATGTCCAGAAGACAGTTGGTTTTAAAAGGGCGTTACTCTTTCCCATTTCATGCTGTCAGCAATGGTATGGAAGAGAAGTTGTCACAAGGCCTGATAAAGAAAATCATTTCTTTACACAAGAAAGGTGAAAGCTAAAAGAAGATCAGCAAAGCTTTACTTATCAGTTAGAATACTGTAGAAAAAGTGATACAAAAATTTAACAAAGATGGAATTGCAACCATCTCACAGAGACACCCAGACCTTCCATGGAAATTAACACCTCAACGGGAGTGTCTTCTGATGAGAAGGGTTGAAGAAAATCGCCATGCAAGTTCACTGTAGTTAGCTAAAGAAGTAGAAAGCCATACTGGGGTGATTGTTTTTCAATGACATAATATGGCGTACACTGCAGGGAAATGACACGCATTTGTATTGTCCATGAAGGAAGCCCTTCTAAAGGCCATGCACAAAAAAGCCTGCTTAGAATTTGCCAGGGCCCATGCTGGAGAATAATTTGACTACTGGGACTCTGTACTCTGGTGGAGTGATGAGACCAAGATAAATATTTTTGGAACTGATGGCTTCAAAAATGAACTATATGGTGCCGCAAAGGTGAGGAGTACAAAGAAAAATGCATGGTGCCTACAGTGAAACATGGTGGTGGCAGTGTCCTTCTGTGGGGCTGCATGAGTGCTGCTGGTGTTGGGGAGCTGTATTTCATTGATGGTATCATGAATTCCACAGATGTACTGCTCTATATTGAAAGAGAAGATGCTACCATCACTCGATGCCGTTGGTCGTCATGCACTTTTCCAACAAGACAATGATCCAAAACTCACATCTAAGGCCACTTTGCATTTCTGAAAAAGAGCAGGGTTAAAGTGATTCAGCAGCCAAGTACTGTATGTCTCCTGATCTAAACCCAATTGAACACCAATGGGGAATTCTGAAGAGAGAAGTTAAGCATCACTCTCCATCTAGCATCCCGGCTCTAAAAGAGGTAGTTCTGAAAAAAGATAGATGTTGTAATATGTCATAAACTTGTTAATTTCATATCTAGAAGACGTTGTGCCTGTCCTTACAAATCATAGAGGTCATACTAGATGTATTAGTTTTTGTTCTAGGGGTGTATTCATTTTTGCATCAACTAATTTGAGTAAAACTGAATATTTTGTAATCTAAGGTATATTATTAACCTTAATTTCAAGTAATGAGCTAAACAAATGTTCTATAAAACAAAATTTTGTCAACATTTTGAAAATTATTGTTAATGTTCATTGAGATATTGATTAAAATCTTAAAACTTTTCAAAAGGGGTGTACCCATTTATGCTAAGCACTGTAGTTTAAACCCAAAGGCGCAGGTAGAAATCATACGGCGGTGCAGTGCCCACTTGTGATTGCTAAATCTGCTGTCACATTCTGAACCCCCAAAAGATAAACCACTGTCAAATCTTCCAAGTGAAGTTCTGCCTAAATTAGGGTGTCTGCCATCATTTAAAGGAGAGCCAGGCTCTTTGTGACCCCTATATTTTGCCACTGCCATCTTGTCATCCCACAAGATCCTCACTCTATTCTCCTGTAACAGGTTGTAAATGCTTTTATCACCTCCAGTATTGCTCTTAACTTTAGCAGTTTGGAACTCCTCAAACAATCTATGAAAGACCATCGCCTTTGCATCATTCGTCCTATACAGTGAGCTCTCCAACCCTTGCCATTTGTCTCTGTGGTGAGTATTGTCCTGTTATAGATTGGGGTGATTGACACTTTTCTGCACAGCTTGTCAGCTGAATTTGGCATGGGGACACATTGGATGCCTTCAGCTGCCATTGTGCTTTTGCTTGGCGACCAATGTGTCCCTATGCCTGTTAGGAGGAGTGGGCTCCCTCCAGGCAAACCTGCCTTTAATTTATCCACAGTATAAATACAGTATAGAACCACAGTACACAGAGGAGCCTTGGCAAGGCACTATGGCTTTCACATATATTTGCAAATGTGTGCAACTAAAAGCTCAGTTTTTAACACGAGCTGTTAGAAAGGGCTATTTTATTTATTTATTTTTTTTCAAGCTAGCTAGTAAGTGTGCTGGGAAATTTTCTGCTGTTTGGAATGGTCACTATACATGGTGTGAGGGATCAGCTTAGTAGCGAGGTGTGCAGCACCCCCTGGATGGGTCACAGCACAGTGAAATAGGCACAGGCAGACAGCAGGTTCAGTGTGAAACAAAAACTGTGATTTATTTATAAAGTCGCTGGTTACAAGGTGCCGGTGTAACGTTAGAAAACCATACCTCATGAAAATTCCATACCCACGTCACTTCCTGTCAGAAACGTAATGGAACAGCTGAGCAGCGTAGCAGTGCGCATGCTCACAGCTCCGGATACGTCATTGAACAGCTGAGGAGCCTAACATTGCGCATGCTCGGAGGGTAGGGAATTTTCACGGTAGTGTGTTGTAACTTTACACCGCCTCAGCTGTTGCAGCGGTTACATTAAAACAGCTCGGCTGCAACATGAGTCATCTCCGCTCCTACCCCTGTCACTTCCCTGATCTTGGCTACTAAATGTAAAAGCGGTGGGTGTATGAAAGTATAAATCACGGAGATCTTGGCTCCGTGATTTATATTTTCATAGACCCGCCGCTGCTTTTACATTTAGTAGCCAAGATCAGGGAAGTGACAGGGGTAGGAGCGGAGATGATTCATATTGCAGCCGAGATGTTTTAATGTAACCGTCGCAACAGCTGATGCGGTGTAACTTTACAACACACTACCGTGAAAATTCCCTACCCTCCCAGCATGCACACTAGTAAGCTCCTCAGCTGTTCAATGACGTAGGTGCACCGGAAGTGACGAGGGTAGGGAATTTTCACTGGTATGGTTTTTTCACGGAACACTGGTATCAATCCAGCAATAATAAAACAAAACAGAAAAAACCCTAGCCACCTTGGGCGTTTACTTAAAAAACATAGGAACCTGTCTGCCTTGCCTGGAAGACCCCACCGCTGCTCAAACATCTGATCGTCACACAGAACAAATATAGTCTCTTTAGTCACACAGACTTAATCTCACCACTCAGAGAAAATTCTACTCCCAAGTCCTACACAGGAATCTGGTTCCAGGGTGGAGTATCTTTCCCAAGCAGCCTGGGAGTTTTATAGGAGCCCTCAACCTGTTACACCTGAGCTAATTAACCCTTCGAGTGTAAGGGTTCACAAAGGTCAAAAAAATCTTTAAATCATTTCCGCCAATTGATGAAAAATGTATAATTTATGTTGTTAACGAACAATAATATGTCAACAGTTGGGGGAAATTATATAATGATGTTATGACATGCACGTTGGACAGATCTTTATCAAATGCGACCGTTTTTTCAAACGATTTTCTAAACATGTATGGCCAGCTTAAGGGTTGTCCAGTTGCAATAAAGAAAGTGCCTTGCAGGGTTTCAGTTTGGTGGATTACAATCACTGAATTAACTGCTGAACTCGAACAGGGAGGTTGATCTCTTGCACTAAAGGAGACTTGATCCCACTGATGTAAGAAACATTTCCCTATCCCACTTGGCACACTGGACTACCAGTTCTAAGTTCTAAGAATCTTATACAGTTTCCTGCTGACTGGTGATAGAATCTGCTGATCATTGAAGCATTATTTCTGATCCCCACACACCTTCCTTGGTAGAAAAAAACACCTTCTCAGGACAATGCTCATAACTTGGAAAACCATTCTGGCCAAATTGTTGGCCACAAGGGAGACCACATTACGGACTAATAATGCAAGGAAATTTCCCAAATAGGATCAAACAGGGGTCTTGAATTATCGACAATACTAGATTTAGATTTTACAGTTTGGAGTGGAGGCCTACCAGGAGGACCAACCCCCTGTAAGGAAGTGCAAATCAAAGAATTTTTAGCAAGAGGACAAAGAAAAAGAATAGAAAAGGTAGACACGTGACTCTGGATGTGCTAAGGAACAAAGATCTTTCTACTCCTAATTGAAGGAAAAAAAGAACAAAAAAGAAATGCAGGGAAAACTCCAGAGTGAAAACAGGTGTTCACTGTCAATTTTACATTTTGTTTGGAACTACATTTAGGAGCTTTAATCTGAAATGCCCTAGAATCTAAAACTTGACTTTTAACAGCCAGGCTGGAAAAAATATCGATCTAGCCAATCTGGCAGAAGCCACAGCACATCTGCCTAAAGACAAAGAGGTCAGCATACCGCATTATCGCAAGCCAATTCAGAGCAAATAGAATAAGTGGAATGCACTTGCTTTTGATCCATTGAAGTAAAAGTTGCAGCAGAGTAAAAACATAATCTGGACCAGGATATTTGCTGTATCCACAGTCCCCGGTCCCACAGCCTAAAAACCAATCTGTCCAGCTTCTTGTTGAACCAAGAAGCTAGCACACTGAATTAGGCATCCTTCACTGAAATATATCCCAGTATACCTCCTCTGGATCTAGACATTGTCTGCTGAGAAAAAAGCTGCCAGTTCTGCATCCCAGAACTGTAGAGCTCACTGAAATATGATACTCCATCCAGAACAGGTTCGAGTCTACCTCTGTAGTTACCCCAACACTCCTGGTGCCTCCTGATGATTGATGGAAGTCACTGCTGTGGTATTTTTCAACTGAACTCGGACCAAATGATCTGTCAGAAAAGGGGTCCAATGAAGTAACAACAGATGAGACACTTGCAATTCTAGGATGTTGATTGGAAGTGTTGATTCTTGGATATGACTAGACAGATGGCGCAGAAGGCTGCCCCAAACCAAACCATGACAATGTTCAAATGTGAGGAAGAAAAAAACCTACCCTCTAAAAATACCAGAGACAGAAGCAACATGACAAAGACAATTTAGCTCAAGGATGCAAGCCAGATAATCTTGCCTACAGTATGACTACATTTGTCCCATGTCCTTAGGATGCTCCATTGCAAAGATCTTGATTTGTGCAGTGCAAATGGAACCATTTTGAAAGTAGATACCAGCAATCCTCTGCAGTACGGAGGCAATAGCAACTTTAGGACTCAAATTGCTGAACCTGACTGCAGTTTCATAAACGACCTCTTGGGGCAAAGAGACCATGGCTAGAAAAGTATCCAGGAAAATACTCAAGTACTCTAAGCGACATTACCGAATCAGAGATGACATCTCGAAGTTTAGAATCCATCAGAATCCAAGGTCAAAGTGGTCTGAATGTGCAGCAGCAGGGTCTTGGGAGCTTTAAAGTCCACAATGAGATGAATGCTCTTTTGGATTTCATAGCCATAAAAAGGTTTACAAAAGGTAACACAATATATTGTTACCATTCAGTTGAAGGAACAGATGATGGAAACCTTAATTTGATTAATTTTTAGCTAGTACATTCCCGGGGTTGAAACCACGAAAACATTTACTGGCTAGATGGAATAGCTAAATGGTTAAAATATTTCAAATTAACAATTCAGAGTTTGATTGAATGCATATAAACTTTTATCTTTGTGTTTTTAATACTTTTTGTTAGGGTTACATCGATACCGTTTTTTTGCCAGCGAGTGCAAGTTCTGATTCTTTCAGTCAAGTACTCGCTGATACGTGTTTGAGCCCATACAAAATTATCGGGCTCAAATAGCACTGAAAAGAATCGCAAGCGATTTGAACAGGAATGCGGTGCATGTGATTCAGAGAGGAATCTTGCCGCATTCCTTTTCAACTGGGCCCATTCGTTTTGTTTGGGCTCAAATCGCACCCCAAAGGTATCTGTTTCAGGTATTGGAGCATTTGCACGAGTACTCATGCAAATGCTTAGAATTGTGTAACGCTCCTGCGTTTTACGTATGATGTGGATTTTCAGCTGCAGAAATATTCCACTTCAGTAGTCATGTAGAGAAATGCTGAGACACCATTCCCAACTCTCAATGACTCATCATGTGTGGATGATCTCAATTCAGCAAGTAAATACACACACTCAATAAGATGTTTCCTAGAGTGACTTATGTATATAGTAACACAGTGATGATAGGCTGAAGAGACAGGTTGGGTAGAGATGGTAGATGACAGACACTTGAAAGGAAATGTTCTTGAAAGTAAGATAGTAGCAGATGGGATGCAGATAGGTTTAGCAATCATGTATGGTAGTAGATGACAGAGTAGCAGGTGGACATACAAGAGAGATCAACCCAGTGCAAGAACAGGTGGTAGTAGGCTCAAGAGCTAGCAATCTTAGATAATGCAGATGTAGTAATAGTCCTTAATATGCAGAGCTAGATAGTGTAAGCTTTAGTATAAAGGTTATAGAGGTTTCCCCTGTGGGGTACTTATCACTAATAGCAATGTAGCAGAGGAGAGGTTCGGCAAGAGCGGATGATCCGGTAGAGGGATACAGGGATCAGCGCAGCGTGGTTCCGACAGCGAGGTATGCTTGCAAGCATGTGAGCTTCAAGACAGGTTAGCATCAAGGCACAAAGCAGTTTGAACTAACACATGTGAGTGAGAGCCGGCGATCTAAATAGCCATCCAGTCCGGCGCTCAGTGATGACCGCATCAGTCTTAAAGGTGTATGCGCACCTTACCAAAAGAGAATGGTGGGGCGCATACACTTATGAAAGAGTAATTAGGGTACCCAAAGGTACCAGAACATTACAGTACCCCCCCCCCTTAAGGCCGGCTCCTGAAGGCCTCTGGAGCTGGTTTGTCTGGGTACTTTGCATGAAAATTGCGGATTAATCTAGAGGCATGTATGTCAGAGGTGTTTAGCCAGGTGTCGTCTTGGGGCCCATAGTTCTTCCATCGAACCAAGTACTGAAGTCTTCCTCTGTGGATACGAGAATCCAGAATCTCTTTTATCTCATATTCTTCTCCACCTTCAACTTGTACAGGAGGAGGAGGAGGGATAGTAGGCCTTATTCCTTGGTCAGGAACATGGGGCTTCAGTAGCGACACATGGAAAATGGGATGTATTTTGAGGTCTATTGGCAATGTAAGCTGTACTGCAGCTTTTCCAATAAGTTTCTTGATTGGGAAAGGTCCCAAGAACAGAGGTCCAAGCTTTTTGCTAGGGATTTTCAGTCTTAAATTTTTTGTTGAGAGCCAAACAAGGTCCCCGATAGCGTACTGAGGAGAAGGTCTTCTGCGAAGATCATAGTACTTCTTTTGTTGACTATGAGCGTGTGAAATGGTAGTATTAAGCAAACCCAGAGAGTCCTTTATTTGGGTAAGATAGTCTGAAGCTACTGGGTTATTTGAAGGAAGGATGCGTGGTGGAAGAATAGAGGGATGAAACCCATAGTTCAAGTAGAACGGACTCTGCTTGGTCGTACTGTGGGTTGCGTTGTTGTAGGCAAATTCTGCCAGAGGGAGAAGTTCCACCCAATCATCCTGTTGGTAAGAAGTGTAACAACGTAAATATTGCTCGATGCATTGGTTGACTCTTTCAGTCTGTCCGTTGGTCTGCGGATGGTAAGGAGAAGTGAGCTTCCGCTCGATCCGTAGTATGTGACATAGTTCTTGCCAGAACTTGGAAATAAATTGTGATCCACGGTCAGACAGAAGAGTTTTTGGGATACCATGTAACTTAAAGACATGTTTCATCAGGAGTTCTGCCGTTTGTTTGGACGAAGGTAGTCTGCGAATAGCAATGAAATGTGCCATTTTTGTCAGATGGTCCACTGACACTAAGATGGTATTAAATCCTTTGGAAGGAGGCAATTCCACTATAAAGTCCAAGGACACAACTTCCCATGGAGTTTGGGGTATTGGTAGACTGCATAGTAGACCGGATGGTCTCGTAGTGTCAATTTTGGACCTGGCACAGACATTGCATGAAGAGACGAATTTTTGTATAGATGTTTTCATGTCAGGCCACCAGAATTGCCTGGTAATCAGATTAAGAGTCTTTGTCATACCCATATGTCCTGCCATAGGCACATAATGCGATAATTCCAAGATCTTGGTGCGTATGGTAGGTGGTATGTAAAGTTTGTCGTTGTAGTAGAGGAAGCCTTCTGCATCAGTATTTAGTTGTGGTGGGGGTGAATCCAAACTTATACCATGCAAAACCTCTTCCTTCAAGGAACGGACAACTCCAATAATGCGTTTGTGAGGTATTATAGGAACGGAAGGGATTTCAAAGTAGTTTTCTTCAGTTAGTCGTGATAGTGCATCCGCCTTTTTGTTCTTATCTGCAGGTGTGTAGGTCACTAGGAAGTTAAACCTTAGAAAGAATAGTGACCATCGTACCTGTCGGTGCGAGAGAGTTTTGTTAGTCTGAAGATATTGGAGATTTTTATGGTCCGTGTATATATGTATTGGTAATTGGGTGCCTTCGAGTAGATGTCGCCAATTCTCCAGAGCCAATTTTATAGCATGCAGTTCCTTTTCACCCACGGGGTAATTTATCTCTGGACTGCTTAGGGATTTAGAAAAAAAGGCGACTGGATGAAGTGGTGAAGTGTGAGTTGGTCGTTGGGAGAGTATTGCTCCTACTGCCATGTTTGACGCATCTACTTCCAGAATGTATTGGAGGGATGGGTCTGGATGGCGTAGTATGGGAGCAGAAGTAAACCTTGTCTTTAACAGGTGAAAAGCTTTATTTGCTTCATCTGACCATTTGAATGGTTTTTTAATGCTAGTGAGCTGTGTGAGGGGTCTCACAATGGCAGAGAAGTTTCTAATGAACTTCCTGTAGAAATTCGAAAATCCAAGGAATCGCTGTAGCGCCTTGCGTGTGGTTGGTGTAGGTCAATCCTGAATGCAGGATATCTTACTCATGTCCATCTCGATTCCTGTTTTGGATATGATGTAGCCTAGAAACAGTACCTCTTCTTTATGAAACAAGCATTTTTTCAGTTTCACATAAAGGTTGTGTGCAAGCAATCTCGATAATACTAGTCTTACATGTCTTATGTGTTCAGACAGGGATCGTGAATATATAAGTATATCGTCCAGATATACCACAACACAGACATCTAGTAAGTCTCTGAAAATATCGTTTATAAATCGTTGAAAAACTGCAGGGGCGTTGCATAGCCCGAATGGCATTACAAGATATTCGAACAATCCGTATCTGGTTCTGAATGCAGTCTTCCACTCGTGTCCATCACGGATTCGAATGAGATTGTATGCTCCTTTCAGGTCCAATTTTGAAAAATAGGTAGCTCCACGCACCTGCTCAATGAGCTCAGGGATTAGCGGTAGAGGATAGCGATCTTTTATTGTAATAGCATTCAATTGCCTATAGTCGATGATAGGCCTGAGACTTGAGTCCTTATTGCGGACAAAAAAGAGTCCTGCTGCTGTGGAAGAAGTGGAAGGTCTAATAAAACCTTTTTCCAAATTCTCATCCAAATAGTCTTTGAGATGGGAAAGTTCATCCTGTGAAAGAGGATAAACATGACCGAACGGCAATTTGCTATTTGGGAGTAGATCAATGCTACAATCATAGTCTCGATGGGGAGGTAGTGCTTGAGCATTTTTCTCAAGAAAAACCTCAGAGAGATCCTGATAACATAGTGGTGCAATCTCATCTGTCACCACAGACAGGATCTTCCCGAAAGACGGGAGGTTACACGTACCCTCGCAATAGCAAGAGAGGAAGGTCAGGGTCCGTTCCTTCCAATCTATGGTTGGTTGATGTGTGTGCAACCAGGGAAGTCCCAAAACAATGGGAAAGTGGGGTGAAGGTATTAGATCGAAGGTAGTGGTCTCCATATGAGACCCGTTAGTAGTGACTAGGAGTGCCTGTGTCTGATCAGTGATCGGACCAGAGGATAAAGGAACACCGTTAATAAGACTCACTGAGACAGGTTTAAGTTTAGAAATAATAGGAACTTTATTTAAAGCAGCAAAACGTATGTCAATATAATTTCCACAAGATCCTGTGTCAATCATGGCCTTAGTAGTAATCCTGTTCTGGTCCCACTGTAATGTTAAGCAAACAGAAAGGTAAGGGTTAGTGATTGAAGTTGTCAATCCCCCTAGGAGGACATGTGAACACTCACCCTTCTTTTTGTAGACTAGGGGACAGACGTTTATCTTGTGATCCGGGGATGCACAGTACAAGCAGAGATTACCAGATCGTCTTCTGGCTCTTTCCATAGTTGATAGAGGTGGGCGTATGGTTCCTACCTCCATAGGAACGGGGTCAACGGCCGAAATCCGAGAAGAACTGCATAATGGCATTCCCATTTTCTCAGCCTTTCTTTCTCGTAGTCTTCTATCTATGGTGATACTGAGTTGTATCAATGCATCCAGGGCTTTTGGCAGATCCGCTCGGGTGAGCTCGTCTTTAACGGCCTCTGATAGGCCAAGCCTAAATTGGGATTTCAGAGATGCATCATTCCATTCTGAATCAAGGGTACATCTCTTGAATTCTGTGACAAAGTCTTCTACAGGTCTCCCACCTTGTTTCAAGGATCTTAATTGAAGATCGGCAGTACTCTGCCTATTGGGATCATCATATAGGCTAGTGAGTTCTGCTAGGAACAAGGCATAGGAGATGAGAAGCTGGTCGCTTTTCTCAAAAAGAGAGTCTGCCCAGGCCCGAGGATCGCCTGTTAGGTAAGAAATAATAGTACAAACCTTAATGTGATCAGTAAGGTAGGTACGGGGTTTTAGCAAGAAAAGTAACTCACATGCGTTTTTAAATTCGCGAAATTTTTTGCGATCGCCTGTAAATACCAAAGGAGGATTTATTTTGGGTTCAGGGGACTGAGCAGTGGTAAGTTGTGTCAGTCTAATTACCTGCTGCGACAGAGCCTGATTGTCTTCTTTTAATTCAGCAAGTGCGTGTATTAACGCAGGTACTTGCTGTTTTAATTGTGTCATCTGAGTGGTTATTTCTGCTGAATCCATTTGTGGTTCGTTCAATCTGTAACGCTCCTGCGTTTTACGTATGATGTGGATTTTCAGCTGCAGAAATATTCCACTTCAGTAGTCATGTAGAGAAACGCTGAGACACCATTCCCAACTCTCAATGACTCATCATGTGTGGATGATCTCAATTCAGCAAGTAAATACACACACTCAATAAGATGTTTCCTAGAGTGACTTATGTATATAGTAACACAGTGATGATAGGCTGAAGAGACAGGTTGGGTAGAGATGGTAGATGACAGACACTTGAAAGGAAATGTTCTTGAAAGTAAGATAGTAGCAGATGGGATGCAGATAGGTTTAGCAATCATGTATGGTAGTAGATGACAGAGTAGCAGGTGGACATACAAGAGAGATCAACCCAGTGCAAGAACAGGTGGTAGTAGGCTCAAGAGCTAGCAATCTTAGATAATGCAGACGTAGTAATAGTCCTTAGTATGCAGAGCTAGATAGTGTAAGCTTTAGTATAAAGGTTATAGAGGTTTCCCCTGTGGGGTACTTATCACTAATAGCAATGTAGCAGAGGAGAGGTTCGGCAAGAGCGGATGATCCGGTAGCTGGATACAGGGATCAGCGCAGCGTGGTTCCGACAGCGAGGTATGCTTGCAAGCATGTGAGCTTCAAGAGAGGTTAGCATCAAGGCACAAAGCAGTTTGAACGAACACATGTGAGTGAGAGCCGGCGATCTAAATAGCCATCCAGTCCGGCGCTCAGTGATGACAGCATCAGTCTTAAAGGTGTATGCGCACCTTACCAAAAGAGAATGGTGGGGCGCATACACTTATGAAAGAGTAATTAGGGTACCCAAAGGTACCAGAACATTACAAATTGGCACTGATACCAGTAGCGTTGTATCCCTACTTTTTGTCAGTCCTTACCAATCCCTGGGTGTTCATGGGCAATATTTTTGCCAGTCATCATTACCCCACGGATAATTATAAGCAAATGCTACACATCATGAGCAATGGAGTGTAGTATGTAGTAGTAAATAATCACTAATGATAGCACAAAACCTCATATTTGTGCAGTTGCTCGCTACTAAAAGAAACTTCATGTCAATAGCAAATAATCACGGTAGCATGACCACACTAGCAACGATTAACCTTATGCGCTCAGACTAACTGTCACTGGCTGCTTGGTTTACTAGTTCCCTTACAGAAATGCATTCTCTGTTTTATGGAGCCAAGGCCTCGTTTACACTTGCAGTTGGGGGTGGGGGTAAAAACATGCAGTTGAGTCGCACTCCTCACTGCCCCCAAAGTGCTCCCCTTTAGGCTGCAAAGGCAACAGGCGGGGGCATACACAAGCTGTGGCCACGATGCACTGAATCCCTGTACAGCAACAATGATCCCCACTCTCACATTCGGTAGGCAGTACCACCCACCGAATCTGACCTATTCAACTAAATAGGGCCGGGTTGCAACCACGTTCGCGCTAAGTTTTTGGGGCTAAACTGGGTGGTGAGAATGCAACATAATACCTCCTCACCGCCTTTCAAATGTCCCCTGAAAAGCACTGTTAGGAGGGCAAAGCCAGTGTAAGCCAGTCCTAAGTGTGCTTCAGCAACATGCTGTAGGAACTTTATTCTGGTGCTAGTCTGTATGAGCTGGCACTGTAAAATTACGTATAAACAGCACATTTTCTGCCTCTGAAGAAATGCTGATTGAACTCAGATAACCCAGAGGAGCACAAGTAACCTGATCAGGAGACAGCTGTATTGAGCAAGTGACAGAACCATTCTCATTTAAATAAGAAAGTCCTCTCTCTTACAATTACTGTATGTTGGCAAGCTGTTTCTGAAAGCACACAGTGCCTGGTTTCTTAGCTGTAGGTTTTTCCTTTTTTTTTGTAATTAAAACAAAAAAGTAGAAATCAATATTTAATACAGGTTGCTTTTATGAAAGCTTGAACAAGCTATATAAAAAGATGGCAACCACCCCAATTTCTAACTAGTCTTTGCAGTAAGGTGCACATGGAAGAGCAATGCACACCACAAACAAAAAAAAAAAAATCATTTTTGCCTGTTTGTGTTATGTGTTGCTCTTCTTTGTTTGCTGGATTTGGCATGGGGACACATTGGATGCCTCCAGCTGCCATTGTTCTCTTGCAGGGCATCCAATGTATCCCTGTGCCTTTAAGGAGATGTTGACTACTCCCTCCACGCAAACCTGCTCTTAAAGAGGAGCTAGCTATAGTAATTTTTGTAAAAATTCTAAGTCAATAGCTACAAAAGCTGCTGACTTTTAATAAACAGACACTCGCCTGTCCCAGGATCCAGAGCTGTGCTCATTCGAGCCCTTTTCTCAACTTGTCCTCGGTCCCTGGCTTCACCATCATGCACGAGCCATGCTGGACGTTGTGAATGGTCCTGTAGTCTTCTGGGACCTCTGACGTGTCCCAGAGGACTGTGGTGAGGGAGGAGGAGAGAAGAACTTCCGCTTGGATCGCTCAGGCCAATCGAACGAAAGTGAGGGCGGGTACCTGTCAAAACCAGTACTAGAAGTCCTACCTAAATAATTCACCTAATTTGTATCTAGTCAGGTAAGTTCTTGTAATACATAACTGCTGTTAGATCTAAAGACAATGATTGTGTTGTCAGGTTGCAAGTTGTAGGGCCAACTTTAGGCTGCATTCACACCTGAGCAGAGCAATTTTCAGGCATATTTATTTGAGAGTTTTGCAAGCATATATGAGCGTTTTAGAAGTGTATTGCAAGTTTTATACATATGTATTCAAGTGCAGGTGTTTTTATTTTAGCCAATGGAAAGCACTAGGGCAGGGGTGTCCAACCCATGGCCCAAGAGAGTTAAGCATGCAGCCAGCATATTTGGAGGAATGCCAGGGATGCCAATGTTTGGCTTAGCACCGGTGGCAGTGAATACAGGGACTCTCCAGGCACGTAAGTGCCTTGCGGGTTGAACGAAAAAAAAAACTGACAGATAGCAGTAATAACACAAGTGATATTAGTGCGGCGATATCCCTCACTTTGCTATTGTGTTTAGACAGGGAGACAGTTTGACAGAAGCTGGTTGTGACACTGGTTTCTGTCGGACAGGCAGTTGTGCACACATAACAATTGTTGGCCAGTTCCTGCTGAACCAGCCAATATTCAGATTGTGTGTACCCAGCTTTATTGTTCGCGTATGTCATGTGTGGCCAGCAACAATTCCTCTTCTTCCAATGTGGCCCAGGAAGGTTAAAAGGTTGGACACCACTGCAAAGGGGGGAAGAAATTAGGGGTGTAGAGCTGCTTTTTGGCCGGAAAATGCGCAACAAAATGCTTGTAAAATACCTTTCCATTAAAGTCTATGGGGCCAAAAACATTTCAATCTGCCTAAAAAGAAGCTCATGTACTGTTTTGAGCAAAAGGCTTTTGGGCCATGCGACAAAACAATCAGATGTGAACAGAGGCCATTGAAATTAATGTGATTTTGCTAGTTGAGCGTCTTGGAGCTTTGAGCTACATAACGCCCAAGTGTTAATAGGGTCTTTGGCTTTGTTCACACTGTAAGGCCGGTAATAGAGGGTTCGAATCTCAGAAGACAGTTGCTCGGCAGGAGGGGTTCCTCTGTCAGCACTGTCTGTGTTGATGGGAAAGGAATTTGCACCGTCTATGGCCTGCGTTTTAGGCATATAGAAGTGTGCAATCATCTAACAAATGTTTACACATGCTTTTCAAAATGTGTTGTCTTTTGAATTCTTTCAATAGACTTAAATGAAACCTGCAGTTTGCATGCTGCATATTGGTACTTTTCGCAACATGCTGCAATGCAGTGCATACTATATATTAGAATGAGCTCAATTGGAATGCACTGATTTCTGCATTTTGCCTACATTGCAAACTACAGGGTGGTACGACCAGTGTGAATGAGTTCACACCGCTGCAATATAATGCATATATAATATAGCACACAGGTATGCTGTGCATATAAAACTATTGGTTTCAATTGAGCTTTAATGAATTTCTATGATGCATTGTAATAGGATGTTTTAAAATGTATGTCTATGAACAATATAAATGCACATAGAGAGCTTAACTGAAGCACATTTTTATGTGCCGTCTTAGTGCATAATAAATGCACATGGTGATGCATACACATACTGTAGCTGAGTGAATGACTGATACAGTATTCTATAAAAAGATGCTAGAGGGAGGTGTGTATGTTCTCTGACGTATTCAGCTGTATGGGTTCTCAACGGAGCTGAATAGTTCGGCATCAAATTACATTGTCCTAGCGCCCACTTACACTTTGGCACTCTTGTGTGTTGTGTTATGCACGCACGTTAAAGTGGTTGTAAAGACTCATGGATTTTTATATTCATGCAATCTATGTAATCCCCCCCCCCCTTATTAGTCACCTGAGCCCCAGCGATGTGCACGCACCTTGATCCAGCGATGTGCGCGAGAGTAGCGCCTCTCCTGGGTCTCTTCTTGATGCCACCAAAATAAGCAAAAATGTCATCAAGCAGATCCAATGTGTCAGGTGGGACCTGGGGATTAAATGTTGTTCACTGTTTGAAAAAACTGTTCATCCTCTATGAGGGGATTGTGTAGGCAATCGTATGACTATAATAAATACAATTTTTTAAAAAATGTAATAAATTTTATTTATACAAAAATACTTAAAAAGAGAGACTACCCGAAGTCTCAGATAAATAATCATACAGAGTACAAGACCATATAGGACATTGAACAAAAATTGTGTTGAACTAAAAACATAGACCAATGGCTCGAAATGTGGTGATTCCAGTTGTTAATTGTTGCCATCCATGTCGCATGTTTGCCGTGGATGCTGAAATAACACTCAAATTCCAATGCGTTTCAACAAATTAATTAATGTCTTTTTCAAGGAATAATTCACCACTTTCCAAACTGATGATCAAATATTATGCAGTGTTATCCCATAACCACCAGGGTGCATCTGCTAGGTAAATGGCAGTTCCAATTCTTCCATTCCTCTTTGCATCGGCAGAGATTAGGAACTGGCGTCTACCAAGCAGATGGATGTCCTGGATCCCCCTTCCTGAACAGGGACTTTCTACATGGATCCCGCTTAGCAAGGCTGGACTAGCCCATATCGTTTGGCAGCAAACCTTATCAGAAAATGCAACCTCACTGGAGAAGGAAGCTTTTTCTAAACAAAGGGATAATTAGAGGGACATCACTGTCCAAAGTCCTTGTACACACCGATGAGGAGAGGGTGTGACGCACCCTGGTGGTTATGGGATAACACTGCATAATATTTGATCATCTGTTTGGAAAGTGGTGAATTATTCCTTGAAAAAGACACTAATTAATTTGTTGAAACGCGTTGGAATTTCAGTGCGAGGACAATATTTACCCCAGGTTTCTAGAGAATCAAGAATTCCTTGTACATGTTATTCATTGTTTTTCTCCACTTTTTTTTTTTTTTTTTCTGTAGCCCTCTTTTGGGAACGGGAGGGGAGCTATGAGAAATCAAGTAATGGCCCTCCCAAAACAGGATATTGCAATAAACCTGTAGGTAATGTTATAGTGAGAGTCCCTGTCTCTAAAATGGATTTAAAATGGACACAGGAGTCTCAAAGAGTCAGTTAGAGAAGTGGCAGCAGATACAGTATGTTGTGAGCAGAGAAAACTGTATTTGAAGTCTTCTCTGGACCAATGTTGGAAGCTTGAAGGCTCCAAAAGAGTATTGGGTGGGATGGAGTCTTTAGTCCTGTGTCAGGGTTTTCCTGAAATTCTGCAAGTTGTGTGTGTGACTGTTCAGGTGCACACACTCCCAGATCTGAGCATAGCTCAGAGCAGTTTCTGCCATTTGGATTTAGAGCCTTGTCAGGTGACCTGGTTGTCTCTGTCTGAGAGCGCATACCCAGTGAGGAGGACTTCTTTCCCAAAGAACAGGCAAGGTCGGGCGACGACACGGGCCTGGGAGACCAAGAGAGGGTTTGAGGGGCTGGGAAAGCCAAGGAGGCTAGCAAGTCCAATGGGGCTGGAGGAAGTCCTGAAGTCTCGGGAAGAGTGAGCAAACCCAGTTGGGGGGGGGCGGGGCTGGAGAATCCTGATGAGGCCCAGCGTAGGCCTGTGCAGCAAGGAAGTGCAAGTCGAGGCAGGGAAGGGGAGTCCAGGGAAAAACCCAGGTGCCAGTAGCTATGTCAGCTCTTCTTGCTGTGCCTATAGGAGGCTTGTGCATGTTTCTTCTCTGCACATCCTGTCAATCACAAGAGAAGGGGAAGGCCATTCCCTTATATTCCCTGCTGTAAGGTTAAGTTAGTTCTGCAGAGCAGAAAGGATTGCTGGAGAAGGGCAGTGCTTCTAGATAGGAAAGTAAGCTCAAATGCTTAGAGCAGGTAAACTTTATTCAGTTGTATGATCAGATTGCTTTATTTTTTCCAGGTTTACAACCATTTTAAGGTAAAACATTGGCTTACCATAAAAGCCAACTTCTGATTTATTAAAGCCAAGTGATGCACAAACAGTTCACCTGATGCCAAGACAGCTCCAACGCATTTCACTTTTTAGAGGAGCTTAGTCATAGGGTCTAAAACTTATATGCTCAGCGGCTCACTACTGTGGAGAGACAGGTACTGCAGCCAAAAAGACAAGAGAAAAGCACAGCCTGTATTGGAGCATGCTTTTCTTTAAAAACATTGGCCAAACACGTATTTTTACTGCCCCCCGGCCTTATGTGTGAATGAGCCCTTACACCATGTGAATAAAAGTTTACTGTTGTAAGTATTGTTATAGTTTTCATAACCCCTTCATGAATTTGCAGCAATACTACTCCCTCTGTCATTGGAGAGACGTGCCATTGCTGACTTTTCCTTCTAAAAATACTTTTCCCTTACTTTTTATGTTCTTGTTTCATTGTTTAAAGCCCAACTCCTGGATATTAGCAACCCCCTCTAACTAACTGCTGGAATGAAAAAACAAAAATAATTTCCAAATGAGGCCACAGTCACATGACAATCCTTCTCTCTTCTTTGGTTTACTTCTTGGGGTCCCTTTTCGGATGGTGACATCACTACCTGCATTATGTGCACATCTCTTTTTGGTTGAGGCAACACTTCCAGTGACTAGGTCCTCTCTCATATGTCTCAGAGACAGGTTGGTGAGAAGACTAGTGCCCAAGAAGATAACAAGCAGGGAAAAATACCTGGTCCCCGATTCAGGATTTTGGCTTTGCTCATAGAGGGAACTGTGACTATGATCCATTACACAGCAGGATGGCTTAGGAAGAGATTTTTGGAATCAAGACTGAGAAGTAAGGTAAATGGTGCACAATGCACTATTTCAATTTAACTTTTTTAATCGATCACCCTTTCAACCTTCTTGACCTGCATAATAGCAGAGCTCATGTTCCCTCCTGATTGAAGAGTTGTGGTTGTGGAGGGACCACACTCAGCAGGGAGTGTGTTAGACCTCTACAGAGAGAGACCACAAAGAGCAAGAGTCCTCAGTAGGATGCTGGCAGGGGACAGGATTTTCCACTCAGACTGTGGCTGCTTTTTACCTGCTTTAATACCAGGCACTTTCACCCCATCCATTTTTTATATATTTTTTGAGATAGCTAGAGCTTTCTTTTGGTGGTATTTAATCATCACTGGGTTTTTTTTAAATAGGTAATTTTTGTCCTTGACAGCGCTGATGAGGCTGCTCTGATAGGCTGCATTGATGGGCACTGATGGGCACTGATGAGATGGCACTGATGGGGTGGCACTCATGAAGAGATACTAATAGGCAGCACTAATAAGCAGCACTGATTTGCAGCACCAATGAGCCCTGATAGGTGGCACAGATGGGCATTGATAGTGGCACTGATGAGCAGGCACTGAAAGGCAGCACTGACTGCCATCACTGCTTGGCATCACTCCTGGGCACTGTAAGGGCTGCACTGATCATCAGGGCACTGATGATCAGTGCCCTGATAATTTGTGCAGATTTCCCCTGTGAGGAAATGGCACTGATCGGCTCTCCTTTCCTCACGTGCTGTCAGTGTGAGGAGAGGAATGCTGATAACCAGCATTTCCTTGTTTACATGTGATCATCTGTGATTGAACACAGCTGATCACATGGGCAAAGAGTCTCGTCATCCGCTCTTTACCGAGATTGGCAGTCCCAGGGGGTATACTCCCTCTCTCAGCTATAGGTACTCAGTTTTGTTACAAGCAGTGTCAGAAGATTACAACTCTACAGAGGGGTGGGTGCACTGTCTGTCAATGAACTTTAGAGAAAAGGATTTTACGGTAAGTCAAAAATCCCATTTTCTCTTTCGTTTATTGACGGACACAGCTCCTGATTCTTCTTAACCGTTGGGACATCCCAAAGCAGTATTAAACATGAGGGGTGGGAAAACAGCAGAAAAAAATTCCCAAGGCTAAACATAGCCAACCAGGTAACATGGAGCTCAACCAAAACAACTGGAGCTCACCTGAAAAAACAATACACCCTCAAAGAGGACCAGGTCCTCTAAACAGCACCCTGCAAAACCTTGCGGCCAAAGGAGGCATCCGCAGATGCCAACACATCCACTTTGTAGAACTTTGTAAAAGTGTGCACTGACGACCAGGTGGCCGCCTTGCAAACCTGCGTCACTGACGCCTGATTATGGAAGGCCCAGAAGGTACTGAGTGCCTGAGAAGAGTGCACCTTGACAGGGAAAGGAGAAACCTGACCCCTGATGGAATAGGCCTAGCTCCCCGTCTGTCTGATCCATCTAGAAATGGTCACAGAGGAAGCGGACAACCCTTTCCAAGGCCCATGTGTAAGCACAAATTGTGAGTCTGACTTCCTAAAAGACTCTGTAGCTGCCAGGTACACCCTAATTGCCTGGACCACATCCAAGGCATACAAGGCAATTTCCTTTGGATGTTTTGACCTGGGACACAGGGAAGGCAACACAATGTCTATTCAAAAGAAAATTGGAGACAACCTTTGGAAGGAACGGCGGACAGGGGTGAAGAACTACCTTATCTTTGTGAACCACCAAGTTAGGTGAACGTCAGGATAACACCGTCAATTCTGGCACCCTGTGCGCAGAGGTGATAGCCACCAAAAAGGCCACCTTCTCTGACAGCCTAAGCAGGGGATTCTAAAAAGGAGGCTTCCTAGCTTTTAACAGCGTTGGAATCACCGACCCAGACAAACCTCTATCAATCAGCATCTGGTGTCACCAAGCCATCAAAGCCAGTGACTGTACAGCAGGATGAAAGATTGGTCCTTGGGATAGCAGATCTCCGCCCTGAGAGGAAGCTTCCAAGGAACGTTGGTGGCCAGCTGCACCAGATCGGTGTACCAAGTCCGGCGAGGCCAGTCTGGAGCCACTAAGATGACCGTAATCCCTTCTGCCTCAATCCTGCGTAGAAGTCTGGGTAGAAGCTTGAGGAAGGAAGGCGTAAATCAGACAATACTGACCCTGCGGGGCCACCAGCACGTCTGTGGCATCCACCAGAGGATCCCATGAACGAGCCACAAACCTCTGTACCTTTCTGTTGAGCCGAGATGCCAACAGATCCACCTCGGGGATGCGCTACTGGAGACACAACTGATGAAACACCTCCGGATGAAGGGACCACTGCCCTTGGTCCAACGCCTGCCAATATTTCAACCCGGGAATGTGTACGACCGAGAGGGCTGGAACGAACCGTTCTGCCCATCTTAGAATGCCAGCTACCTCCAGAGCCACCAGGACACTTCTTGTGCCCCCCTGGTGATTGACGGCCGTGGCATTGTACGATTGAATGTGCACTGGACATCCCTGAAGATGATCCATCCAATGGTACAGGCACAGTATGATTGCTCAGAGTTCCAAGACATTGATCGGTAGTTTGAACTCCAGTGTCCAGAGCCCCTGAGCAGAATTTTTGCTGAGGATGCCTCCCCAGCTGGACAGGCTGGCATCCATGGTGACCACTGTCCAATACAAGGCTAGGAAGGATTTGCCCATCCGAAGCGCTTGATAACGAAGCCACCATATCAGGGACTCCTTCGTTCTCCAGCTCAGCCGGATCTGATTGTCCAGAGACTGCAGAGTCTTGTCTCATTTGGCCAGAATCTCCCTTGCAGGGACCTCCTATTGGAACTGTGCAAATGAAACCGCCTTGAAGCTAGACACCATCAGGCTCAGCACCCACATGCAAGTCCGGAGGGATGACCATCAGCAGGACAGCAGAAGACGAATTGCAGGCTGCAATTTCTGGAGTTTGTCCAGAGGAAGGAGCACTCTGGCTAAGGCCGAGTCCAGAGTAAGACCCAGATAGTTCTGTTTTGTGGACAGAACCAGAGCAGACTTCTGAAAATTCAGAATCCAGCTGAACTCCCTCAGAGTTCGTATTGTGATTTCAAGGTTTTCCACCAGAGCAGTAGGAGACTTCGCTCGCAGAAGAAGGTCGTCCAAGTAGCCCAGTTCCGCGATCCCCCGTTGGTGTAACAATGCTAGCACTGGGGCTAACACTTTTGTGAAGACCAGAGGTGAGACCAAAGGGTAACACCACAAACTGATAATGCTCCTCTCCCATGGCAAAGCAGAGGAAGTGCTGGTGACTGGCACATATTGGAATGTGAAGGTAAGCATCCTTGATGTCGATAGAGGCAAGAAAATCCCCCTGACACAAGGAAGCCTCCACCGTACAAATGGACTCCATCCTGAACTTCTGCACCCGCACAAAGCAGTTAAGCGCCTTGAGGTCCAGGATTGGATGCATCTTGCCTTCCTTCCTGGGAACTGTAAACAGGTTTGCGTAAAAACCCTGAAAATGTTCCGAAATCGGAACCAGGACTACTCTATCAACATGCCAAGTTAAAGTCAAACTAAACCAATTAAGACTCTGCTCTTTCTTGGTTTCCCTCCTACCCATCAGGTTTTGTTCTCAGACCCCTTCTCTAGCTACATCTCCTTCCTTGGTCACTTGATAACCTCTCATGTCTTTCAATACCATCTCTATGCTGATAACACTATCTCTCTATCCCTCCTTCAGTTTATCATGGACACTGCTGCCAGACCCATTCACCTTACCAACAACTCAGTGCCTGCTAGACATGTGTGATTCATTTTGTTATGAATCAACATTCAGGCAAAATTTTCGATATTCTGAGATTCGGATGTACAGTATCTGAATTTTGGAATATAAATGAATAGAACAGAATAGGGTAGAATAAAATAGATCAGAAAAAAAAACAGAATAGATTAGAATAGACTAAAATAAAACACATATAGCCATCTTTTGAAATTCAAATAAATTCAGATTTTATATAAATTGAAAATAACAAATACAAGAAATTAATTACAAATATGAATTATTCTAACATAATGAATATGACAAAGCAAACGTATTAACTTAACGAACAAATACAAAACAAAACAAATTTTTCCATCGTGCACATCTCTAGTGTCCGCTAAGCCTCTCTGCCAATGCTCCCACTGGCTTTCAATTGCCAAACGTATACAATTGAAAATACTAACAACATACAAAACCATTTACAAATCTGCAAGAGCTACAATACATCATACACCTTCTCTGAATATATCACCCAAACCGTCCTCTCCACTTCTCCTTGAACATCCTGCTCTCTAGCTTCTTCCTCCTAGGCCCATCTCCAGGAGTTCTCCAGAGTCTATACCAACCTCTGGAAAGCTCTACCCCGATATCTCTGGCTGTCTCTTACTTTTTCCACTCTTAAGGCTACATTCACACCTGAGCGTAGCGTTTTCGCGCGTTTTTTACCGCGATTTTACGTGATTTTTACCGCGATTTTACCGCGAGTTTTGTGCAGGCTTTTTTAGATTGAATAGAGACCAATGGAAAACGCCTGTAATCTGCCCAAAAAGAAGCTCATGTACTTTTTTGAGTGTTGGGCGTTTTGCTCACAGCGTCAAAACGCTCAGATGTGAACAGGGGCCATTGAAATGAATAGGATTTGTCTTGTTGGGCGTTTTGAGAGCTGATCCTAGAGCAGAAAAACTCCCCAAAAACGCCCCAAAACGCCTACATGTGAACGGAGCCTAAGCCTCATACACACGCAACGAATTTCCGCCGACCGGTCGTCCGTCTTTTGTCCAGAGTCGTGTCTGTTGTTTGGAATGTGCTCTAGACTGCACACAAATTTTCCCGCACGACAGAATTCTACTTCAGAATTGATGTCATGTGTTGGATTGCTTTGTATGTGTTCTTTGATCTCTGAGCATGCCTAGTCTTGCTCATAAGATTTTTCCCCATCGAAATCTGTACTAATGAGACGAAAATTGGATGTGTTTTTATGGTCGACAAAAATTTTATAGCCTTCACACCAGGATTTTTTCGGCCGAAAAGTCGGAGTTGGTTGTCGGAAGCTTCATACTAACAAGCCGAAAATCGGTAGATCGGTCGTCGGACAAAAATTCCCGGCCAAATTTCGACTCGTGTGTACTGGGCTTTAGGTGAACCCTGAAAACTCATCTCTTCAGGAAAGCCTATCCCGCCTTCACCTTATTCTCTTATCTGTTTATCCCTCAAAGTTATTACCTTTTATTCCACTTGCCTCTCCCTATTGGATTTTAAACTTTCAGTGTAATTCTCTGTATAATTGTATCCAAGCTGGGACTACCACATATGCATATATGTTATAAATACCTATATTCAAGTTATCGTTATGATGTAACCAGAGTGCTCCTTTAAGGTTCTTTAAAAGAAGGATCGGCTTTCCCCGGAAATGGACGAATTGGATTGTGGGGGATGTAGTTTGAAACTGAAGGCAGACTGTTGCGGGGATGGCAGGAGGGTCTATACTCCCAGGGAGCCACAGGATAGTGAAGGATCATGGGGGAGCCGATATACCTCTCTGCGGGTGGAGCGCGCGCTCTCTTGCTTCCGGGACTCATGGAGGACAGATCGGTCAGAGAGGTGCCAGAGGACACTGATGGTGACGGAGGCCAGAGAGTGCGGTCTAAAGAGAGCGGAGCCTGTCCTCAGCGGTGTAGATGCTGGTAGTCACCGGGCGGTGATAGATCCAGTGGAGCTGAGTACAGAGGGGGCGAAGCTGAACTGACTGACCGGAGCAGCGAGAGCCGTAGACACTGCTGTGTGAAAGAGTGCCTGGTGACATCCTGAATTACAAGTATAAACCTGCATCCATTATACACTGACTGCAGATAGGATTTCATACACACCATTACTATGAGATTACAAATATTACACTGAAGAGTGATAAGAGCTCCAACTGCTGGTGAAGCACTCACAATTCTTAAAGGGGACCTGTTAGCTCATTTACGTCAGGAGGCAATTGCAAGATGATTTAAGACCCTTAAGTCCTAACTCCCCCGTGTAGTGAATTTTCCTTCTGCTGGCCAGGAGATGTAAAGACATACAGCATTTTATTTATGTACAGTGTCGAATGACCGCACAATTTTCCGTTAAAATAACACAGTGCAAAAAATGGCCTGGTCATTAAGGGGGCAAATCCTTCTGGTCCAGAACTGAATAAAGGAGGCTACAAACTCAGGGTAATTCTGGACAATGGTTTTTTGTGTTTCCCTTTTGGCTTCTCTGGGCCACATTGAGTGTAGAGAAATTTCCTCGGGCTGCATATTAAATATATACTATAGTTAAGGTATATAAGTAATAAAATGCCGCTGCGCCCTTCCCGTGCCGCCGCGCCCCCCGCACTAATTTAACACAACTAGAGGATGATAAAATGAAATGGAATCAGTATACAGAGGTTTACTTCTTCTGAGCGATAATAAAGGAACACTCTAACCACCATGACCACTTCAGTGATTTGAAGTGGCCATGGTGGTAGGAGTCACTGCACATGCTCCCCTCCCCCCTCTGAGGCAGCCTCTGCCTACCGTTAGTTGAAAGCTGCTGTGGCCATGCCCCCGACCTGACTTCCTTCCTCCCCAGCAAAAAAAAAATTGTCAGGGGGCAGTGGGCCGCATTGCCCGAGGTTCCGGGCCGCATGTTGGACATGCCTGCCTTAGAGGGTTTGCCCAAGCCAAGGCTTTGTCAGAATGCAAAAAAATAATGAAGCCTACGTTTCTTCTGTCTGTAGAGAATGCCTGGGCAGCATCTCAAAAAATATTCCAACCTGGTTGAGAATCCCTCTGCAGTGAGCTGGATCACCCCCACAATGCTAGGGAAGTGGAGCAGAGCCAGTCATATTTCTTATATTGGTAGTATTAGAGGCAGCTGCCTTAACAGAGACAGAAGCAGCAGGGATGGCTTGCAACACTGGTTGTACCGGAGCAGCTGGAGGAGGAGAATCTAGATGAGCAGGTTGAATCAGGACTAGTATTTTTAACGCTATGGCAAACTGATCCATGCGATGGTCCTGCCTGTTCAATCTGGAGAAAATATTACAACTAGGTGGATTGCCTGCATCTTCTGAATTCATGGTAATGTCTGGAACCATAAACCAGGCGGAGACAGAAAATGCGGTTAAAATCAAACCTTTAATAAGATAGCAAAAAATAACACAGTTCAGGAACGTAGTCAAAGACTAAAGCCAAGTTTGGATGCCAGAGTGGGGTAATCAGACGAGCTGGGGTCATGAGGCCGGAAGTCAGGGTAAGGAGCAAAAACAGGAACAGATATTGGAAGAGAAGTCAGCTAGGCCAAGTCATACACAGGAACACACTGGAGATCATAGACCACACAAGGGCATGGAGGGAATGACCAAGGCTGTTTAACCACCTCCCACCCGGCCATTGTACATATACGGCCGGGTGGGAGTCTCGTCCTTCTGATCGGACGTTCCGGAACGTCCTTCAGAAGGAGCGAGATTGCGCCGCCGTGATGTGCCTGTGTCCCTCGGACTCGATGTGCCTGTGTCCCTCGGACACAGAGCAACAAGATGCGGCAGGAGGGCCCTGTGATTGGCCCTCCTGATCACATGACGGCTGTGTCCAATCACAGCCGTCATATAATGTAAACACAGCCGTTGTAACGGCTTCAATCTCTTCTCCTCCTGACAGATCCTGTCAGTGAGGAGAAGATCGGTGCTGCAGCCGGGGGGATCAGTGAATATTTCTAATTACTCACTGATCACAGGGGGGGTCTGTGCTGGTAATCAGAACATTGATTACCAGTGCAGCCTTGGGGGGGGGGGTGCCACTAGAGCCACCAGGGATGCCCACCCATGACCACCAGGGATGCCCACCATGGCCACCAGGGATGGCAAACAGGGCTCAGAGAGCCTGCCAGTGGTGCCCTCCCTATCAGTGCTGCCCACCAATGCAATCTATCAGTGCTGCCCACCAGTGCCCGTTATTACCATCTATCAGTGCTGCCCACCAGTGCCCATTATTGCCCACCAGTGCTGCCTATCAGTGCCCCCCATCAGTGCCGCCCATCAGTGCCGCCCATCAGTGCCACCTATCAGTGCCCATCAGTGCTGCCTATCAGTGCCCATCAGCGCTGCCTATCAGTGCCCACCAATGCTGCATATCAGTGCTATCTATCAGTGCCCATCAGTGCTACCTATCAGTGCCCATCAGTGCCACCCCATCAGTGCCTCCTCATCAGTGCCTGTCAGTGCGGCGTCATCAGTGCTCATCAGTGCAGGAAAAAAACGTATCTATTTACAAAACGTTATAACCTAAACAAAAAAACTTTTCGGTCTTTTTTTATTTGTGCACCAAAAAAGAAAAAACCTGGCGGTGATCAAATACCGCCAAAAGAAAGCTCTATTTGTGGGGAAAAAATGACACAAATTTGGTTTAGGTACAGTGTTGCATGACCGCGCAATTGTCATTCAAAATGTAACAGCGCTAAAAGCTGAAAATTGGTCTGGGAAGGAAGGGGGTTTAAGTGCCCAGTATTGAGGTAGTTAAATAGTAAAAAGGGGTTGGCTGTACACTGGACTAATGATTAGTAACTAGGTGAGTCACAAACAATGAGCGGCTGGTAATTAACTGACAGCTGAGCAGCCTCTGTGCACTGAAAGAAAAGAGCTGCTCGTAAATAGCAGGAGCCCAGCCCTGACAGTATGTCAGTAGGTACTACTGTGTTACATTTCACAGAGCATGCCTTCTGTACTACAGAGGTGCTGAGAGAAGGTGTTTCAGAAGGAGTCAGTACAGGAATCACTGCTTGCAGGCAGCAATGTACCATGGGATATGTAGTCCTTAGAAATGGAACGTAAACGGCTGAGAAGTTAGAAAGCATGTAGGAAATACAGGAAAGTGTGGAAAGAGATGACCAGCAGATAAGCAGAATTTCTAACATGAAAGGAGATTTTTCAAGTAGGAATGTATTGGATTATCAAATATACTATTGTTTGTATTATTATTACAATGCTGATGTTATAAATCAAAAATGTACGCAGTGAACATAGATCTCCTTTAACTGTTCCCCAATAGATACTGTATATTCAAGGCATACCATGAATGATAACTGACAACAGTTTCTTGTGCTCTCATCTAAAATGTCCAACCATAAAATGGATGGTGTCAAAACTGATCACATGTGCAGCACCATGGCAACTGTAGATCAAACAGAGGCTAAGATGGCTGTAAAGGAGAGGAGGGTTTAAATTCCACTTTCCACTTCCATTGGCCATGGCATGTGTAAGACCCCCTCCAGCTGCCATATTATTTTGTTAATGATACCACCAAAACAAAAGCCTGCCACTAAGGCCTCACTCACATGGCATTTTAGTGCCAGCTGTGGCAATAAAACCAGCAGATTCACAGGCGGATGCAGATAGATGTGGCTGCTCAGCTGATATAAAACAACAGACTGACAACACCTACAACTGTCCATGAGTGTTTGGATGTAATCATAAATGGAGAGATTTCCTGTGGTTAGGGACAGATGATCACTTCTGGATGTGAACTGCTTGTGTTCAGGAGTGATCACCAGTTCATTGTTCCCACATTAATGATGAGCTGAGGCAGGTTCAGACATGAGTCTGAACCTGCCTGAGCTATCCCATTGGACAGCTGTCAAAACGGACAGCCAATCATAGGCAGAGACTTTCTCTGCCCTGTAGTCCATTAATGCAAGGGGCATGTACATTGCTCAAAAATCTTAAAGGAACACTTTTTAATCAGAGTATAGCATCAACTCAATAAAACTCCTGGGATATTGATCTGGTCAGTTAAGTAGCAGAGGGGGTTGTTAATCAGTTTCAGCTGTTTTGGTGTTTATGAAATTAACAACAGGTGCACTAGATGGGCAACGGAAGAGGATGGATCCCTTTCCATTCTTTTTTTTAATAGACCAAATCGGACCCAGAGGTAGGTGGGTATAAATGGACACAAGTCTGTTTACACCCACCTGTCAATAGAAATGCATGGACCTTTCCGATCAACTGAAAAACTGACAGGTGGACCTGATCAGAATGGTCATGTGAAAGAGGCCTTAGGCCCCTTTTACATGGGCTTTCCGATCAGGTCTGCCTGTCAGTTTTTCAGGCAGACCTGATCGGATGCTCCATGCACCTCTATGGCGCAGTGGATGTCAGCGCTGACATGTCCGCTGACACTCACTGCTCTCCGATCCGATGTGGTCCGTGAAATCCAGATGGATGGAAACCCTATTTTCCCCCATCTGGAGGATCGGATCGGATGAACACAGACAGGCAGTCTGTTTTCATCCGATTTCCCATAGAGGAGAGCAGGGATCTGACAGCTCCGTCTCTGCAAAGTAAGCGGAGACAGAGCTATCATCTGCCTGCTCAGCCGGGATCGGCGGATCGATCCCTGCTGAGCAAAACTGAGTCCGCCGGGCGAAAAGACCATGTGAAAGGACCTTTACACCTGACTGCCCTCCGATTGATCCACCTAAATGGAAGAGGATGGTACCACTTCCATTTTTTTTTTTTTTACAGGCCAGATCGGACCTAGGTGGGTATAAATGGACACAGTCTGTTCACACCCGCTTGTCAATGGGAATGAATGGACCTTCTGATCACCTGTAAAACTGACAGGTGGACCTGATCAGATCCCCTTTGTCAGGGGCCTTCAAACTATGGCCCTCCAGTTGTTCAGGAACTACAATTCCCATCATGCCTAGTCATGTCTGTGATTGTCAGAGTTTTACAATGCTTCATGGAATGTGTAGTTCTGCAACAGCTGGAGGGCCGTAGTGTGAGGACCCCCTGCCCTATGTGAAGGGGGCCTTTTTTAAAGAGACAGCACAACACATTTGTTTATGATCAGTCCCAGTAGCTATGTGAACAAAGCCCCTTTGCAAAGCATGCTAGTGCTTCTTTCCTCAAAGCCAAGAACGGCCTAAGGAGTTGTGTCAATGGCATCAGTTAGAGAAGCTTCTGACATCATTCAGACTTCATTGTCAGGTGCAAGTGACTTGCTTCAGGCAGGTTTTCTTTTCCCATAGTCTCCATTGACTTGCATGGAGAAGCAGAACAAAAGCCCTAACTTTGCCAACTAACACCCAAATCTGCCCTCTTCCCCCTAGAGACTAGCTGTCCAATCAGGCCTCGCCATGGGCGCTCCACCCCCTCCATTATTAGTCCTAGGAATGCACCCTGGGTATCGTGCCCAGACCCTTCTGACCAATCTCCGGCAGACCACCCGGCTCCTGACGTCACCAATACCCCGCCCAGTCACCGACGACGCAACCAATACCGTGAACCAATCACGGACTGCCCCGCCCACATAACCTCTTCCTCCACCGCAGCTCAGAAGGGACAAACCACTAAAGCGTTTGCACTGGCCGCCTCCCAGTCAGAGCACTTTTAGCCGGTGTGAGAGGCCTTCAGTCCCACACCGCTCCCAGTCAGCCCACACTTTTCATTCAGCTCCAGTCAGAGCGAGCCGCTCTGTCCGCCCTGTCAGCAAGCTGGGCGCAGTCAGTATAGAAGGCCAGGCCGGTGGTCTCCCGCGGAGACTGCTCCCCCTGTGTCCGGCCGGAAACAGATGTGGCCCCAGCCTCCCAACCTAGATGTGACCGGGGGAGCCCACCCTTCCTGTTATTAGTGTCAGCGCTCCTCCCTGTGCCCGGCCCGGCAGGCCGCTCAGCCCTCCTAACATCGCACACGGCGCCGGACACGCAGCCCGCACTGCCCGGGGACACACCATAGGCGGCTCCGGTACCAAGATGTCCAACCGAGCGCTGTGCAGGGATGCGAGCCACGCCGGGAGCTGGTACACCGCCTCAGGTACCGGGGGGAAGGGAGACATGGAGGCGGGGATGGGAGTACTGTGTATGGAAGTGCGCCCCCTACTGGGCTTTCTACTCACTAAGGAGACCCTGTCATCACATCTTACTATGGAAGCCAGAGGCATGGAGGGTGTGGGAGACACATAGAGGGATTATGTGAATGATGGGGAGGCATAGTGACATGGCAGGATGGAAGTGCGCCCTCTGCTGGGCTTTCTACTCACTGAAGAGACCCTGTCACCACATCCTACTATGGAAGCCAGAGGCATGGAGGGTGTGGGAGACACATAGAGGGATTATGTGAATGATGAAGAGGCATAGTGACATGGCAGGATGGAATTGCGCCCCCCTACTGGACTTTCTATTCACTAAAGAAACCCTGTCACCGCATCCTACTATGGAAGCCAGAAGCATGGAGGGTGTGGGAGACACATAGAGGGATTATGTTGGATGGGGAGGCATAGTGACATGGCAGGATGGAAGTGCGCCCCCCCCCCCCCCACTGGATTTTCTACTCACTAAAGAGACCCTGTCACCGCATCCTACTTTGGAACCCAGAGGCATGGAGGGTTTGGGAGACACCTAGTGATTGCGTGAATGATGGGGAGGCATAGTGACATGGTGGGATGGAAGTGCGCCCCCCCCCCTACTGGACTTTCTATTCACTAAAGAAACCCTGTCACTATGGAAGCCAGGTGTATGGAGTGTGTGGGAGACACATAAGTGTGATTATGTTGACACTGCAGGATGGAAATGCCCCCCCCCCCCCCGGCTTTATGCTGATTAGAGACACCTGTCATTGCTAACTAGATAGCAGAGTTGCAGGATGGAAAAGCACCCACTGTCCAGGTCACCACATCCTACCTTGAGAGCTGTACACATGGCATTGGGGATGGGGGGCAGTGGGAGAATTGGCTGGGGGGACACACAGAAATGGGATTATACTGTATGAGGGTGATGGGAGGCTGAGTGTAATGGCAGGATGGATGTGTGCCATCCACAGGGCTTTGTACTGATTAGACACCTGTCACCATATCCTGCTGAGTGCAGGAGACATGGAAGGTGATTTTATGGGGGGGCATAGAGTGTGAATGTTTTGGGGTGATGGGGGGTGTTGAGTGACATGGCAGGATGGAAAAGCATCCCTCTCTGGGCTTTGTACTGACCAAGGAGACCCTGTCATTACATCCTATCCTGAGAGCAGGAGACCTAGAGTGTCCTTATGTTGGATGAGGATGCAAGCGCACCCCCTGCTGGTCTTTATACTCACTGAAGAGACTGTTGCCACATCCTATTGTAAAAAAGGGAGGGGGTGGACTCTTTAGGGTTGTAGAGGGATGGAGTGCGAGGAGGATGATGGAGGGCTGATTGGCGTTACAGGATGGAAATGCACCTACTGTGTAGTGTTGTTTATACTGACCATAGTCCCTGTCCCCTGATCTTACCACCAGAGCTGGATATATTATGTGAGGGTGACAGGAGTGACATGGCAGGATGCAAGTGCACCCCCCCCCCCCACACACACACACTGGTTGTTATACCCACCAAAGAGTCCCTGTCACCACATTCCACTATGAGAGCAGTAGATGTGGGGTATGGTGGGAACTGGGAAATAGTGTGATTATGTTGGATGAGGGAGATGTGACAGGATGGAAATGCACCCATTGTACAGTGTGTGTGTGTGTGTGTGGCAGCTATATTGAATGGGAGACATGGCAGGATGATGGAAGTGCCAACTAAACCCCCCCCACTCATCTTAATACTCACTAAAGAGACCCTTTCACTGCATCTTATGAGACTTGGAGTGTGTGGTGGGGAGGGGGGGAAGGCGGCACGTTGGGAGACAGACTTGTAGTGGGATTATTCTGTATATAAGCGACTTGGAAGATTGAAAGCCTGTTTAAACTGTTTCTACAGCATGTGTGTTGTGGTTCACTTTAATAAAGATCACACCTGTTCCCATCCTAGCAGTGCAGTGTGTTTTTGAGAAAAATGACCTGGTCATTTTTTTCTTTTTTTTGCATTTGGATGCCTCTAGAAGTGAATGGAAATGTATGAAAAGGCATATAAAGCAAGCCATACATGCATAGATTTATTTATTTTTTCATTCATGCTATAACTAATCTCCCCTGCCACCTATATTTAGTTGTCTTGTACAGTGTGATCCAGCATGTGAAATCTTACTGTCTGGTCACCCAGGAGGCCTATGTGTGGTATGCAGCCCACAGCCTATGAAAATCCGACCAGCTAAACACTGTATTAAGCAGTACTCCTGTTTGGGGCCATACACCCCAAAAGCAGGAATTCTTGAAATTGATGTACACAGCCCTAAATGCGATTTACCGCTCAGAGCTTCCAGCCACCACAAATGGCCTATTATTATAATAGCCTGCTGGCAGCCGGGTGTATGCTGCATCTGTGGCTCCCAAAACTCCAGGACTTTATATCGATGGGCGGCTGTATGCTGCATCTGTGGCTGCCAAAACTCCAGGACTTTATATCGATGGGTGGCTGTATGCTGCATCTGTGGCTCCCAAAACTCCAGGACTTTATATCGATGGGCCAAACCTACCATGTGCACGTAGCCATAGACAGTCAGCACCCATGGCTGCATCACTACCCGAACAGCGACTGCGACTGACTGGATGCAGTCAGTGTTCTTCCAACAATTTTTCAACCCGTCGCCTTTAATTTATTTTCAATGGAAGTTTTAACATCCAAATGGGGCAGCTCACAAATTGAATTCCAGCAATTCCACAGGAAACATGAGCTTGTGTTTTGATGAGTTGGCAGCAGGTATTAATAAGGCTTGGTCAATGGCTGTTAACGCTGTCCACTCTCAAGTCAAAAGCATGTGTTAACACGCATTGACACACAATGCCCTTACCTAATGCTGCAAAAATGCACCTCTATAACCATGCATAGATCTAAATGAGCCCGAAAAGTGTCACCAGTGTTCCTGGTGCTGATTTGACTCCTTTTAGCATGTCCTACCCTGACAGCTAAATACAGAATGGCAACCTATATTACAAGTACTTTCTCTGCTATAGCAATTTGACAGTCCTATGCAAAGACATTTCTGCAATAGGACTAGAAAGTCTTCCTTTCCACAGGTGTCTGATTGTGAGAATTGTGTGGCACCTGCATTGATGGTCTCTCTGCCCCAACATTACTGCTTCTGCTGGAAGTACAAAGCTTTGTGTAGGAAAAGCTGCTGGTAAGGCCTCATGCACATAGAATGTTTTGGAAACTCTCCTAGAAGCCTTTTCTCCTGGCAGCTGTTTTGGCAGAAAAAAAGTCTGATGCTCATAAAAGTGTCTAAAGCTTTTACAGGCGTCAAGAGCTTGGACGTTAATTCAATTGGCCAGAATAATAATGTTTTCTGGCCTTTGAAATGAATTAACGCTCAAGTGCTTGGCACGCCTATTGCGTATTTAGCAGTATCGAGCGTTTTTTTTCTTTTCCCTGCTAAAACGCTGCTCCTGGACACACTGGGATTTTTTCCTGCCTTTAAAAGCCCCTGCCACTAAATGCTGCTAAAAGTCTGTGTGTATGGACACATACACTATATTACCAAAAGTATTGGAACACCTTCCTTTACACGCACATGGCCTGTAATGGCATCCCAGTCTTAGTCCGTAGGGTTTAAAATTGAGTTGGCCCACCCTTTGCAGCTATACCAGATTCATCTCTTCTGGGAAAGCTGTTCACAAGGTTTAGTGTTTCTATTGGAATGTTTGACCTTTTTCTTCCAGAAGCGCATTTGTGAGGTCAGGCAGTGATGTGGACGAGAAGGCCTGGATTGTATTTTCTGCTCAAATTCATCCCAAATGTTTTCTATTGGGTTGAGGTTGGAACTCTGTGCAGGCCAGATAAGTTCCTCCATCCCAAACTCTCTCATCCATCTCTTTATGGACTTTGCTTTGTGCACCGGTCCAAATAATTTGGTGGAGGGGGGATTATAGTGCAGGGTTGTTTTTCAGGGGTTGGTCTTTGCTCCTTAGTTCCAGTGAAGGGAATTCTTAAGATGTCAGCATACCAAGACATTTTGGACAATTTCATTCTCCCAACTGTGGGAACAGTTTGGGGATAGCCCCTTCCTGTTCCAACATGACTGCGCAGTAGTACACAAACAAGGTCCATAAAGACATTGATGCTAGTTTGAGGTAGAAAAACCTGACTGGCCTCCAGAATCCTGACCTCAACCTGATCGAACACAGTTGGTATGAATTGGAGCAGAGTCTACAAACCAGGCCTTCTCGTCCACATCAGTGCCTGACCTCACAAATGTGCTTCTGGGAGTATGGTCAAACATTCCCATAGACGGTACTAAATCGTGTGGACAGCCTTCCCAGAAGAGTTGAAGCTGTTATAGCTGCAAAGGGTGGGCCAACTCAATATTGAACCCTGTGGACTAAGACTGGGATGTCATTACAGGCCATGTGCGTGTAAAGGCAGCCGTCCCAATACTTTTGGTAGTGTAGGTTAACATGGAGAGATTGTTTAGAGGCAGGAAAAAAAATGGCTGACACCCCTAGAAGCAGCTGCAAAAACATCCAGTGTGCATGAGGCCTAAATCTGCTGGTTACATTGCAGTGACTTTTGCTGAGGTTTTGAGATTTTTCTACTTCCAGAAGAAGCCTAGTGATTATGTGGGATTTGGGCGAAAGCCTGGTGATCAAATGACCTTGGTAATGTCTAATTAGCTGGCTAGAAGCTGTCGGGCTTTGTATCTTTGCTTAGGACTCTTGATTTGCTGCAGCAGAGTGCATCTGATACTGATTGCCCACCTGTGTCTAGTTGTCAGGGTAAAAGGAGATGAGTGGATGGGTAGAGGTGCTACAGTAGATCTAAATTGCAACTGGATGAAGTGCACTGTAGTCAACTTTTTTTTTTTTTTTTTCTACAGTTTGAGGATTGCAGTCCTTTACCATTCTCCTGGACAAGTGTAAAACTTTCTTAAGGACTTCTCTGCATGTCTACCCTACTTTCTCTTCTCTGAAGTACCTGCCATCGTCCTCTGATTTTAACATTCCCATCAGTGTTGACACCTCTGCCACTTAACCTTACCTCTCTTCCCACAAAGGCAATGGACACAAACCTGAACTTAGTCCAATGGCAACACTCTACCTCATATTCTCCCACCTCTGCACTCTGTGCAATCTCTCCAACATCTTTTCCTCTCTGATCACAACCTTATCAGTTTCTCTCACTCTCTCCAACCTCCTATGCCTCTAACCAGCAAACAGTTACTCCTAGAAAACAAGCAAAAAAATTGGGGGAGCATATCCATGTATTTCTAAAGCTGGTGTAGCTATGAACCAAAAGACATGTATATTAAAAAAGAATAGCGCACACATGCAAAAGAAATTACTACCAAATTTGAAGACAATCCATAGATAAAAATGGGGATTTGGTCCCACCATATGGCCATATAGTGCTCAAGCCCACCACTACGTCAAAGTACCCCATTATCAGTGGGTCCTACACTATCCATGAAAAAGAAATGGATCCAGCCTTTCTAACCCTTGGAGATAATACTCCTTGCTGGGAAAGATGTTACTCCTAGAAACCTTTGCCACCTCAACCCTTCCCTTCACTCTGCTACTGACCGCCTTTGACAGAATTGCACCCCTGTCCTGCCCTGGCCACTTTGGTCTACAACAACTTACTCCTCCTCCCTGAATACACTCGCTCTTCTCTCTCCATGCCCTCCAGTTCTCATCAACTCTTTTCTACTCCTAAGTCTCTCCTTCATCCTCCACTCACTAACCTATGTACTGCCTAGGAGATTGGCCAGTCCTTTCAAAAACAAGATTGACACAATTCGCATACCAGGTTCAACGCCACACTCAATATATTCCTCATTCGACCCTGCTATCTCTAAGGGAGTTGGTGAACTCCTTTCTGAGGCCCACCTCACCACCGGACATCTCACAATTACTGTGGCTTCCTTCCTGCTTTATCCTAAACTCTCTAACCCACAGAGTCTTCAATATTTCCCTCTTCTCTGGCATCTTTCCCTCCTCGCTCAAACATGCGCTGGTTACCCCCATACTTGGGGGAAGGGGGGGGGGGACTGGATCTCACCTGTTTGAATAACATAAGATCAATCTCTGCTCCTGTTTGCCTCGAAGGTTCTTGAACACATTGTCAACAACCATGAGTTGCTACCTCATTGATGGTAACCTTCTTGACCCCTGCAGTCTGCTTTCACCCACAATGTTCCACTGAAACCTTCCACTAAAACTCAGTAATGACCACCTAACTGCTAAACACCCAGGTCTCTCTACTCCCCCAGTTCACCGCCTTGGTCTCCTCACATATCACAAATTTTCTGAGTGACATATCAGTATGGATGTCACACCACTTCCTCAAACTAAATCTTTTTAGAACTGAGCTTGTAATATATTAAACCCCCCCCCTCCATGACTTTCCTATTAAGATCAACAGCACAATTATTGGTCCCTTTGCGCATGCTAGGTGTAATCCTAGACCCTTAACTCTCCTTTGTGCCCCACATCCCATATTTGATTAAATCTTTCTGCCTTAACCTCCATAACATACCCAGAACTTGCCTCTTCCTAACGACACCACAAAACCGCTTATTCACTCCTTGGTTTTATATATATATATATATATATATATATATATATATATATATATATATATATATATATATATATATATATATATATATATACACACAGTACAGACCAAAAGTTTGGACACACCTTCTCATTCAAAGAGTTTTCTTTATTTTCATGACTATGAAAATTGTAGAGTCACACTTCAAGAAGTAGTCACCTGATGTGGTCTTCCGACAGTCTTGGAAGGAGTTCCCAGAGATGCTTAGCACTTGTTGGCCCTTTTGCCTTCACTCTGCGGTCCAGCTCACCCCAAACCATCTCGATTGGGTTCAGGTCCGGTGACCGTGGAGGCCAGGTCATCTGGCGCAGCACCCCATCACTCTCCTTCTTGGTCAAATAGCCCTTACACAGCCTGGAGGTGTTTGGGGTCATTGTCCTGTTGAAAAATAAATGATGGTCCAACTAAACGCAAACCGGATGGAATAGCATCCCGGATTCACACAGTCTCCTCTTAACAGTTGTTCTAGAGATGTGTCTGCTGCTAGAACTCCGTGTGCCATTGACCTGGTCTCTAATCTGAGCTGCTGTTAACCTTCGATTTCTGAGGCTGGTGACTCGGATGAACTTATCCTCCGCAGCAGACGTGACTCTTGGTCTTCCTTTCCTGGGGCGGTCCGCATGTGAGCCAGTTTCTATGTAACGCTTGATGGTTTTTGTGACTGCACTTGAGGACACTTTCAAAGTTTTCCCATTTTTCGGACTGACTGACCTTCATTTCTTAAAGTAATGATGGCCACTCGTTTTCCTGTACTTAGCTGCTTTTTTTCTTGCCATAATACAAATTCTAACAGTCTGTTCAGTAGGAGTATCAGCTGTGTATCCACCTGACTTCTGCACAACCCACCTGATGGTCCCAACCCCATTTATAAGGCAAGAAATGACACTTCTTAAACCTAGCAGGGCACACCTATGAAGTGAAAACCATTTCAGATGACTACTTCTTGAAGTGTGACTACAATTTTCATAGTCATAAAAATAAAGAAAACTCTTTGAATGAGAAGGGTTGTCCAAACTTTTGTTCTGCACTGTATATCTATCTCTTGACTACTGCAACTCCCTCCTCACTGGCCTATCTTTACACAGGCTACCCTCCCCCTTTCAGTCTATTATAGGGCCCCACAAATCTCAGGCTTCAGGTCGCATTGGCGACTAGAAACTGAGTCCGGGCACCTAGGATTTCAGCTGTCTGCTATCAGGCTTCGGGGCGCTGCTTCAGAGATTTGAAATCCCTGCAGCTCCTATCCATACTTCTCAGTGTACGGACAATAGGCGATCTAGTTGGTGAGCACCGTCACATGGATGGTGCTGACCAATCGGAACCGGCTGCCTCGTCACTTTCAGCACATCTATAGGATGCACTGCTCGACTTCTGCCACTGTCAGCCTCCTCGTTGCAGTCACCCGGCACACATCTATCTGACATTGAGTAATGGGCCATACACGCTATACAATTGTCTTTAGATTTATTCCTTTAGATTTACCATATAAACCATCTAATATCAGGTCAAATCTAAACCCTTTTAATTTGTATGCAATCAGGCAAACCCTAGCACTACATAGTTAAAGGTAAATCTAAAGGAAATCTAACAGCAAAAGTTGTATAGTGTGTATCCAGCTTAAGAGTGCCAGGTCTGCAGCTGAGTGGTGTGTGAGGTGGGGGAATGGTGCACCATAATTTCATGTATGTCCCCATCCCACTGCTCCAGCCTGCCTGTCACTGCTTCCTTAGCCCCTGGGGGTGGGGGAGGGGGGGGGGTGGGAGTGCAGACCTAGCCTATACTCCCCCCGGCTGAGGGAAGGACACCATCTACAAATAGTTGGGGGGCACAGTTTACCTTTAATTGGCCAGGTGTTGGACTATACCTCCTGTATGCGTCAGCATTGCTGCTTGTAATCTCCACCAATGTAGTGTACATATTCACCAGCACACCATGGGGATCTACAATCGCCATCCAAAGACTTTTATTGCAGAGAGATGACATCATAAAGACAAGTGCTTAGTATTTGGAGTGAGCATTCCAGTGGATTCTAAATGCTGTTTGCTAAATATCTTGGAGGAGGTGGAGCATATTAGGTTGGCGATCGGTAGGGCTCTGTTTCTTGCTAGGCGCTTAATCCTAATAATGTGGAAATTTGTTGACCACCCCCCATCACATAAAACATGCATATCAGCTGTGGGAGATGCTATAATCTTAAGGGGTCATATATTTGACGTGGGTGTCCGGGTAAATTTGAAAAGGTGTGGGGAATGTGGCTGGTCACTCCTGGCCTTGGTCCACAGGAACTGACAATTCAAAGAGTGGTTCACGGTATGCATATTGTGCGGGATACCGGAAGTAATGCTGGATAGGATGATAAGTTTACTGGTTGGTGGATTGGAGGTTGATGCACTGCTCCTATTTGGGAGCAATAGTGTGTACGCTTGGTTCTACATAGATATGATTATCACTGTAAAATGTCAAAATGCTTTCTATGGAATGTATCGGACTGTCGTGTTGCTGGTTCTTTATTTGTATTTTTTTTATAATAAACTTTTTCTGATTCAGAAAAAAAAAGTGCAACGTTTTGTAGTCGCGCAGGACCCCTTCCTCAGGCATGTGCTGACACACATGCCTGATAAAGAGGTACTGCACGGCTCCAGATTGTTGCACTTGTCTTTATGATGTGATCTCTCTGCAATAAAAGCCTTTGGATAGTGATTGTAGATCCATGGTGTGCTGGCGAATATGAACATGTTCTTGATGTCTCCAGAATCCAGCTGCTAATGGCTGCATCACCCACCATTGATGAGCCCTAATTTCCAGGAACGTGTGCGATGGGAATATAGACAAGACTAATCTTCATCAGGGGCACATGCGACAGTGTGACAAAGCAGGAGCACAGTTGGAAGAAATGGACATAACAAGAACATTCATTGCAGGATCAATTGAAAACATGTTGGAGTTGCATTAACACGTTAAAGCTTTTATGAAATTTTAGCGACTGAGAATAGATGGATTTTAAAGTGTATCTAAACCCCCCTCCTCAAATTGTCTACCCTTCTCCTAATGCTTGTTGTTGCTGATTTCCATTTTTTTCATCCTTTTTAATACTGGTTATCCTGCCTATGAAGGCCTTGTCACCATTCAACAGGAACACTCTGTTCTGTCTCCCAATTGTCTTCCTGTGTTATCACGCTCTCTCTTATGCCTGGTACACACAGGTCGTTTTTTTTTTTTTCAACCTAGCGGACTAAACAGAAAAAACTGAGAAGCTTGCTGTACGAACTATGCGATGTTAACAGCAATCTCCCCGCTGAGCTATTGTGTTCCACGAGTCCCCCACCAGAATACACTGGTCATTTGTTTCCAGCACTGATGGGCTGCTGGTTTTCCAGCACTCCCATTTACCAGAGGTTGGAAAGGCTGCTGTACATACTGGCCGAATGTCAGCCAGTTTCTGTTGAGCCAGCTGATATTCGGCCTGTGTATACCAGCCTATAAGCTGGCCATACAACAGATTGGTCCATATATACAAACAAGCTGGATGGAGGAACCCCGCCCTGCCGTGACATTGTATTCTGACACCTGCACATGTTGCTATCAAAATATACCCATCATTGCCTGCAGCTGATTGGTTGCAGGAGATGATCAGCACAACATTTTTGTTAGTAAAGGGTATTAAAAAAAAAAAAAAAATCACACTTGCCTGCTCTGTGCAGTGGCTTTGCACAAAGCAGCCCCTATCCTCCTCCTTTTTTGGGTCCACCACTGTCGATCTTGGCTCCTCTTCTTGGCGTGCTGCACAGTGTGTACTCTCTTTCCTGAGCTGTGTGTGCCTATGGGAGCCGCCCCCCCGCTTCCTTCTAAATGCATATGTTTGACAGCAGTAGGGGCCAATGGCTCCTGCTGCTGCTGCCCAAGTCCCTGTGTGAAGAGGGGAGAAGAGAGAAAGCTGTGCACTGAGCTGGATCTCTTCTCCCCCTTTTTCCTTCACACAGGTTGCGGCATGGACCCATTGAACTCAGTGGGCGAGTTTGACAAGTGGTGCCACTTGTCAAACTGTACCACAAGTTAAAAATGTATTGGCATGTAAACAGCCCTGTCCATCTGTTATTTTATAGCTTGGGGGGGAAAGAAGAGTGGTAATACTGCAACTCTGCCATCTGTTTTTACCAGCCATCTGAATGACACCTTGGGCCTCATTCACACTGGCATATATGTATAATTGGATGCAGTCAGTTTAGATGCCTTCAGAGAAAATTGAGTTCTGTGCATCTGGGACCTGATTAGAAACCAAACATGGCTAAACCTGCTCCCCCCCCCCCTTCTTTTTAAATCTTCTTTTTTTTTTTTTTTTTTTTAACCTAGGGATCTGGAGATGCCAATGAATTAAAGATCAGCGAGATGAAAAACCCATATTTCCACAGAACCTTTACCAGTAACTGTAGCAAAATATCTGGATCAATGCATCAATATGGTTTCATCAATACCAAACCTGATTGGTTGTTTCACTTTGCACTGTTTGAGACTATGAAAATGGTCTTTTTAGATGACTGATGTTTTTAACCATTTGTGAACCATCGCTGCAGCAATGATCGAGATCATATATTTTTTTTAAAGGCCGTCTATTCCCTTCAATTTAAAAGTAATCCTAGCAGCTAAGAAGCCGCTTGAATACTTTTATAGGTGACGTGAGGGGGCTGATGATCCTCCCACTGTCTGACGTCAGAAAACAGAAATTACGAGGAGTTTGTCACTTCCAGTTATTGTCCTTTTTAAAAGCAAGTCATTTCCATCTAGAACAAGCATCTGATGAAACCAATCCTGGTTTCTTCAGATGCTTTGGTGGACAGAGGACAGAGGAGAGATCTAGGGTCCAATAGACTCCAGATCTCTCCATAAGGAGGACCTGTCCTGGCCCATGCTATGGATGTTGTTCATCCCTTCTAAATAGCAATAAAAGATGAAAAAAAGATTTGTTAAAATTAAACTTTTTTTTTTTTTTTTTTTTTTTTAAATAGTTAAAGCGCTCACGTGCAAATGTGAATACTAATTTAGCATATCTAAATAGCGATTACACCACATGTTTGAGGTTTCCCCACAAATGGCAGTGAAGGAACTAATTATAAAACTAAAAAAATTTAGCGTTTGAAAAAAAAACTGCTGCGCAAATATTGTGACATATTGTGTGACCTAAAAATGTTACACCCACCATTTTATACCCTTGGGATTCTGCTTGTAAAAACATTTTTTTATGGTACAAAATTACTTAAACCCCCCCCCCCCCCCAAAAAAAAAAAAAAATAAATAAATATATATATATATATATATATATATATATATATATATATATATATATATATATATATATATATATATATATAGAGAGAGAAGACTCTGAAGAATAAAATGGCGGTCGTTGCAATATTTGTCACACGGTATTTGCACAGCGGTCTTTTAAACGCAATTTTTCTAGGGAAAAAAAATTTCATTGCATTTTAAAAAACGAAATCGTAAACTTAGCCCAAATCGTGCATTCGCAGTAGGAAACTAGCTGTGAAGCCAGAAGGTTTTACTGCCGGTTTCCCTTACTTACAATGCCGGTGCCTGCACTCGAAGCCGATTGAAGAATCCTCTGGATCCCTGGACAGGTACGTGTCCTTACATTTTTTTGTTTTTGGAAGACTGGAGCTTCTTATTAACAAAACAGTTGAGATTGTGATGCTTGTCTGGAAGAGGAAAAAAAGCTAATGTTGTATAGAAGAGTATACAAGGGCTTGTCTGCTACTGAAGCATACACCATGATGTCTCCTTGAGTACAGGGATAGCTCAGGTCCTCCTCTCCCCCCATCTAGTTTCTCAATATGGTTATAGACTGACAAATGTCATGTGGCATCCTTTTGGAAAATGGAAACTTAAATCTAAAAACTGTTTTTCTTTTCAGCATTTGATGGCTTACAGTGGCAAGCATTCTCACAGAATTGCTTGAACTTACTGTCAATGATACTAAAGTGGGTGGGTACAGACAGCAGGGTTATTCGAAGGGTCTGGTTTAGAAGAAAAATGTTTTTTTATGGCTCCCTTTTTAGCTTTAGAACATAATGCATATTAAAAGGAAATCTCATGGGAGAATCCTAGAGGCTGTAATTGCTTTCATGCTTCACTCGTGACAGAGCTAAATCCCCAGAAACAATGGAAAAACCTAGAATTGCTTAGCCTAGATTTTCTTTCAATAGAGCCCTGCTCTTTAAAGTGGAAGTAAGCTCTGCAAATACCAACATTCATGGGGTCCCTCCTGAACGTTGATCCCTCTCTTTGGGTTTTTGGCTGTCTTGATTGGCTGGTGCGGGATGACTTAATTTTTATGCATGTGCAGAAGTTCATTCACCCCAGCACCAAGCCACTGTGCCAAAAATGTACCCTGAGTTGTGCATGTGCAATTCTGTTTACTTTCTAAAGTCTGAGCAGGGTGGTGAGTTTGTTTTATTGCAGAAGAGACATATGATCAGCGAAGTGCACTTAATCCTGTTTGCCCATTTAAGCTAAATCAACAGATCATGTTGTTGCCGATCTGCAGTAGCCCAGAATGTGAGGGAGGGTGGAGCTAGCTCCCCCTGTAACTTCCTGGGTTTTCTTTTACAGTAACATTTTTCCCTTTTAGTGCCTTTCTTATCTAAATTTAAAATCATCAACTTTAAAGGAGACTTCCAGCTCAAGCCTAATTAGTCTTAAATGCTCCCTCCTCACTACTAACACTTATGCTAACTAACCTGTTAAAAAAAAAAAATGCATGTACTTTCTATTTTGAACCTGCTCTGGTCATGTGATTGTTTGTGTCAGCTAGTGGTGGCTGCAAGGGAATGTAGAACACGTCTGACTTGGAGTAATGATGTCACCTTTAGACTTCCATGGTACAGCCATTGTCAGCCGTCCCTTCTCTACCCTGCAGTCATCACTGGCTGGCACAGGGAAAATGGATCATGTGACCGGACCAGAGCAGACTTAAAATAGGTAAGTATACACATCATTTTTACACAGGTTAGTTAGTATAGGTTTTATGAGGGTTAAGGAGCATTTTTAAGACTAGTTAGGCTTTAGCTGAAATTCTAAAATCCCCATAACCCTAATGACCGTTTTTAAGCATTGCTTCTGTTAATCTTGCATTGTTGGAGATCTGTTCGTGTAGTCCTAACTCGTGTTGGTCAAAATATCTTCTGTACCACCGAGGCTAGGTTCACATCTGTGTAGGGCGTGCTTTTAAATTGCACGTGGTCCTACAGCCGCACACAAAATGCACTGCTCTTATGAAAAACGAACAGGGGTGCCATTAAGCACTGAAAAGCGTTTGTTCAGAATTTCTCACGTGCAGAAACAGATGGGTTTTTTTTTGGCTGCATTTTTAAAAAAAAGTAAAGTACCCTTTTTTGTAGGTAACTCAGGGACAGCAGCTCGTTCAAATGAATGGCCTGCTGTGCCTGGGCAAACGCGGAACCACATAGATCTGAACGTAGCCAAACTATGCATGCTATGTCAGACAAAAAAAATAGCATGCTACTTTGTAAAATGTTGACCATTAAACTTCTGAAAGTCTGAAATACATGTAGTTGGTAGCACCTGAAGAAACCTTTTGTAACACTGGGTTACCGTTTGTGTTTATAAGTGCTCCATTATTTCTATTTTTCACAGTTTGATGGCTTGGTTTCTGATTATTTTAGGGCCCCAGCTGAGTGCCCAGTTGGAAGGTTGGCTGTCCCAAGCACAAACTTCAAAAAGACCTGCAAGAGCCATTATTGCACCGTAAGTATTGATTATGCTGTTTTAAAAATACTAGGAGTCATACTATTAGGCCCCTTCCACTTGGGATTGATTCCGCCAGCTCAGTAGGGGATCTGTCTGCGGAGCCAGCAGATGGCTGGTCCGTGTCCACTCTCTTATGCAGAGTGGTCACAGTCCGCACTCCTCTATAGGCCATCCTATATAAATGGGCTGCCTGTCTGCCATCTGAGCGTATCCCTAGATAGAAGGTGAAAGATCCCCATCCGTCTGTTTTTAGCAGATCGGATTGGATGTAGACTGGTGTAAACTGACCCATGTCTGTTTACACCTGCCTCCACATAGAGGAGAATGGATGGTCTGATCAGGTACGCCTGAAAAACTGACAGGCGGACCCAGTCAGTCCGTTTGTGTGAAAGGGCCGGCCTAGGCACTGCTGATTTAATTGTGCTTCATTTAACAGAAGTCTATGTTAGTCACAATGAAATTGGTATAAAGTAGTGCAGGAACCTTTTTCATAATCTCTTCGACTTGAGGGGTGTGGAACACCAGTGTGAACGGGGGCTAATACAATTTAGATGGCTTTGGGATGATTTTGCATTTACTACAGTTAAAATGTCAGTCAGAATTGGGCTGGGACAAAGCAGTGTTAACATAGTATAATATAGGTTAGTAAGTGGCTGGTGGGGGGGGTGATGTTTAAATGATATGAAAAAGTTGACCAGTTAAAAGTAATATACTGTTTTGCTTAGATCATTCAATAATGGGCATGTTTTATGCATATTTTGCTGCTGCTCAAAAAATTTCTGTGTATGTATGTGTATGTGTGTGTGTGTGTATGTATATATATATATATATATATATATATATATATATATATATATATATATATATATCAACCATGTTAACTCTAAATATTTCTAAATAGTCATGCTGGATATACCTACTGTGGATCCTGTGCTGCTCATGCCTACAAGCAAGTAGACCCTTCTATTACGTAAGTGTTTTTGTGTGTGGTGTTTTTTTTTTTTTTTGTTACTAGTAATGGCGGCAATCTGCGTTTTTTATTTGTGGGACTGCGACATTGCGGCGGACAGATTGGACCCCTGACTGATATTTTTGACACTTTTGGGGGGACCAGTGACTACTACAGTAATCAGTGCTAAAAAATATGCACGGTTACTGTAATAATGACACTGGCAGGGAAGGGGTTAACATTATGGGTGATCAAGGGGTTACATTTGAGCCTAGGGGAGTGATTCTAATGGGGGGGGCTTCTAAAATGACCATAGACATGTGATCCTATATAGAAGGAAGGAAGCATCACATGGGCTCTATGATCATTGTTGTGTTTACTGACCGTTCTTCTCTCTCAGCGGGGAACGATCGCGGGCCGCCTGACACGCGCATCGGCTTCCCCGCTGACGAGTGGGGGCAGGAGCGTGCCACCGGCAGTGCACTCTGGCCCCCTAGACTCCTGAGAGCGAGCGACATATACCTACGTCGATTTACCCAGGAGCGGCTTTCCTGCCACAGTATATCTGCGGTGGGCGGTCGTAAAGTGGTTAATAAGTGATCAAAAATGTCCAAAGTCCATGTATGAACATGATAAATGTCCACCAATGCTCTAGACGATTTAAAGTATAAAGGATATGTCCAATGAAATTCAACAAAGCATATGAAATCCTATGGATATAAATCCACACGGGTATCTGATATTAGGCTCCTCCAATGGATTATCTGTAGAAAAATATGCAAGAAGAAATGAGAAAGCAGATCATGGTGCAGTAACTACACATTAGAATGTAGTACAAAACATGGGGAGAGTATCGCCAGTGCTGGAAATGACAAAGCCTCACAGGTGCACGGTTCCTTCACCCCTCAAACAATGCAAACTCACCAGAGCATAATTATCAATCACCATCAATGACAGGAGCTCGGCAAGATATCCATGCACACCCCAGAATAAGGACCAGTATCTTCTCATAACTCCAATCAAATAGCCAACATCTTTGCCCTTTCATTAAGCTTCCTGTAGATAATAAACCAGCGATAATTTAGTGCATCTAAATTCTTCTTAATACAGAAAGCGTCAGCAGTTAAGGACTGCTCAGCAACTTCTCCATATATATTCAGGGCTCTAAGTAGCTTGCTGCTGCTCTATGCCATCTTCAAGCACCTGCACTTCGATTTTACTACTTTGGCTTCACATGTGCTCTTAGTGCCGGTTCACATTATTGCGGCTGCGGAGATCGCATGTAATTCGGAGCGCACTGCTCCTTCATTACATGCGATCTCATGTGCATATGCGAATTCAGCCATACACTTTGTATGGCTGAATTCTCACTGTATCCGCACCAAACACGCACAGGACCCTTTTTTTCAGCTGCATCAGAATCGGATCGCACAGTGGTTCACACTTGTGCGATCCGATCCTGTTCGTACGGTCAGATCGCACTGCGATATGCGATCAAACTGGGGGTGTCGTTAACATTTAATTGACACCCCCTGCGTATCGTATATGGCAGTGTGAACTGCCAGATGTGCGGATGCGAAGCGGGAACAGGCTGCGAATTCCCGCATTTCTCAAGTGTGAACCGAGCCTTACAGAGCTGTTCTCTGCTCACTCACAGCTGTCAAAAAATAAAAGCCTCCAGCAGATGTTTATCAACATTGTTAAGGCTGCTGGACAACTATATAAACACAATGCTTTACAATGTATCTTTTACATTTTAAATCAAAGGAATGAACTTCCCATCTGTAAGTGAGGGCAGTTTAACCTCTTAGAGACTAAGGCCCTTTTCACACAGGGGAGTCCGTCGGCGGACTCAGTTTTTCTCAGCGAGGGATCAATCTGCCGATCCCCTCTGAGCAGGCGGATGGCTGCTCTGTCTCCACACTGTGTGTGAAGACAGAGCTGTCAGGTCCCCACTGTTCTCTATGGGGGAATCGGTCTGTCTGTTCTCATCCAATCCCATCCGCTGGACGGATGGAAAATAGGGTTGGGTATACTCTATATAAAACAAGCTGAACTGCTGGTTTTATAATCTCACCAGTCAGTTTGGGATGATTGGTGGAAGCAGCACATAGGGTGTTTTTTGGCACACACCTTCCGTTTCTTTTCGGTATCACGCTTGCTGGAGTTTCTACAAAGAGGTGTATATCCGTGTTTGGCCCTGGGCACCAAGGACCAGATTTCAGCCTAGGCAATTTTCTTCCAAAGGCTGTTGGCCACAAATTCCCTGGTTCACACCTTCGTACAGGGGGTTCACCACGTGACCCCTCCTGTATGGTCCCTAGTGCCCCCGTGGGATCTTAATCTAGTCTGATTCTTCTGCTTACCTTGTCACAGAAAGTGGCTTTCTTTGTAGCTATTACTTCTGCATCGGTCACCTTACCTTGTGGTTCACAAGGGACAAAGTGGTGCTACATCCCTGTCAATTGTTCGCCACCCCCCCCCCCCCCCAAGAGTCCTTTCACACGGTCCGCCTCCGTAACGCATATATACTGCGGCAAGGTGCCCCTCCTGCGCAAAATCACTTACCTGTATGTGATTTCGTGCAATAGGTCTGGGGCCTGTGCACGCTGCCGGCGACCCGCTACTTATGTGATTGGACACAGTGGGAGCCAATCAGCGGGTTCAGCGGACCGGATATTCTCCCACACCTCGCCATCGTTCGGGAGATTGGCAGAACGGCAATCTGCCTATGTAAACAAGTTAGACCACTGTTCTGTGAGAAGGGAAGATGAAGATCTTGTGCTTCTGCTAAGAAGGAACAGGGATCTCTGTCTTCCCCCCTCCCCCCCCCCCCCCCCCCAGTCAAAGCATCCCCACACACACAGAAAGCACTCCCAGGGAACACATTTAACACTTTGATTGCCCCTGATGTTATCCCCTTCACTGACAGTGTCATTAGTATGGTGACAGTGTTTATATTTCTCTTTCGTTCATTGACAGAGACAGCTCCTGATATTCTTAACCATTCGGTTATACTTATACTGCCCCCTACAGGATTAGGACACTAGGGAGAAAAAAAAAAGTCTGGCTACACCTATGGGCAGTCCCATAGGGGTATATTCCCTCTCCCTGCTTATAGGTACTGCCTAGTCAGGAGTAATGACCTAGTTCCTTGCTGGGATCTATGGTCCTGGCAAATTTTTGGTGGTCCTGGTCTGTAGTCCTGGAAATTGCCTTGGATGTGGTCCGGCAGCTACGGAGTCTTTCAGTAAATCAGACTCCCTATTTGTGCTCGCAGATGTGCCTCGGAAAGGGTTGTCTGCTTCCTCTGTGACTATTTACAGATGGATCAGACAGTGATTCAGGCCTATTCCCGCAAGGGTCGCGTTCCCCCTTTCCCTTTTAAGGTGCACTCTACTAGGGCGTTTAGTGCCTCCTGGAACTTCTGTCATCAGGCGTCAGTGACACAGGTTTGCAATACGGCCCCTGGTTGTCTGTGCACACTTTTACAAAGTTTTATAAAGTGGATGTGTTGGCATCTGCTGATGCTTCTTTTGGCCGCAAGGTTTTGCAGGCTGCTGCTGAAAGGACCTGATCCTGTTTGAGGGTGTATCATTTTTTCCAGGTAGGCTTCAGTTTTGGTTGAGCTCCTGTTGCCCGGTTAGTTACGGTTTAGCCCTCATGTTTAACACTGCTTTGTGACATCCCAGTGGTTAAGCAGATCCGGAGCTGTGAATGAACGAGAAAATGGGATTTTTGACATACCGTAAAATCGATTTCTCTGATGTTCATTGACGGTAATTCTTTTGACACTGTTTGTAACTAGTTACATAGTGAGGTAAAAAAAGACATCCGTCCATCCAGTTCAAAGTGTGTGTGTGTTTTTGACGTTAACCGTACATTGTATACCCCTTTATGTTGTGGTCTTTAAGGTGCCTGTCTAATAGTTTTTGAAACAACCAATGCTCCCCGCTGATATCACTGCTTGCGGAAGAGAATTCCACATCCCCACTGCTCTGACAGTAAAGAACCCTCTAAAGAATGAAACGGAGTACGTATAGCAGGGAGAGGGAGTATACGCTCTGGGACTGCCCATAGGCGTAGTCAGATTATTTTTCTGCCTAGTGTCCTTCTCCTGTAGGGGGCAGGATAACCCAATGGTTAGGAAGATCATGACCTTTCCGTCAATGAACATCAAAGAAATTAATTTTACGGTAACCCAAAAATCCCATTTTTTTTTTTCCCTACAAGCCTGAATAACCCAAAAAAAAAAAAGTTTCTAGCTTGAAAATCCAACCCAACAGGGTGTTAAGTAGTCCTGATTATTTTAATAATATCCTAGCTATATAAATATTTAAAGTTGTTTTGAGTCCCAGTGAAGATTAAATTCAGCCCTCCTCAAAATACTACTAGCAAAAATGTTAAACATAAAATTGATGCTAATGTGAAGTTTAACCTTTTTATTGGGGATTGCTTGATTTGTTCATTTCAGTGTGCTGCAAACAGAAGTAATTGCCAACAACTTTACCAAGTACTCTGGTAAAGTACCCTAAAATAAAAGTATGGAAACACAGAAAAACTATTTACTCCTTACTAGTCTTCTATTTTATTTTTTTTTATTTTCACCTGGTGATCCTGTCAGTAACCCCCCAGCCTAGGGTGTATTTGTATCTATGCGTGAGCTGTGTTGTGTAGAAGAAGAAAAGGAAAAAAAAAAAACAGTGTAACAAACCCTTTTCAATGGTATGTTTAACCAGTTCCCGCCCGTGATATAGCCAAAAGACCGCTACAGCCCGGGCTTACATTGCCGAGAAGGTGTCCATGGACGTCCTCCTCCCGTGATCAAAATGCCTGTGCACTCCCTACGATCGCTGTGTCCTTGGGACACAGCTGATCACTGATCGGGGTAAAGGGCCAATCACAGCGGCCCTTTATCACATGATCCGTTGTGTCCAATTACCGCTGATCACGATGTAAACACAAGTCGGTTATCCGCATTCCTTTCCTTGTGCTGACAGCTTGAAGAGAGCCAATAACTGGCTTGTGTGAAAGGGACATCTACACTAATGAGCGCACTGGGCCACTATGGGAGGTTGGGATACACTATTGATGGGTAGGGGATCTACAGATAGCTGGAGGAGTGGTGCCAACCCACCTCTTTGACTCCAGAGGGAAACCGCATGAGATTAGAATCTCTTCTAAAGCTGTCTTTTTCCAGTTTTGGTAAAAAAAAAAAGTGTTCCTCCCCCCCCCCCCCCCCTCCCCCCATGGTAATATTACAGGAGCAGTGCCATACTTGACCTGAAATAAATCTATTGAAAATTTTGCAGAGGTACAATGGGACAAAAACTAGTTTCTCACTGTGACTTTCAAATCTTTATAAATGTGTCCCCAATGTGTTTCTGATTATGAAGCTAATATTCCTTTTCTTTTGCTCAAAAACAGGCGAAGAATTTTCATTCTTGGTCCTTCTCACCACGTGGCTCTTTCTAGATGTGCACTTTCCACTGTGGATATATATAGAACACCCCTATATGACCTCCATATTGATCAGAAAGGTATGGTTGAGAGAGCTTCATGCTCTAGTAGATTATGGATAGTAAATTATACCTCCATATATCATTTTTTTTTTTTTTTTTTTAAACTTCACTGTATATTTCTTGCTATTACCATGACCTCCCACCAAAGAACATCCTTTAAAAAAAAAATAAAAACCCTCCTGATGATTGCAGCGCTACCACATGTGTATGCTTGTACTTGCAGCAGGGCCCAGAAACATTAGTGCTCATTTTGCTTTTCGTATCCTTCCTAAAACACACTGATACTGACAGTGATACTGATTTTAAAAATGTGGTGTTTTTTGGTTTTTCCGATCTTCCTATTTCTTTTTTTTTTTTTTCTCCTCCAGCACAATGTATCTTTTTTTTCTCCATTCAAGAGGGGAAAAAAAACATTCTGCACAGTTACTGATCACTGTGAAAGCTAATCGGAGGTTATCACAGTGATTAAGGGCGGGACTTCTCGGTTCCAAATTATTCATACAGGACCCTGGGACTCTCAATGAAAGCCTGGTCCCTGTGCTGGGAGGGTGCTCTGCTGCATGCTCCCAGCACAAGTATGCATATATATGTAGCCTCACAGAAGAAGACTCGCTTCAGTAAGGCTGCATGTATGTGTACACGTGGTGGGAAAGTATTAAAGTAGAGTTGCAGCCATTTTGTGTTTATCAAAAGTCAGCAGCTACAAAAAGTGTAGCTGCTGACTTTTAATAAACACACACTCGCCTGTCCCACGATCCAGCGATGCGGCCAATGGGAGCCTCGGTTCTCTCCCTCTCCTTCCCACGGCGCCGGCATCACAAGTGTGGGCACCTGGCTTTGAAAGTTTTCGGCTTCACAGCCGGGTGCGCAATCGCATGCGCTAGTAGCGCTGCACTTCCTTAGTGGCTGGGCAAACTTCTGGGACCTGTTACGTGTCCCAGAAAATTGCAGGGAGGTGAAGAGGAGAACTTCTGCTTGAACCGCCTAGGCGGCCCTTGAGTGGCAGTTGGAGCAGGTACCTGTCAAAAACTAGGTACCCGCTGCCCCCCCCCCCCCCAAAAAAAAACATGCCAGATGTGGCATTTCAGGAGCACCTAAATTAGAATTTCTACTTTTGGAAACTGTACTTTTATAAACTTGTCTTAGTCACTGTACCAGCCTGCACAAACCCAATTGCCCCAGCTTCTTAATTACCCTTATGAGAGATGTATAATTGAATAAAATTTTTAAGCTTAAAACTTTGCTAAAATTCTCTTTAGTATCCTAGTTTTGTGTACGGCTGTCCCTGAAAGCAGGAAAACCCCATACAAGTAAACCTTGTAAGAAATTGGCTGTGCTACTGGTACAAAGTGACGTAGCTAGGTAGGAGGGTGTATACCCCAGGTTAGCTCAGGAGTGTGAGGGATAACAGCAGTATATGCAGCAGTTGTCTTCAACCACTTGACCTCCGGAAGATTTACCCCCTTCGTGACCAGGCCACTTTTTGCGATATGGCACTGCGTTACTTTAACTGACAATTGTGAGGTTATGTAACACTACCCAAATAATATGAAAGTCCTTTTTTTTTTTTTTTTTTTTTTTATTTATTTTTTTCCCCCCCACAAATAGAGCTTTCTTTTGGTGGTATTTGATCACCACTGCGTTTTAATTTTTGCACTATAAATAAGACTGACAATTTTTGAAAAAAAAAAAGTTTTACTTTCTGCTATAAAACCTATCCAATAATTTAAAAAAAAAATCAATTTCTAAGTTTAGGCAATATGTAATGTAGCAAAATTACATACATGTTTTTGGTAAGAAAAAATCTTGACAAGTGTATCTTGATTGGTTTATGCAAACGTTAGAGCAACTACAAACTATGGTATATATTTATGAAATTTTTTATACTAGTAATGGTGGTGATCAGCAACTTATAGCGGGACTGCGATATTGTGGAGGACAATCGGATACTGACACCTTTGACCCTTTGTGGGAATTGGTGACCCCAATATATTGATCAGTGCTAAAAATATAAAACTGCTATAGGGCGATCAGCAAGTGGTTAAAGTGGACCCACCATTTTCATTCATTGAATTTTGGTTCTTTCAATTGTGGAGACCCAGCATAATATGTGGATATTACCTAGTGCAATATACTTCTCAAAAAATAAATTAAAGAAACACTTTGAAAACGCATCAGATCTTAATGGGGAAAAATATCATGCTGGATATCTACACTGATATGGACTGGGTAATGTGTTATGTACGAAAGGATGCCACATAGTTTGATGGAAAGGAAAATTATCTGAACTCAGACACCCCAAAAATAAAAGTGAAAAAATTTTACAGCAGGCTAGTGTCCATTTTGCTGAAATTTCATTGCAGCAACTCAAAATGGTACTCAGTAGTTTGCATGGCCCTCACATGCTTGTGTGCATGCCTCACAATGTCGAGGCATGCTCCTAGTGAGAGGACGGATGGTGTCCTGAGGTATTACCTCCCAGATCTGGACCAGGGCATCACTGAGCTACTAAACAGGTGCAATCTGGCGGCATCGGATGGACTGATACATAATGTCCCAGAGGTGTTCTATTGGATTTAGGTCAGGCGATCGTGGGGGCCATTCAATGGTATCAATTCCTTCATTCTCCAGGAACTGACTGCATACTCTCGCCACATGAGGCCGGGCATTGTTGTGCACTAGGAGGAACCCAGGACCCACTGCACCAGCATAGGGTTTGAAAATGGGTCCAAGGATTTCATCCCGATTCCGAATGGCAGGGTGCCATTGTCTAGCCCAGTGTTTCTCAACTCCAGTCCTCAGGGCACACTAACAGGCCAGGTTTGCAGGAAAACTGAAATACATCACAGGTAATATTATTTGCTGCTCAGTGATTGCAGTATTCTAGTCTGCATCTCCCCAAGGTAATACTTTAAATCTGGCCTGTTAGTGTGCCCTGAGGACCGGAGTTGAGAAACACTGGTCTAGCCTGTAGAGGTATGTGCCTCCCTCCATGGATATGCCTCCCCAGACCATCACTGACCCACCACCAAACCGGTCATGCTGAACGATGTTACAGGCAGCATAATGTTCTCCACGGCTTCTCTAGACCCTTTCACGTCTATCACATGTGCTCGGGTGAACATGCTCTCATTTGTGAAAAGCAGAGGGCGCCAGTGGCGTACCTGCCAATTCTAGTGTTCAATGGAAAATGCCAATGGAGCTCCATGGTGCCGGGCAGTGAGCACAGGGGCTACTAGAGGACATTGTGCCCTCAGGCCACCCTCATGAAGTCTGTTTCTGATTGTTTGGTCAGAGACATTCAAACCAGTGGCCTGCTGGAGGTCATTTTGTAGGGCTCTAGCAGTGATCATCCTGTTCCTCTGTGCACAAAAGAAACAGATGCCAATATTGCTGATGGGTTAAGGCTCTTTTACGTGCCAGTCTAGCTCTCCTAGAGTAACTGCCTGTCTCCTGGAATCTCCTCCATGCTCTTGAGACTGTGCTGTGGGATACACAGCAAACCTTCTGGCAATGGCACATATTGATGTGCCATCCTGGAGGAGTTGGACTGCCTGTGCAACCTCTGTAGGGTCCAGGTATTGCCCCATGCTACCAGTAGTGTCACTGATCCTAGCTAAATACAAAAATAGTGAAAAACAGTCAGAAAAAATGAGTAGGGAAAAGTTTCAGTGGCCTCCACCTGAAAAAAACATTCCTGTTTTTGGTGTTTTCATTCTGGCCCATCTAGTGCACCTGTTAATTGCATTAACACCAAGGCAGCTGAAACTGATTAACAACCCCCTCCGCTACTTAACGGATCTGATTATCCCAGGAGTTTAATCAACTTGATGCTGTACTCCAAATTAAAAAGTGTTCCTTTAATATTTTTGAATAGTGTACATGCAAATGCAGCCTTATTCACTCCTCCAGACTGACACCCATCCAAACATTTTGATATTTGCATAATACCTCCAAAGAGCCAGCCCATTACTTGCATCATAACTGTGTGGGCTCTTTGGAGAGGAGTACTGAGACAGGGTGCTGTGATGTTTTCAAGGAGAATGAACCACTCACTACCAGCCATAATCTGACTGCACTGTGTAGAGAAGCATAGAGACAAACCGATGATGTAACTGAGTCCAAAATAAGGTATTTAATGAAAACTGGTTTTACTTGTTGATGGAGAGAACTAAAGCAGGCAATATATAAGCAGGTTAAACTTAAGCTTTAATTCATTCATTTGATCATAAAGCAGAGTGTGCTTTGTTAGTGTGGCTTCTCTTAAACCTGTCAATAGCTCAGTTAATGTTTCAAAAAACCATTAAATTTACAAGCGTGTTGGAGCAATCTTCTCAGATGTATGCAGAATCCATAGTTTCAAGAACCCTGGAAGATTGAGACCGGTATCACATATGCGGCCTTTGTTTGATAGTGGGATTTCAGCACCTGCAAATTGTCAAAGTGTAGGACCATGGAAATCGCACCTGAACCATGCTCAAAATTGTACCGGACTCTAACCACTTAAGCCCGGAGGATTTTCCTGCTAAAAGACCAGGGGGTATTTTGCGATTCGGCACTGCGTGAATTTAACGGACAATTGCGCGGTCGTGCGACGCTGTACCTAAACGAATTTGACGTCCCTTTTTCCCCACAAACAGAGCTTTCTTTTGGTGGTATTTGATCACCTGTGCGATTTTTTTTTTTTTTTTTTTTTTTTTTTTTTTTTTGATCACGCGCTATAAACAAAAAAAGAGCGACAATTTTGCAAAAATAGCAATATTTTTCACATTTTTTTATATGAAATTCTCCCAAAAAAGTAAAAATCAAAATTTTTTAACATTTTCGGCCAATTTGTTTTATCCTACCTATGTTTGGTAAAAAAAATCGCAAAAAGCGTATTTTTATTGGTTTGCGCAAAAGTTATCGCGTTTACTAACAAAGGGAAAGATTTTTGTCATTTTTGTTTTTTTTAACGCGTAATGGCGGCGATCTGTGATTTTTTTTTTTTTTTTTTTTTGCGGTACTGCGACATTGCGGCGGACAGATCGGACCCTTGACTGACATTTTTGACACTTTTGGGGTTACCAGTGACATTTCTACAGTAATCAGTGCTATACATATGCACTGTTACTGTAAAAATACACTGGTAGTGAAGGGGTTAACTTTATTTGGGAGAGAGGGGCTGTGTGTGTCCCTAGGGGCGTGCTTTCTACTGTGATTGGCTGTGGCTTGAGCTGTAAGGACACTGATCAACGGATCTACATAGTAGATCCGTGTGATCAGTGTCTTTACACCGAGGAGAATGACGGGTGGCTTGTTACACAAGCTGCCTGACCTTCTCCCTCTCCCCCGACGATCGCCGAGTGACCGGCGGACATCGGGTTCCGCTGGTCACACGCGTGGGGGGGGGGTCCGTGACCACGCGGGAGCGCGCCTCCGCGGGCGTGCGCTCGCTCCCCAGACCCTCCCAGGCTAGTGACGTTAATTAACGTCACTCTGCCTGGCAGGGGCTGACCACCGCAGTAAATCTACTTGCGGCGGTCGGCAAGCGGTTAAAAATGCACTGCGGCCGGCCTGCACATATGTGAACCGGTTCTTTTTAAAAAGGCTGCAGGTTCACATGTCATGCAAATCGGATGTGGCTCAAACTGCATCTAAATTGCATATATGTGAACCGGGTTTAAGGCGATTTCTTGTGTTTTTTTTCTCTTTAAAACTCCTGTCCCTGTGACAATCGGAATAAAATCCTGACAGAGGTTGCCTTCTCCTCTACTCCAAAAATAAAAGGTTTGCCTTAAATTGGTCCTAAAGATCCAATTTTACACCTGTCCGCTCTGGCGCATTGCATTCCACATGCACATTACCAGTTATTGTGTTAAGACAGCCAATTTAATTGACCATAATGCACAGAGAAATGTCTGATCCATTATTTTTTTGACACGCATAATGGATCCCTTGACCTTAATTCCATTTCCAAAGCCATTGTCTCTTTGTCCTGCAAGGGCAAGGTGATATCTCTTTAAGAAAACATTTTCCTGCTATTTTTATGAAAAGAAAATGGTTACCAAAGCCCAAATGGCAAAGTAAATAACAGAAAACCATGACGAGACCATGTTAATGCTGTTGTCTGGGCTTGTCACTAATGTGCCTATATGGAAAATAAAGCCTGTTGTGTTTTGGATGTTTTCAGTTTACGGAGAGTTGTGGAAGACTGGGATGTTTGAGCGAATGTCAATGCAAACGGATGAAGATGAGCACAGCATTGAAATGCATCTACCTTACACTGCTAAAGCAATGGAAAGGTGTGTTTTTTTTTATTTATTTTTTTTATTACTGGTTTGTCATTACACTCAATATGAATGTGAATTGATTTCTTCCCCTGAGAATTGCACCCACCTATTCTGTATAGAAAGCAGGTTTTTGCAGTCTGAGAAATATAATTTACCTCCTTTACAGCCCCCCCCCCCCCCCCCATTTCTTAGGCTGGCCATACACTATACAATTTTTTTATTCAATTTCCTTTAGATTTACCTTAAACTATGTAGTGCAAGGGCCTGCCTGACTGCATACAAATTGAAAGTGTTTAGGTTTGACCCTATATTACATGGTTTTGGTAAATCTAAAGGAAAGTTGAACAAGAAAATTGTATAGTGTATGGCCAGCCTTAGTCTCAAGGAAAGCACTTGCCACATCCAGTATTATGTATGACAGATGGTTACTAAAGAATAAGTAAACTGGAATCAATACAAAGCTGATGCTAAACAGAAGCAATCAATAGGCTCAGCAGCCAATGACAGTCCCTGACCAGTACAAAATATAAACTAATAATCCACTAGAACATGTATCTGATTATGCTGTAGATGTTAGTCTATGAGCCCCTGTGAGCACTGTGACTTAAAATGGTATGTGTTCCACCAATATGTTTTATTTCAGCACCAGTGGGCACATTAAAGTGGTTGTAAAGGCAGTTTTTATTACCTTGGTAAATTCTCTGCATTATGCTAAAAAGAACTTTGTGCTCAGCTCCCTGAGAATGATCTCAATCCAGCACTGTGCTAAGAGCAACGGCTTTTCCACTTTTTTTTTTTTTCCCCCCACGCTACTTCTCTACACACTAAACATAGAGGTGGAAACCATTGGATCCTGCTGCTGTCAATCACAGCCTCTGAGAAGAAGGGGAGGTGTGGGGCTAAGCCACGTTGTGTGTCTCAATACACACCCACCCACCCTGGCTCTGGATTGAGCTTGCATGAGTGCCCCCATAGCAAGCAGTGTTCTGACCATAATTTAGTAAAACTGTGATTCTGGAGTTTTCCGTGTGTGTGTATATAGAAGGTTCAGGACGGAGGGCAGTCCCGTCAATATAAAGCCAAGGTCAAGAATATGGGGCCATGTTTTAAAACTAGCATGAGATAAGTTGACAACTAACCTTAGAAAGTATTAGTTTCCTTCAAGTAGTGGATGCTTGGAATGGACTAGGGAGTGTGTATGTGTGTGTGTGTGTGTGTGTGTGTGTATGTGTGTGTATATATATATATATATATATATATATATATATATATATATATATATATTATATTATATTATACTCCATACTAGAGTTTGAAGAAAATGAAAGGGTGGGAGGCTTGCTTTTCCCTAGTGGTACACAGACAGAAAAATGTTAATCTGTCTGGGTTTATAACCATTCCCAACTATATCTAAAACAAAAATATTTTTGGCTATGCACATACTCAATTCCTAAGCACTGTTCAAAAGTTATAGTAATTTACAGCCCTTATATGGTGTAATCACACCTGGACCTAGACAGAAAGCTTTATTGGGGTAGGAAATCTTCAGAGAAGTACTATTGAGAATTGTCAACCAGACTGAAACCTCTAAATGGAAATGACTGTATTTTAATAATGTAGTGAGATTCTAATTGTATTTCTTTCATTTTTGCATGATCCTCTTCTGTAATGATATACCGCTTTTCAGTTGCTACATTTCCTCTAATGCTTGGATTTTTATTCACTCAAAATAACTTCTGTGATCCAGTATGTTTCACTTTTTTTTTTGTTTCTGCTTTTCTCTTTTCTTAGCCATAAGGATGAGTTTACCATTGTTCCTGTGTTGGTCGGAGCTCTTAGTGAATCAAAGGAACAAGAATTTGGAAAAATTTTTAGCAAATACTTAGCAGATCCTTCTAATCTTTTTGTAATTTCTTCAGATTTTTGCCACTGGGGTAAGTATTTTCAATACATTAAAGCACTGGTGTTTTTCAGCATTTGAGGTATTCAGTATTTCAATTAAAATGTTAATCATTCTATTTGAAACAAAAACAAAAATCCATACACTGTCATTTCTGCTATAAATGCGTATCTTTTTACTCTTAAGTTTATGTCCCCTTACATGGACCAAGCTTAATTGACACCACTGCAGGTACAATCTGGACTTACATGCCAGTACTTGCTTGTATACCTGCTCTTATGTGATTGTTAAAATGGTTCTAATGGCAGAAGTTTTTTTTAACCTAACGCAGTTTTTTTTTTTTTTTTTACTTGGTTCCACCTAATATTCCTTTAACTACCTGAGGACCGCCCTATGCAGATATACTGCGGCAGGGCGGCCCTCCTGTGTGAACCAATGTACCTGTACGTTGTCTCGTGCTCTGGGTCTGGAGCAAGTGTGCTTGCCGCCAGCTACCTGCTCCTGCTATGATCGGACACATCAGCAGCCAATCAGCAGGTCAAGCGGACGCAATGTCTGCTGAGACCCGCCGGTCGTTCAGGGGAGAGGCAGAACCACGGTCTGCCTATGTAAACAAGGCAGACTGCCGTTCTGTCACAGAGGAAAATTAAGATCTTGTGTTTCTGCTAAGCAGAAACACGGATCTCTGCCTTTTGTCAGGCCACCCCCCACATAGTTAGCACTCCCTAGGAACACACTTAACCCTTTGATCGCCCCTAATGTTAGCCACTTCCCTGCCAGTGTCAATTATACAGTGACTGTGCATTTTTTTTTTTTCTAGCACTGATCACTGTATTGGTGTCACTGGTCCCCAAAAAGTGTCACTTGGTGTCAGATTTGTCCGCCGCAATGTCGCAGTCCCACTAAAAATCGCTGATTGGTGTCATTGCTAATATTCCATAAAGCTATCCCACAGTTTGTAGACGCCACAACTTTTGCGCAAACCAATCAATATACACCTAATGGAATTTTTTTAACCAAAAATATGTAGCAGAATATATATTGGCCAATATTTTATAAATTTAGATTTCTTTTTTTTTTTTTTTTTTTTTTTTTTTTACTTTGGGTAAGTTTTATAGCATAAAGTAAAAAATATTGTTTTTTTTTTTTTCAAAACGGTCTTTTTTGGTTTAAAGCGCAAAAAAATAAAACTGCAGCAGACGTGATCAGATACCACGAAAAGAAAACTTATTTGTGGAGAAAAAAGGACATACATTTTATTTGAGTACAGTCGCACGTCCGCGCAGTTGTCAAAGTAACGCAGTGCCGTATTGAATAAAATGGCCTGGCCATTAAGTGGGTAAAACCTTCCAGGGCTGAAGTGGTTAAATATTGGTGTTTTTTTGATGAATATACTCCCTTGTGGGACAATAAATAGCAGACCAAATTGGTTGACTTGGAGGATCAGACTTGTAGGAAAAAAAGCTAGAATTGCACACTGCACTAGAATTTCACCACCAGGTATCTCCAGCTCTGCCATACCCTTTCTACGCCATAAAAACTTGTTGACCTAAAAATACACAAAATGGAATTAGTCTAGCTTATAACTCTGTGTAATAAGGGCCTCATAACCAAAGAATATAAAATGCTAATTGCCAGGTCCACCAATCGCACTTTACTTTTACATAAAGACAAATGGATACAGGACTTGAGTCCAACTACAGATGATCAGTGGCAGGAAGTGCTACCAAGAGAAAAAAAAAAAAAGAGCTTTCAGCAAATGTTTATCAACATTGTTAAGGCTGCTAGAGAACTATAAACACAATGTTTTACAATGTATCATTTTGTTTTAGCTCAAAGGGCTCTTTCACACGGTCCGCCTCCGCAGGCGATCCCCGCTGAGCCGGGCGGATGACAGCTCCGTCTCCGCTTGCAGAGCGGAGAGGGAGGTGTCTCAGCATCCGCTGCCCTCTATGGGGGATCGGAGGAGAGCGGACCGCTTGTCCCCTCTCATCAGATCCGCTCCGATTACTGAACGGATGGAAAAATAGGGTTTCCATCCGTCCAGATTTCAGCACAGGATCAGATGCGGATGGCAGCGGGTGTCAGCGGAGGTGACCTCCGCTGACACCCGCTGCCCCATAGAGCTGCATGGAGGATCCGATCAGATCCGCCTAAAAAACTGACAGGCGGATCTGATCGGACCGCCCGTGTGAAAGAGCCCAAAGGAATGAACTTCCTCTGTGAGGCTACGTTCACATGTGGGCGTAGCGGATCGCGGGCAGAATCACTGCGATTCTGCCCGCGATCCGAAAATCATTGCAAATCGCAGGACGCCTGTGCGTTGCCCGTGATTTGCAACGGCACCCCAAACGCTGTGCGAAGTTGCCGCGATTTCCGCCTGCCAAATCACGGTAACATCGTGCAAACAAAATCGCGGTACGCATGACGCCCAAAAAAGGTACAAGAGCTTCTTTGGGGCGTCACGCGTCCCGCAATTTTGTTTGCGCGATGTTACCGCGATTCGGCAGGCAGAAATCGCGGCAACCTCGCACAGCGTTTGGGGTGCCATTGCAAAACACGGCAACGCACAGGCGTCCCGCGATTTGCAATGATCACCGCGATTCTGCCCGCGATCCGCTACGCCCACATGTGAACATAGCCTAAAGGAGGGCAGTGTAACGCCTTAGGCCCCTTTCACACAGGCGGACCGTTCAAATCCACCTGTCCGTTTTTTTTTTGTTTTTTTTTTTTTTGTTTTTTTTTTGGCGGATCTGAATGGATGCCCCATGTATCTCTATGGGGCATCAGATGTCAGCGGAGACATGTCCACTGACATCCGATCTGTCAAATCTGGACTTGAAACTTGGTCAGGGGTCCTTTTTCATGAATTACTGCATCAGTGCGGTGTGTCATAAGAGGCGATCAGCCTGTGGCACTTCTGAGGTGTTATGGAAGCCCAGGTTTTTTATAGTGGCCTTCAGCTCGTCTGCATTGTTGGGTCCGTGGTGTCATCTTCCTCTTGACAATACCCCACACTCTATGGCGTTTAGGTCAGGTAAGTTTGCTGGCCAATCAAGCACAGTGATAACATGATCAATCAACCAGGTATTGGTACTTTTGGCAGTGTGGGCAGGTGCCAAGTCCTACTGGAAAATGAAATACACATCTTTATAAAGCTGGACAGCAGAGGGAAGCCTAAAGTGCTCTAGAATTTCGTGGTAGGAGACTGCGCTGAGTTTGGACTTGATAAAACACAGCAGACCAACACCAGCAGATGATATAAATCCCAAAGTCATCACTGACTGTGGAAACTTCACACACAACCTCATGCAACTGGGATCTCCACCTCCAGACTCTGGGACCTTGATTTTCAAATGAAATGCAAAATTTACTTTTATCCAAGGACTTTGGACCACTGAGCAACAGTCCAGTTCTTTTTCTCCTTAGCCCAGGTAACACCCTTCTGACATACTCTGGTTCAGGAGTGGCTTGACACAAGGAATGCGACAGTTGTAGCCTTTTTCCTGGATACGTCTGTGTGTGGTGGCTCTTGATGCACTGACCCCAGCCATAGTTAACTCCTTGTGAATCTCCCCTAAATTCTTGAAAGGCTTTTTCTTCACAATCCTCTCAAGGCTCCAGTTATTCCTGTTGCTTATGTATCTTTTTCTACCTCACTTTTTCCTTCCACTCAACTTTTCATTAATATAGGATGCAGCACTCTGTGAACAGCCAGCTTCTTTAACAATGGCCCTTTGTGGCTTACCCTCCTTGTGGAGGGTGTCAATGGCTGTCTTCTAGACCAGTGTTTCTCAACTCCGGTCCTCGGGGCACACTAACAGGCCAGGTTTGCAAGAAAACTGAAATCACAGGTGATATCATTTGCTGCTCAGTGATTGCAGTATTCTAGTCTGCATCTCCCCAAGGTAATACTTAAAATCTGGCCTGTTAGTGTGCCCCGAGGACTGGAGTTAAGAAACACTGTTCTAGACAACTGTCATGTCAGCAGTGTTCCCCATGATTGTGTAACCTACTGAACCAGATTGAGACCATTTAAATGCTAGGGAAACCTTTTACAGGTGGTTGTGTTTTTTTTTTTTTTTTTTTTTTTTTTTTTTTATTAGCTGATTAGTGTGAGTCTACAATATTGAACTTTTTCACAATATTCAAATTTTCTGAGATACTGCATTTTTGGTTTTCATTAGCTGTAAGCCATAATTAAAATTTAAAAGAGAAAAATGCTTGAAGTATATCGCCCTGTGTGTAATCAATCAATCTATATATGCAAGTTTCACTTTTTGAATTGAGATACTGAAATTAACTAGGGATGCACCGATCCGACTTTTTTGGACCCGATCCCGATATCTGGCGTTGTGAAATCGCCGATACCGGAACCGATCCGGAGCTACACACAAAGCAAGTGGCTGCAGTACAGAGCAAAGCCGCTGCTTCATGTGTACGGCTCCTCCATTCACAGACGGGAGTGCAAAAACCGGATCGGCTCGTGGATCGGTCAATGTTACCGATCCCCCGATCTAGCTATAATGGCCATATCAGCGCCGATATCCGATCCGAATATAGGATCGGTGCATCCCTAAAATTAACTTTTTGATATTCTAATTTTTTGAGTTGCACCTGTCTGTAGTTGGTAAGGTAAAGATAACTATGCTCTCAGCTGATATCACAAACCATTGTGGGAGGGAGTTCCACATTTTTTACTGTTCTAACATAAAGAACCCCTATGCAGTTTAAAGAAAAGCTCCATTCAGATATGTGTTTAATAAAATTCATCAGCTACAAAAACTGTAGCTGCTGACTTTTAATAATCACACACTCGTCTGTCCCAGGATCCAGCGATGTGCTCACCCAATGCCGTCCCTTCTCTCCATCCTCTCTCCCCGGCACCAGCATTTCAACTGTGAGCACCCGGCTGTGACAGCTTCATAGCTGGGTGCCCACTGTGCATACATGAGAAATGTGGTCTCGCAGTCTTCTGGGACTTGTGACATGTGTCAAAACCAGGTGACCCCCCCCCCCCCCCCCCCCAAAATAAAAGTACCATTTAGAGAATGGGAGGAGGCCTTTTGGCTAGAGCTCTGCTTTTAAGATTAAATTGCATTTGGTTCAGCTTCATGATGTGGCCTCCTAGATTAAAACATTTATTTCCAATACTGCAGTCACCACTGAAAAGTTGTATGTCATATCCCCTCACAAGTCTCTTCATTTTCATGAAAAATAATAAAATTTCTGTAATCTTTCTTCATAATTTATGTCCTCCATCCCCCTTACTAATTGTATTTCTCTAGAAAGCCTTACCTATACCCACAGAAATCACTCAAGAAATATTTTATAGGATAGGATGTTTGGAGAATGAGCCACAGCGTTGTTGAGAAATTTCCATTGTTTGGTTTTTTTTTTTTTTTTAAAACTTCATTTTTGAGTTTTTGTCAGACAAACAAGGGGGCATAGATATATCACGATAAAACAAGGTACAAGATATCTGCGAAAATCACCACAGATTATGCAAATCTATGACAAAAGTGAAATGAAAGCTAAATCACATGTCTATGAACATTAGAAAACAGGAAACAAAAACAAAAAAAAAGAGAGAACCAACATTAGTCAATAAAGACAATGGCATGATACAACATCTTCGTCCCAATTAACTCAATGCAATAAACTCAGCAGTAACGTCAAATGGTGGTCAGTACTGTACTCCTTCCCCCAAGCGGTGTGCAGAACCAGAAATGGACCCCTCAGTGCCCACACGCCCTACTCATTTAAACCAAAGCGGAGCTACAAGTGTCGGCCTCTTCAACCCATCCACCCCAAATCTTAAAATTTCTCCGGGCAGCCCCTGGCTTCATAAGTCAGTTTGTATAAGGGTAGAACTTGGTTAATTAGATTTTTCCAGAGATCAAGTGGGATCCTATCTGTATGTACCCACTGCATCACCACCATCTTCCTGGCATAAAACAGGAGTCTAAGGAACTGTTTTTGGTGAGACCGAAGATCAACTTCTCTGAAAATCCCCAATATGCACCATTTGGGGTTACAGACATTAGGTAGGCCCAGAGACGTGGAGATGAAGTGGGTAACCAGAGACCAAAAAGGCCTGATTTTCGTACAGCCTCACAACATGTGAAGCAAATCCCCATGTGCTCCACAACCTTTATGGCACTCCGGAGTGGGTTTCTGTTTCATCAAAAACAAACCTATAAGGTGTATAATGGGTTCTATGAAAAATACGTATCTGTATCAGACGGTCCCGGGCAGATATTGGAATCACTGCAGAACACTATAGTAGGACTATAGTAGGAGCTAGTTAATTTGGTATGCACATCCTGCAACAACTCCTTTTCCAGAGGAGAGTTTCCAAGAGAGACAGTGCCAGGCCCGAATTGGGCAATGGGCGGGTGCTGTAATTGGAGATAACGGAAATACCAAGAGCCGGGTATCCGGAAGTCCATCCGAAATTGCTGGAACGCCTTAAAAAGCCCCTCCTCAAACAGTTGGTGAGTATACTTGAGGCCCTTCCCTGCCATTTTTACAGCATCTTGAGATGCAGAAAAGTGAGGTAGACTAGGATTACAACAGAGGTTGATTCGGAGAAAAGAGTTTCAGTGATACCGATTTAACAAAGTTTCACACCTATTATAAATCTTAAGGGAAGATTCCAAAAGCGCTGTACCCTCAAAGGTGGCAACGCTGCGTCGGTAAATAAGATTAGCAAGTGTCTCATGAGGAAACTACCGCAGCCTCGGCAGCCGTAGCCGCATTGCCCCTCTGAGGGAAGAGCCATCCATGAATATGTACCAGCTTGTGCTGCATAGTAATATAGGCGCAGGTTCGGGAGAGCAAGGCCCCCCATCGCCACCGGCTGTAGCAGCATAGCAGTGGAAAGTCTAGGTGCCTTTGGGTACCACAGGAACCCAGAAATGAGGGAGTCAAGTTCCCCAAAAAACGTAATAGTTATAAACACCAGGGAGTTGGCCAAAATGTGTAAGAACTTGGCCAGCATAACCATTTTAAACAAATTTACCCTACCGGTCAGAGTTAGTGGCAGATGCTTCCAGTGCTCCAACTTGGATCTAAAAAAAACCAAACAGGGGAGAAGATTATTGGTCAGTTACAGAGACGGGGGCTGCTGAACCCGGACACCTAAGTATCGGAAGGAAAACGTGAACCGTAAGGGGCACCCCTCCGGCAGAGAAAGAGGGGTGTCCATGTCCACCGGAAACAAACTGGATTTAGACCAGTTGACCCGAAAACCGGAGAAAAAAAATGAAGTCTTGAATAAGTTTAAGTACCGTCATAAGCGAGTTTTGAGGATCAATCAAATAGAGCAACATGTCATCTGCATAAAGAGAGACTCGCTCCTCCTCCAGGGTCCCAACACACATACCGGGGATATCCGTGGAGGTTCTCAGCAGTTAGGCAAGAGGTTCTATGGCAAAAAGTAGGGGGGACAGAGGGCAGCCTTGCCGCATTCCCCTATGTATTTGCAAGGGATTAGACTCCACCCTATTCACCCGAATACGGGCCAGCGGCCGATCGTACAAATTCTTAAGCCAAGTAAGACCTTCCCAAAGCCAAACTTCTCCAGTACATAGAATACATACGGCCACTCCACAGAGTCGAAAGCCTTCTGTGTGTCGAGTGAGAGGACCACCCTAGGCAGAGGAGCATGATTTGGAGTCTGCAGGTTAGTAAACAAACGACGAATATTCGTGTATGCAGAGCGACCTGGAATAAAACCAGTCTGATCTATCCCCACAATGGAGCTAATCACCTTATTAAGCTGTAGCGCAAGGATTTTAGTTAGGATTTTAAGTTCGACATTAATAAGCGATATGGGCCAGTAGTAGTCTCAATAGTGTGGGTCCTTATTAAGTTTTGCAATCAAGACTATAAGGGCTTCACGCAGAGAAGCAGGCAGAGAACCCCATCATATATTGTTTTAAAGAGCAATAAAAGCCGTGGCAGTAAGAGCTCCCCATGATGTAAATACCATTCCACGGGGAAGCCGTCTGGGCCCGGAGTCTTATGTTTGGGAAAAGTCTTGAGGGCCAGTTCCACCTCTTCCAGAGTGAATGGCGCATCAAGACTGGAGCTCTGGGCTGCACTGAGGCTGCGAAAAGGAATAGAGTCCACATAGTCATAAAGCTCAGGAGAAATTTCCATTGTTAATGTGAATTGGATATTTTTGCTACCCTTGTTATAAACATGAGAGCAGCAGGGATGGTAATAGTTTTGTGCGTTGACATAGGAAGTGGAATTGTTTTCTGCCTGATATTTGGGGTCATGAATAAAACAATTGTGCTAGGAGAAAAGAATATTTGAGTACCAACTGGATCTAGTATAGTGAGGTGGCATGGAGTGGAAATGCATTGACCCTATATGTGTTTTAAAATTGAATGTCCACGTTGAGCTAAGTTTTTTTTTTTTTTTTTTTTTTTTTTTTTTTTTTTTTTTCTCTCTCCCAGTTGCATTTTTTAACCATTGTGGGGGGGGATTACCAATTTTTGACTTTTTTTATTTTATGTCTTATGTTCCAGGTCAGCGATTTCGTTATACATATTATGATGAATCTCAAGGAGAAATATATAGATCAATTGAAAACTTAGACAGAATGGTAAGTAATGTGTTTAGTTTTTAATGTACAGTTTTTCTTTTCTTTTACTTCCCATAAAATGATTTTCTAAAATTTTAGAATAACCTTGCTGATAATTTAAATTTAGTATGTGACTTTCACGGATTATTAGTGAAATCATTTTGAATTTAAATTTCTTGATTTGACTCTGGATGGTGTCTGCTTAGCATCTAAGGGTGTCATTTCAGTTAAGCTGGTATTAAACACAAGACCGAAAATGTGATTACTCTTTTGTTCATTGACGGACACAGCTCCTGATTCTGCTTAACCATTGGGTTACACTGCCCCCTAGAGGAGTAGGACACTAGGCAGGAAAAAGCTTCACTGGGCAGTCTGGGGGGGGGGGGGGGGGTTGCTTGGTGTTAGTTTTTTGGGGTTCTTCCTCGCTCCTCTTCGGTGGCTCAGACCTTGGTTTTCCTCCAAATGGGGGGTTGAGCAGCGCCTGGCCTTAAGTACCATCAAGGGCCAGGTTTCGGCCTTGGCGGTTTTCTTTCAATGTCTATTGGCCACACTTTCCTTTGTGAGTACCTTTATTTAAGGAGCTTGACACTTGGTTCCTCCAGTGCGGTCTCCATTATCACCGTGGGTCCTCAAATTAGTGTTGTCAGTTGTCCAGGAATCTTCCTTTGAAAATATCAGGAGGTTCCCCTGCTTACTTTTGTCCCAGAAGGTGGCCTTTTTGGTGGCTATTACATCTGTGTGCAGGGTGTCTGAGCTGGCGGCGTGGTCCTGTCATTCTCCCTACCTGTTGGTTTACAGAGCGAAGGTGGTTCTTCGTCCCTGTCCGTTGTTCCTTCCAAAGGTTATCTCTGATTTTCTATTTGAATGAAGACATTGTGTTGCCCTCCCTATGTCCCAGGCCTAAACATCCTAAGGAAATTGCTCTGCATTCCCTGGATGTGGTTCGGGCAATCAGGATGTACCTGGCAGCTACGGAGTCTTTTGGGAAGTCATTCACTATTTGTACTCACGGTTGGACCTCAAAGGGTAGGCTGTTTCTGCTGCGGCCATTTCCAGATGGATACACCCACACTCAGCTATAGGCACTCAGTTTTTTTCCCCCTTCCTAGTCAGGAGTAAGGACCTAGTTACTTGCTAGGATCTTTTTTCCTGGCAATTTTTTTCTTTTTTTTTTTTTTTTTTATATGGATTTTTTTATCTTTGTTATATTGTTCCTGTGAGAATCTACTATCAACTGTCGGACTGGGCGATGGACTGAATAATCTAAATGCAGTGGGTCCCCCCAGTTTGGTCAGCAAGCGCACGCAAGCCTCAGCTCTGCGCTAGGTCGGCCACGACCTAGTCCCACTGGACGGGGGCTGACCTGCGAGTTAAACGTCTCGCAAGGGTGCATACGACCTGGCCTCGGCCTGAGTTGCAGCATTCCTCCTATTCCGACAGCCACCCACATCCCGATGGAGCGGTGGTCTGTCAGGAGCGGTGCCCACCCTGTTCCTGGTATGGTAAGTAGCCGAACCATCGTTACACCTGGAGGGTTTTTTGGGGTGGATGTGGGCCCCTCCCTGGGAAAGGGGGACCCCCGAGTCCCCCCAGCCCACATTAAGCTTTTGCCACATGCTCATAAGGGCAGGGGACAGTTGGAGTTGCTGCTGACTGGGTTTTTCCTGGTGCACAACAAGGGGGGGTGGGTGTTTGAGCAGGGTTCCCCTGCTACCCTGGGGATTCGTAATTAGGTCAGGGATGTCCTTTGGGCTCCCTGCTGCAGTTGTTGGTCTGGGGGAGCGAATGGTTAGGCATCCGCGCCTCACCCGGTCAGATCCGGCCCAAAATTTAGGTTGAAGCATTGTGGCCGGAGCTATGTGGGGCAGCCCCATTGAGGGTGGATGAAGCCACTACCCTCTGTCTGGGCATCCGCCCTCCCTTCTGCTGCCCCTGGGTGGTCGACACTACTGAGGTTCGCACCCAGGCGGCTAGGCATCCACAAACATTTAGGCCGCGGCCTACTAGGCCATGCAGGCGAGTCAGCCTCTGTTGGGGGGGGGGGGGGGGGCAGTGATCCTGGCTGGGATAGTGCACTTGCGGCCGGCCCTCCACACAAATTGGAACCGTAGCTTACGACCTAGTAGGCCATGCGGCCAGCTTGGCACTTCATTTGCAAGGGGTGGCGCTGTGGGGGCGGCTTAATTTTTGATGGCATCCATGCTGCCATTATTGTGGAGGGCACCTACTCCTTTTAGCGCTGCGGGAACATAGGGATACCCTGCCTACGCGTCCACATCACGGCGGGCGGCCCCCTTTTTAAGGGGGCATTTTCTATTGTGCGGGCAACTGGAGGGCGACCCCCCCCCCCCTTGTTTTTTTGCAGGGTCCAATAGGTGGTCCATTCGTGGACCCTGTGTCGGCGGCCCTCCCCTGATTGTTTTTCTGCGGGACCTTAGTATATAGCATCCACTGCCCTCCCCTGCCTCATCTGTCCATCAGATCCTGCATCTGTTTCGGCCGTCGCAGACGCGAATCACCCTACTGGGTCTGCGTCCACGCACCATTAGTGCTCAGACAGTGAGGATGTTTCCTCTGCTCCTCTAGCCATGCATGAAAGGTGCTGGAGGATGCACTGATTGTTTTAGAGCGTGACATTTTAAACCTGGTGAAGATGCTGCGTCGGAGGCACCGGTCCCTTTTGGCACCACAGGTCCTCTGTGGCGTGGGGTGTTTCCCTTTCCCACTTACTTTGACAACATTGTCACATAACAGTGGGGTTGTCCAAAATGGACTCCTGTGGTCCCTAAGCGTTTTGCTATGCGGTATTCATTTTTCTTTTTTTTCTTTTTTATTGTGAAAACCGAGAAGTGCTATGCGGTATTTTTATGAAGATTCCCTGCTTAAAAAGTGGATGGTCTCACCTGTAGTGGACTCACCGGTTTCCAAGTTAAATAAAGCTACCCTAATTCCGATTGAGGAGTCCTTGGCCTTTAAAGATCTGGTTGATAGGAGAGCGGAGGCTCTGGCCCACCATGTGTTTCACTATGGCTGGTTCAGCTTAGGCTGGTATTTACTATTGCCCTGGTGTCGCAAATTGACGAGTGGGCTAAACTTTTATGCGGGACCTGGAGGGGAAACGGCTTCCCCACTGCCTTTGTGGAGCTGGCGGATCAGTTTATCCAGGGGCTACAGTTTATCTGTGATGCCTCTTTGGATGTGGCTTCTTTGTTTTTAGGCTGTCTGTATCAGCAGTGGTCCTTCGGCGTCTTATCTGGCTGACAATGCTGGTCTGCAGACTGGACATCTAAGAAGGCCTTATCTGATCTCCCTTTTGTGGGGGATCGCCATTTTGGAGCTTCCTTGGGTGAAAGCATTAAGAGTATCTGGGGGGGGGGGGGGGGAGAGAGAGTACTCTGCCGCAGGCAAGGAGCCCTGTTGCAGACGTGGGCCATTCTTCTCGGCTCATGCTTTTTTGATACTCGAGGTATAAAAGTCCTTCACGGCCCCCCTGGTGGTTCCAAGAGGACCTGGTCTGGCAAGCCATGAGGGGCTCTTCCAGACCTGGGGACAAGGCTTCCTCTGCATGAAGGGGCGCCCTCACCCATATCTGGAGTGGAAGGACGTCTTCGCTGATTTGGACCTCTGGAACAGGTGAAGTGGGTGCACAAAGTCATTCGGCCTGGCTACAAGATCGAATTTCCGTCTTTTCCTCCGGAAAGGTTCTTCTCTTCCAACCTGCAATTGTCCCCAGATCAATTACTGGGTCACTTTGGGGCAGTGCAAGACTTGGTACTTCATGGGGTGATTGTTTTGATTCCGGCTTCAGAATGTTTTCAGGGCTTTTATTCCAACCTGTTTACATTTCCCCCTGGAAGGAAGGCAAGGTACGTCCAATTCTGGAGCTCAAGGTGCTAAACTGCTTTGTGCGGGTACAGAAGTTCCAAATGGAGTCCATTCGCATGGAAGTGGCGTCCTTACATCTGAGGGATTTTTCTCGCTTCTATCGACGTCAAGGATGCCTACCTTCACATTCCAATATGTGCCAGTCACCAGCGCTTCCCCCGCTTTGCCGTCAGCGAGGAGCATTATCACTTTGAAGTTTTTTACTTTTTGATCTCGCCTCTGCTCCTCGGGTCTTCACAAAGTGTTGGCCCCGGTGCTAGCATTGTTGCCTCAGTGGGGCATCGCGGGTACCTGGGCGATCTTCTGCTAACAGGGTCTTCGACTGCTCTGATGGACACCTTGGATATTACTCTGCAATCTCGGAGGGAGTTCAGTTGGATTCTGAACCGTCAGAAGTCTGCTCTGGTTCCGTCCACAAAACTGGACTATCTGGGTGGATTCGGCCTCAGCCAGAGTGTTGCTTCCTCTGGAAAAACTCCAGAAATTGCAGGAGGCAGTTCAGCTTCTGTTGTCCAGCAGACGGTCATTCCTCCAGGCTTGCATGCGGGTGCTGGGCCTGAATGTGTCTACCTTCAAGGCGGTTCCGTTTGCACAGTTCCACATGAGATCTCTGCAAAAAGAGATTCTGGTGAAATGGAACAAGAATCCAGTCTCTAGAGAGTCTCTAGAGGTGGCTTTGTTCTCTGGCACTTTGACAGGGAAATCCTTCTCCCCCTGTACTGGGCAGTTGTCACCACAGATGCCAGCCTGTCCGGGTGGGGAGGTGTCCTCGGCACAGCTTGTGCTCGGGGGGTCTGGACCCAGAGTCCAGACTGCGGATCAATGTACTGGAACTCTGAGCGATCAGACTTTGTTTGGATAGTTGGACAATTCGTCTTCAGGGATGTCGGGGACGAATTAAATTGGACAATGCCACGGCCGTGGCTTAGGTCAATCACCATGGGGGCACAATAGGTGTCCTGCTGGATCAGGAAGTAGTCGGCATTCTAAGGTGGGCAGAACGATCGTTCCAGCCCTCTCTGCTGTACACATTACATAGGATTGAGGCAGCAAGGCATTCCAGTCTGTCTTGTGGCTCCAGGCTGGCTTTGCTGGTCTTAGTATGCTGATCTGGTATAGCTGGTCACCGATGCTCCTTGCAAGACTTCCTCTCAGGGAAGATCTGCTGTCTCAATGACCAATCTTCCATCCTGCTTTACAGTCACTGGTTTTAACTGCTTGGCTGTTGAAAGCAAGGTGCTGAAGGATAGTTTGTCTGAAACAGTGATTCCTACGCTGTTTAAAGGTTAGGAAATCTACCTCTAGAAAGATCTTCCAACGTATTTGGAAAACATACGTTGCGTGGTTAGTTTTTTGGGGTTCTTACTCGCTCCTCTTCGGTGGCTCAGACCTTGGTTTTCCTCCAAATGGGGGGTTGAGCAGCGCCTGGCCTTAAGTACCATCAAGGGCCAGGTTTCGGCCTTGGCGGTTTTCTTTCAATGTCTATTGGCCACAATTTCCTTTTGTGATTACCTTTATCTAAGGAGCTTGACACTTGGTTCCTCCAGTGCGGTCTCCATTATCACCGTGGGTCCTCAAATTAGTGTTGTCAGTTGTCCAGGAATCTTCCTTTGAAAATATCAGGAGGTTCCCCTGCTTACGTTGTCCCAGAAGGTGGCCTTTTTGGTGGCTATTACATCTGTGTGCAGGGTGTCGGAGCTGGCGGCGTGGTCCTGTCATTCTCCCTACCTGTTGGTTTACAGAGCGAAGGTGGTTCTTCGTCCCTGTCCGTTGTTCCTTCCAAAGGTTATCTCTGATTTTCTATTTGAATGAAGACATTTTGTTGCCTTCCCTATGTCCCGGGCCTAAACATCCTAAGGAAATTGCTCTGCATTCCCTGGATGTGGTTCGGGCAATCAGGATGTACCTGGCAGCTACGGAGTCTTTTGGGAAGTCACTCACTATTTGTACTCACGGTTGGACCTCAAAGGGTAGGCTGTTTCTGCTGCGGCCATTTCCAGATGGATCAGACAGTGATTCAAGCCTGTTCAATTAAGGGTCAGGTTCCTCCTTTCCCTGTTAAGGCACACTCTACTCGAGCACTTAGTACCTCCTTTCCGTCATCAGGCATCAGTGATGCAGGTTTGCAAGGCGACCATCTAGTCCTCTGCACACTTTACAAAGTTTTATAAAGTGGATGTGTTGGCATCTGCGGATGCTTCTTTTGGCAGCAAGTTTTGCAGGCTGCTGTCTTTGAGGGTGTATTGTGTTTTTTTTTTTTTTTTTTTTTTTTTCAGGTGAGCTCAAGATGTTTTGGTTGAGCTACATGTTACCTGGTTAGCTATGGTTAGCCTTGGGAATTTTTTTTTTTTTTTTTTACTGCGGTTTTCCCACCCCTCAGGTTTAACACTGCTTTGGGACGTCCCAATGGTTAAGAAGAATCAGGAGCTGTGTCTGCCAATGAACGAAAGAGAAAATGGGATTTTTGTCTTACCGTAAAGTCCATTTCTCTGACATTCATTGACGGACACAGAACCCACCCCTCGGTTGAGTTGGCTTTCTTCTGACCCTGCTTGTAACAAAACCGAGTGCCTATAGCTGAGTGTGGGTGTATACCCCCTGGTACTGCTCATAGGCGTAGTCTAGCTTTTTCCTGCCTAGTGTCCTACTCCTGTAGGGGGCAGTATAACCCAATGGTTAAGAAGAATCAGGAGCTGTGTCCGTCAATGAACATCAGAGAAATGGATTTTACTGTAAGGCAAAAATCCCATTATATTGCAGCTTATCAGTCTATAAATGTGGCGGCTGCATCTGTTTTTCTTTTCTTTTGGCTTCTAGAACCATTAACAAATTAAAGCCAAACTCCAGCTCGCACTTTATAATCCGTTACAGCAAACAGTGTTTTTTTGTTTTTTTTCCCTCTAGGGATAAAGGTTATGCATAAATAAATAAAAGCTAATAATTTGAATCACTTTGTAAACTGATTCATTCTACTGAAGAGTTTGTTTTGTGAAAAAAACTTAATGGCTGGGATACTAGATGAAAATAGGATCCCCTAAAAAATGAAACGGCCATCACATCTAAGAATTGGCTAGCAGCAATATTTTGCTTTTTGGTTTAATACCGCTTTAATTTTTGTGTACATGTGACAGGTGTGCTTTATAATAAAATTAAGATACTGCATTTTGGTGATCCACACAATCCTTGTACAAGTACAAGTTTTTAGTCCCAATAAAATTGTCAGCAGTGATATGTGCAGACAGGGCGGCCATTAGAAATCCTGGGGCCCCATAAAGCCTACCTGACAGGCCCGCCCCCTCCACCGAAAATATCAAAATTATATTATCACCCCCTCCCCCCAATCCCTCTTCCTAGCAGAAATCCCTCCCAATCACCCCTCACAGCGCAACCCCCCAAATCCCTCCACAAATTCACAACCCCATCCCCGTACAGAGTGCAGGGGTCAGAAATGCATTATATGTTCAGGAGAATGGTAGAAACAGAATGCAGGGTTCTGGAGTGCATTATGCATAGGGTTCAGGAGAGTGCTAGATGGGGAGTAGTGCCTTACTAAGCTGACCAAGATTTCCCATAGATGCAAATGTTAGACAGGAAGCAGTGCCATACCAAGTTGACCAAGATTCTCCATTGAGGACAATGTTAAAAATCGGGAGTAGTGCTTTACCAAGCTGTACATAGTAGCGAATGTACGTAAATGCCTCTGTACTGCACCTCTTCCCAGCTGCTACAACCTCTGCAACACACACACACACACACCTCTCCTCTGCCCTTATCTTCCCCAAAGGTCCCCCATCTTCCACATGATTACCTTTCTAAAATACCTTTCTGTTGCTTGCTGCCATATCTTCCTTCTCCTTTTTCCCTATGCACGTGTTGCTTGACACAGGGGGCGGGTCTGAGTAGCAGTCCCGCCCATTACCGACATCACAGCATGAATTTGACAGGTGCAGTCTCTCATTGTGGCTACATAGTGCACACCCAGCTGGTTTGTTAGCCAATCCCTGGCTGTTCTAAATGTTCCCACTGCTGCAGGTCCTTCTGAGCTAGAAGGTAACATTTATCCCCAGAATTATGCCGGACAAAGCCTCTGTACAGCGGGACAGTCCTGCCCACATTGGGAGGTATGCTGTCACCCTACCGATCTTCCTGCTGTCCGGGCCCCCCTATGTGCCAGGGCCCCGTAGAGGAGTACTGGCTGTACCCCCCCTGATGGCGGCCCTGCGTGCAGACTCCCTTGGGGCACAAAATTGAAAAGCACCAGATCTTCTGCAAAGCCTCCTGATGATGTGGATGGCATTAGCACTTTGACACTTAAGATGGGGTCTCCAGCTTTACCTCATCTGTATCCACAAGATATAAGCAAGAAAGGGCTGTAAAAATGTCCAAAGTCAGTCAAGTTGGGTAATAAAGAGCCAGATCCAAGAACACACTAAGCCAGGATTGATGATATTTGGACAAACTCCAGACATGCTACCGATTCAAGGGGCCAAATCTTAGTCCGAATATGAGCTAAGAATGAGGACCAGTGAAGGGGGTGGTAGAAGTTCCAAATCGCAAGGATACAGTAACAAGGGGTCTAATTCTTGACAGACTATCTAAGAAAGGGCTAGGTGTAAAGTATTTGGTTTACGTAATTGGGAGATTGATTTGATCTATTCTAATAAATAGTATGTTATTTCCTGCGGTGCTTTTTTTTTTTTTTTTTTTTTTTTTTTTTTTTCCCATCCTGGTGATTATTTTCAAAATCTGGGGGTTCGCCTACTCTTTTCAACAATTACTTATTTTGAGGTGACTTTTTTTCTTTTCTTTTTTTTTTTAACAGAATACACTTTCATTAGGTTTTATTAAGCATAGTACAGAAAGGGAGGGGATCTTTGAGCGTTGAGGAATTCATGTTAAACGATCCTAGTGGTCTAGGTATTCATGTAAGTGGTTGTAGAACCGAGTGGTCAATTCAGTAATCCGTCCCTGCATTGTAGAAGTGTGTGGTCTTTCTTTCAGTGTCTGGGGAAAGCTAATCCTGGGAGCTAACCTAGATGCAGAGAAGGCCCTTTTTGAATTTTAGAGGGAATCCGGGTACACAGAGAGCAGGGCTATTTCTGGAGTTATGGGGGATGTCTGAGCTGGTCACAGTCTTGTAGGTGTTGAAATGTTTAGTGCAGGACAAAACCTCCCATATATGTAGCATAGCCCGCAGCGTGTCTCAGCGCCAAGAATGACCTGATGCAAAAAGGAAAACCCTTTGAATGTTGTAGGGCTAGCTCTACCAGCGTTTCTGGATCATATAACTTGCTTCTTGAGTTGTGGAGGCAATTTAGTTATGTGAGTATCTTTGAGATCCCAATTGTGCAGTTTACCCAGTTACATTTCCCAAGCTTTTATATAAAGGGGGGAGGGCTTGAACTGGCATATTGCAACAAGGACATATACTGTATAAGGGAGACATGACATGATACAGACCCTCCTCAGCAAGACCTAGATCTTCAATGGAAGTAGGATCTCTATGGACACCACCTTTTTGTGTGTGTTTGTTGAATGCTTGAAGCTGAAAATATTGGAGCCAGGGCAGGTTTTAGGCAACATGAGTGGTTTGAAGGGATCCAGAAATTAAGGTCCAGGTGATAGGGGTGGGAGGGGCTCATATGTCCAGAAAAGAGGTTTTCCCAAAATTGGGGTCAGTATAAGATAAAATATCACATTATCCCAAACCGATAATAGAGGAGGGACACTCCTAGGGAAAAGGAATAATAGTGGTCAGTCACATGAGTGATCCCAAGGAAGAGAAGTAAAAGAATGGGTGAAAGTGCCTTTATCCTGTCAACCCACAGTTTGTCTCTGGTACAAAAAGTCCCATTTAGAATATTTGTCAGGAGCACAGATTTGTATTAAGAGGGCGACATCAAACTGATTAAAATATAACTGTGCATGAGTTGGTGTCCCACACATCGCGTAAGAGATTTCAAAGTGGCAGACTTGTATATCGCAAATCTGTAAAACTTGTAAGACGACATAGGTGTGGTAGTGCATTCACTTTAAAAAAATGCACTATGACCAAACCACTTTTTCAGCCGAGGGAGTTTTGAATGGAGGAGTGGTGAGCAATTAAGGCTATATAAGCAAATGAGATTAGCTGGGTTCTGTACCCCTGAATATTGAATCACTGTGGAACCCATTGAAAGGAGATGTTTATCAATAAAAATGCCGCTTGACTCTTAAAGGAAGGCCAGTGTTGCGTGCAGTAGAATTATTGGTATTAACCTGAAAGTTACTAAAGGACTAAAAAAGAAATTCCTGCAAGATTGCACGAATATATAAGATCAAAGAGCGCAACCCTGATGGCTACCATTACAAATCCTAATCAGGTCAGAGGGAGCTATCGGCATGGATTCTACCTGTAGGGGAGTCTTAAGTGAGCTTTTGTTTTGTCGAGTATAGATGGGGGCAGCTCAATTATGTAGGCCATTGCTTGGAGATGCAGTATTTCCAGTCAAGTCAGTCAAATTCTTTCTTGACATCAACCAGGAGATGAAGGGTGCTAGTCCTTACAATATATTGAATACATAAAAAATCGGCGCTAATTCATGTAGAAATCTTGATCCGAAAAGTATAAAAGTATGCAAAAAGTGAAAAAATATTTTGTTAAAATATTCCAATATTCCTAAAAAAATTCAGTGCAGGTGGACAAATCTGTGCAATAAATATGAAGTAAGAAAAGTGTATTTTCACAAAGAGATATGGGAAGATAATGTTAGGCAGAATAATTCCCAATTATCCGAATACAAGTGGACGGTACAGATGGATAAATAAATAAAATATTTTTGGTGAATAAACAAAATATTGTGTATCCTTAGTGTTGATTAAAATGTAAAATAGATGGATCCAAACAAAGGGTGCAAATATGGGAGAATAGTAAAAAATATATAAATTGAATGTACAGATGGATAAAATCTCAAAAAAACTAATCAGTACACATCCATAATAGATCCGTCAACAAATTCCATAAAACTACAAATAAATGAATATCAGCATATTCTATAGTCCGTAAAGTGAATAAATGGGTGATTCCCCAATACAAGTGACTAGGACAAATAAATCTTCGTGAAAAGACACCCAAAACTCATGCAAGACAATGTTGTCTGGTGATCGTGAGCTCAAATCCAAGACTGTGTGCAGTAGCCGCTCATCTCACTGCACACTCAACAGAGCGTGTCTGAGATTAATCTCAATTGGATCAATGATTGCCTCCGGGATGGATGGACAAATGGATAGTTTCCACAGGAAATCCTAGCTTCTTAGTGTACTCTCTTTCTCCTTTGTGTCCTTCAAGATAGCAGACTCGCTAATAGTAGTCAAAATGCTCCCATTCCACGTGAACACTCGGATTTAAATAAATGCCATCATGGTGTAGTATGTATAAAACAATCCAGTTTAATAAATAAAATTGCACTTACATCAGAGTAGAACAAAAACAGCAATAAGCGAAAAACCACAGATGCGGTGCCAAACACCGGATACCTCCGGCTATGGCCATAAGCCAGAAGTGATGTCACCCGGCTCCTCCCAATTCCCAGTCCTTACAATGCCATCTCTTGCTTTCCATTAATGGAAAGCAAGGCGTTAATTGATTTGCCTATCCTTTACTCACAGATCCTTATACTGACCTTGATTTAAAGTGGCTCTAAAGCCTTAAAGTGATTTTAAATGGTTTTGTTTTACAATAACAAAACTGTTATATACATACCTGATCTGTGCAATGGTGTTGCACAGAGCAGCCCCATCCTCTTCTTTTTGGATCCGCCACCGGCAGTCCTGGCTCATTCCCCCCTGTGCAGTGCCTCCACTAGCAAGCCTCTTGCTATGGGAGCACTTGAGCAGGCTCGCTTCAGAGCCACACTCCTGTGAATGAGCTTTGTCTATACACACAGCACTGCTAGGACCCGTCCCCCCAAACTCTTCCCTTATTTGCTCACGGTCTGATTGACAGCAGCAGAAGCCAATGGCTCCCACTGGTGTGTGAGCCAATGAGGAAAGACACAGGAGAGCCGATGCTCTCATGCACATTGTTGGATCGGGCTTAAGTAAGTATCGAGGGACCAGGTGGATGCTGCCTTTAGAACCACTTTAAGGGGCGGTGGGTTCGTGGTTTTTTTTTTTTTTTTTTACCTTACCCTAATGCAATCTATGATAGTGGTATCATAAAATTATTTGGAAAAAAAAAACTGCCAACAGGAGGTAAGGAAAAGTCTCCCTAAAGGGTATACAAGCCACAAATAAACTTGACAGATGCTATCCCTTCCTCACTATCTATAGTGTTTTTCATCTTTCAGGCATACATATAAAAGACTGGCATTTTGAGTTGCCAGTCTTATTATGTATGCCTTAAAAAAATGAAAAACGCTGTAATTTTTCTTTTAAAAGCCATAATGGACACTCTTTTAAAACCTTTTCCTGCTACTGACATAGTATGGTGGAATAGAACCAACTACGTATGACCTGTGTCAACTGCTTTCCCTTCTCTGAGCCTAGGCGACCATGAACTTGTAACGAAGAGGTGCCCCACAATCTTCTCACCATTAAATAGCGGTGACTTAGGGGCTGACAAGCTGCTGATTGCAGCCATTGATTTCTAGATGTGGAACCCCATAGCTGCCCTATTTGTGCCCTGCCTGCCCCTCCCTCTATACCTGTGTCTCCTAATCCCCGCTGCTCTTCCAGCTCAGTACTAGTGTACTGTAACCTATTGGTACACATAACGCTGCATTTTAACAAAATGAATGACTGCATTTTATCAAAAAGCGTACGAACCTCCAGATTTTTGGCACAAGTTTCCTATTTACAGTTTACATACCTTCTCTTCCTAAATGTATTCATATAAATTCAGTGTTCTTTTAGTTGGATTTTTGTAACTTGTATTTATGCACACTATTTTGTGTATTTATATCAATTTTTTTTTTATGTAAAAATTCGCAAATATTGTGGGGTGTAAAAAATTAGCTACTATTCTAGTGGTCCTGTGCTTTCAGAAAATGTATAGTTTGGGGTATTTTTCATGCTTTCATAGCTAGAACTATAGCAAATTACAAATATGATAGTGATTTACAAATACCTAAACGGTGATCTGAGCTTAAAAAAAAAACTATTCAGTCGCGAGGAATGCATGAGGACACGAGGCCATACAATACGTTTAGAGGCGAAGAGATTTAACCTCAGTCTACGCAGGGGGTTCTTTACTGTAAGGGCTACAAGACTGTGGAATTTTCTGCCACAAATGGTAGTAACTGCGGGGAGTATGGCTACTTTTAAAAGACTCTTGGACGTACATCTCAAGGATCAAAACATTCAGGGGTATGGGAAATGAATACATCCACACACACCTACCCACGCAGGTTGAACTGGATGGACTATTGTCTTTATTCAACCTCAACTACTATGTAACTATATATAGTGAAGCATGATAAAATGAAAAATTGCAAAGATGTGGCCACCTTAAGTGAAGAGCAGGGCCCGACAGCGAAAGGTTTAAAGGATGCCTATAAACAGGGTAAATCACAGGCAATGGGGTATCTCCAGTATAGGAATCCATAGCTGTGTAACGATTACACTTTGTGCCAATAGCCAATATTTTTACATTATCTCTTAGCATTTTTGTCCTAAAAAAAAAAAGTTTGGCAAGATGCTTCCTAACTGGAGGTCATCTATGCCCTGAAAAAAAAAATGTTAACATCATTTACCGTATATACTCGAGTATAAGCCGAGTTTTTCAGCACATTTTTTTGTGCTGAAAACGTCCCCCTCGGCTTATACTCGAGTCAAGGAAAAAAAAAAAAATTCTGTCCGCTCCGACGGGTTTAAGGTTTAAAAATGGCGCCGCCCGTCGCATACATGTCACCGCGCACGCGCCGCCGCCGCTCGTGTAATTTCGGCTATTCCCGGCGCCGCTCAGGAGAGGCCGGGAATAGCCGAAAGTATACGAGCTGCGGCGGCGCGTGCGCAATGACTTGTCGGCGCCGGGCGGCGCCATTTTTAAAATGAAGGCGCCTCTGGAACAGGTAAGTGAAACAGCTTCACTACCTGCCATGGGCTGCGGGCACACTACGAGGGATGCAGTGCTGCGGGCATGGTCCACATGTACCATGCCCACAGCACTGCATCTCCTGTAGTATGCCCACAACCCCAGATCCTCTTGTACCATGCCAGTGCCCTGCATTCTCCTGCACCATGCCAGTGCCCTGCATTCTCCTGCACCATGCCAGTGCCCTGCATTCTCCTGCACCATGCCAGTGCCCTGCATTCTCCTGCACCATGCCAGTGCCCTGCAATCTCCTGCACCATGCCAGTACCCTGCAATCTCCTGCACCATGCCAGTACCCTGCATTCTCCTGCACCATGCCAGTACCCTGCATTCTCCTGCACCATGCCAGTCACCCTGCATTCTCCTGCACCATGCCAGTCACCCTGCATTCTCCTGCACCATGCCAGTCACCCTGCATTCTCCTGCACCATGCCAGTCACCCTGCATTCTCCTGCACCATGCCAGTCACCCTGCATTCTCCTGCACCATGCCAGTCACCCTGCATTCTCCTGCACCATGCCAGTCACCCTGCATTCTCCTGCACCATGCCAGTCACCCTGCATTCTCCTGCACCATGCCAGTCACCCTGCATTCTCCTGCACCATGCCAGTCACCCTGCATTCTCCTGCACCATGCCAGTCACCCTGAATTCTCCTGTACCATGACCGCCGCCCTGCATTCTCACCCTAGGCTTCTACTCGAGTCAATGATTTTTCCCATGTTTTTGTGGTAAATGTAGGGGTCTCAGCTTATACTCGGGTCGGCTTATACTCGAGTATATACGGTAGCTATCTAGAGTGGTTAAAGCAACACTACAGTTAAAACTACAGAATGTTGCTGCGTCATAAAAGGGTTAATTTACATTAGTCATGAATGGGGCGAAGGGGGTTATTTTGTGCTTTTTTGTATAATTTCATTTTTGACTATTGTATTTGATGTGCCAGGTGAGGTTGTTTTAAACAGCTGTGGTCATTATTGCGATTTGGGCAATGCATTTTTTTTAGTTTGCAGACTAAGGGATTTGGCTCACTTTTGTTTGCTAAAGAATATATATATATTTTTTCCTACTTAAAGCTAAATTAAACTTTTTTTTTTTTTTTTTTTTATGTGTTCCCAGGTAGTTTTTTGCTGTATTGTGCTAGTATGCACCACTTATTAACACCTTAGGGCTGACTTGCCTATCAAACAATGCCCTACAGTTCTGTGCTGTCGGGCTCCTAAGTGCTTTCACCCTCCCCCGAACTTCTTTCCACGTTCCCTCTGTTCCCTCTGTTGCTTGAATGGCTGTGCTGTGATGTGACTCCTATGCATGCACACAGGAGTTACATCATGGCACAGAGTGGCCCTACCTGCTAACAGTTTTCTTTTTTTTTTTTTTTTTTTTTTCCCAACACAAGTTTAATTCTGCTTGTCAGGGTAACTCGTTTTTGTTTGTTTATGCCTTTTGAAACTGTATAGGATGTGTATACATGAAAAAGGACTCCCAAAGCACTGTTGACAAAAGGGACAGCAATGCTGTGGCTTCCTGTCTGACTGAAATTTTTAAAACCAAGCTGTTAAGTGATTTAATGCTAATAAGTCCTTCACTTTTGTAAATAAGCTTTTGAGGTTTGTAACTGCCTTTTTGTTTCAAATGAACAAACTGAACTTGTAAAGCAAGCAAATAATTTAAAAGTTCCACTTGCCTAAATAGAAAATATATAAAAACAAAATCACTAAACCTTTCTCTTTATTACACTTCTGAGCACTCTTCTTTTAAATATTTGGTAATGGGCGTACGGTCTTTATTTTTCCAAAATGAAAACTTTTATGACCATACCCATCAGAGGCCATCTTGTGTTTCCTAAGTACTTTTCTATGGAAAGTCATAAGGCCAGCTTCAAACCATTCTTTAATTCTTCAGTATAAGGTTTCCATCCAGAGCAATTTGTGAGATCATCATGGGCAAATGTGGTTTAGATGGGCTAGAAATGGAAAATGAGACTTGCAAGCAATCCTCCTTCAGTAGCCTTTTATAGTAGCACCAGTGTATTCCTAATGGAATTTGGTTGGTCCGGGTATGTTTTTGCACCCTGGTACAGAGGGTTAGTGGATGTTGTCAGAGATAATTCTCTTCTAGCGAAATCAAACCTCCTAATTGTACAATACAGGACAAAGGCAGAATATTCATACAATATGGGTTATAGTTTGTGTACTTTTAGGTGATTGGACACTGGTAGAGCTTTGAAACACACACCCCCTGGGTAACTCCCCTATAATTGTACCTGAAACTATGAACCCTCAGTTTTGTGCTAATGTCTGAATGTGATGAACCTTTGTTCCTTCACGGAGAAAATCCCCCTTAGCTTAACCACTTCCAGACCACCCACCGTGTATTAACGTCCCTACTTCAACGTTAAATACCGGCGTAATGGCAGCAGATAGCTGCCATAACCCCGGAATTTTCTTACATGGCCTGCGGTCCGTTTTATCATAAGTGGTCCAAGCGGCAGATTCGCCACGGAATCACTTTTATAGGCAGGGGTATGGTGGGTAGCTGCCCCCCTCCTCCTCCTGAAGGGTTTTGGGGTTGACGTGGGCCCCTCCTTGAGACGGTCAAACCCCTGGGTTCTCTATCTCGCAGGCACCCTCCCCTGCTGAGACCCTCACCTGCCCCCACCCTCCCGCTCCCCTCCAGATACGCTAGGGCTGTTTGGGTGGTCTGGCCACTGTTCATGGGGTGGGTGTAGGGTGCTTACTAGCGATGGGGGGCCGGGGGGTGTGCGGGCAGACAGACTATCTATTGCAGGGGGGTTCTACTTGGTGGGGGCTCCTGCCAGGGCCCCCCCATCCTGCCTGGATCTGTCCGAGGCCTGGTCTCCCTCCTGGGTTCCTGTATGCCTTGTGGTGCCACCAATTTTGTTTTAGCCTGTGTATTCCTATACTTGCACCCATGTTTTTGTATAGTCTGGTGGTCATTTTGCTGTGGTTTGCCATTGAAAATAGTGGCAGCCATGATAGTGGAGCCCTGTGGTTGGCGATTTCGGCTCATCCCCTGGTGCTGACTCCTGGATGATTTTACTTCTTGATCACCGCATGTGTAGTGCATTATCCTGGTGGCTGCAGTCGCTTGTTTCGGCGGGTGGTGAGTCTGGTGGGGTCCTCTCCCTCTCTGCTAAAGATAGCTTGGTGCTAATGCCTGGCAACCGGGTGGTGCTGCCAGCGTGGTGGGGGTTGTCCCTTAGCAGTGTTTTATCTTTTGTGGGGTCCCCCTGGTGACTCATGGAGTCTTTGGAGCACATTTCCACACCTTATCCCCTCTCTGAGGCTGCGGGGCAATCCTGGTCCCAACCATCCATCCATGCACTGACGGCAGTCCTGGAGTCCCTTGTGTCCCGATTAGTGGAGGCTTGCGGGCGATGGGCTAGAAAAAAGTGCCCCCCGCCTTCCCCTGCCTCATGTCAGATCCTGAATCTGATTCGGCCACTGCGGACGTTGGTCACCCTGCTGGGTTTGCAACCACGCGCCTGGAATCCTCATAGTGACAATGATTCCTCCACGTCTGCAACCGCGCACAAAAAGGTGCTGGTGGATGCACTGATTGTATCTGTGTGTGAAACCCTAATAATGGAGGACGCAGCTGAAGCTGCGACAGGAGCGCAGGTACCCTTTGGCACTCGCAAGCCATCCAGAGCGGCAAAGGTGTTTCCTTTCCCTGCCTATTTTGACAAAATTCTCGTTAAAGAGACGACCAAAGCGTTCCTGTGGGGTTCATAAGCGATTTACTAGGCGTTATCCCTATGAGGAGTCCCTTAAGAAGTGGACTGTGCCACCAGTGGTGGACCCTCCAGTTTCCAGATTAAACAAGGTAAGGCCTTTAAGGATCCGGCTGACCGGAAACGCGGAGGCTGTGGCCCATAATATGCATAGTAGGTGTTCTATGGATCATAAGCAAAGTACGTAAATAAACCAAAAAACACTAACAGCGCTATAAAACAAGGGACATCCGTGCCCGCGCACAAGTCCATAAAACAGTCTATTCAAAGTTCCACATGGAGACTCCTGTATCACCCTGAGTCTGGTATTCAAGGGAAAGGTGTGAGGGACCTGGATTGAAAGCACCACACTTCCACCACCGCCAAGTGCTCCCCCCCTTGTAATGGGAACTCACCAGATGACCGGTGTAAATGAGCCCTTCAGAATATCCACCTCTCTCAAGATACACGTCTCCAGAACCGAATCTCTTTGCCTTCTTACCACAGTGGTACTCCGTCCACCCAAGTATATAAAATGAACAGAGTGGGGGCAAACAATAGTGTAATTCCGCAGAGACAGTTTTATTGAAACACACAAAAAGAGCCCCTCTCCCCTCAAGATGTCTACTCACAGGAAGCCAACCTTAATGAAGGCATGTAGTACGCTTAATGACCACCAAATCTTGAGAGAGGTGGATATTCTGAAGGGCTCATTTACACCGGTCATCTGGTGATTGGAACTTTGAATAGACTGTTTTATGGACTTGTGCGCGGGCACGGATGTCCCTTGTTTTATAGCGCTGTTAGTGTTTTTTGGTTTATTTGCGTACTTTGCTTATGATCCATAGAACACCTACTATGCATTTCAATTTTTTATAACAACTGCTTAGACTTTGTGTCAGTTCTTTTACATCAAGTTGTTAATCCATGTGTTTTGTACAGAGCGCAGGGTGAGTGAATATATGTTCGTAGGAGATCTTGGCTAGATAAATATCTTTCACTCTTATTGCTTTGTGGCCCATAATATGTACACTCTGGCTGGTTCGGCAATGTGGCCGGTATTCACCATTCCCCTAGTTTCGCAGACTCTGATCGAGTGGGCTAAGCTTTTATGCCATGAACTGGGGGGGGGGGGGGACAGCTCCCCCCGCCTTTGCCAAGCTGGCGGACCAGCTGGTCCAGGGGTTGCAGTTTATCTGTGATGCCTCTTTGAATATAGCTCCCCTGATGGCTCGCTTCTCTGTTTTGTCAGTGGTCATTCGGCTGGTCTGCGGATCAGACTTCAAAAAAAGGCCTTGACTGATCTTCCTTTCCAAGGAGATTGTCTGTTTGAAGCTACCCTGGATGACATTAAAGGTCTCGCAGGGGGTGAAGAGTACTTTTTTCCGCAGGCTACTAACGGCAAGGAACCTCCTTGTAGACATGAGCCTTCCTTCTCAGCTCATAAGTTTTTTTTTTTTTTGTTTTTTTTCGTCCCTCAGGGTTGACTGACAAGGGCTCGAAGCCTTTCAGGGCCTCTTCATGAGGATCCAAAAGAACCTGGTCTGGCAAGCCAAGATCAGGCTTCTCTAGACCAGTGGCTAAGGCTCCTTCAGCATGAAGGTGCACCCTCACCCATATTGGGGGTGGGGGGAAATCTTCGCTGGTTTCTGGACCATGGTGTAACACAAGTGGGTGAACAAAGTTATTCGGGCCGCCTACAAGATCGAGTTTTGCTCTTGTCCCCCGGCATGGTTTTTGTCCTTCCAACTTGCGCCTGTCCCCAGACCGTTTACAGAGTCTGTTTGGGGCCGTTCAAGACCTGTTCCTTCATGAGGTGCTTGTCCCAGTTCCGACTTCGGAACATTTTCAGGGCTTTTACTCAAACCTGTTTACAGTTCCCAGGAAGGAAGGCAAAGTGCGTCCAAGCCTGGACCTCATGGCGCTCAACTGCTTTGTGCTGGTACAGTAGTTCAGAATGGAATCCATTTGAATGGTGGTGGCATCCCTGTGTCAGGGAGATTTCCTTTCCTCTATCGATTTCAAGGATGCCTACCTTCACATTCCAATATGTGCCAGTCACCAGTGTTTTCTCCGCTTTACTGTGGGAGAGGAACATTATCAGTTTGTGGCGTTGCCCTCTGGTCTCCCCTCTGCTCCTTGGGTCTTCACAAAAGTGTTAGCCCCGGTGCTAGCTTTGCTACACCAATGGAGGATCGTGGTACTGGGCTACCTGGACGATCTTCTGCAAGTGGAGTATCCCTCTGCTCGGGTATAAAACCTGGAAATCACAATACGAACTCTGCAGGAGTTCGGCTGGATTCTTAGTTTTCAGATGTCTGCTCTGGTTATGTCCACGAAGCTGGACTATCTGGGCCTGACCCTGGACTTGGCCTTAGCCAGAGTGCTCCTTCCTCTGGACAAACTCCAGAAATTGCAGGCTGCAATTCGTCTCATGCTGTCCTCCAGATTTGCATGCGGGTGCTGGGCCTGATGGTATCTACCTTCTTTTTTGAGGCGGTTCCATTTGCACAGTTCCATAGGAAGTCCCTGCAAAGGGAGATTCTGACCAACTGGGGCAAGACTCCAGTCTCTGGACAATCGGATCCGGCTGAGTCAGGAAACGAGGGAGTCCCTGATATGGTGGCTTTGTTCTCTGGCACTTCGGCAGGGAAAATCCTTCCTCCCCCATGTATTGGACAGTGGTCACCACGGATGCCAGCCTGTCGGGCTGGGGAGGCATCCTCCGCAGGCATTCTGCTCAGGGGATCTGGATGCTGGAAGAGTCCAGACTACTGATCAATGTCTTGGAACTCTGAGCGATCAGACTGTGAGTGCGCACTGGACAATCCTAAAGACGTTGTGTCCAATGATTCAGACAATCGGTCAATGCCCCGGCCGTGGTTTGTGTCAATCACCAAGGGGGCACAAGAAGTGTCCTGGCAGCTCTGGAGGTAGCCAGCATTCTAGGGTGGGAAGAATGGTTCGTTCTAGCCCTCTCTGCTGTACACATTCCTGGGGTGGAAAATTTGGCAGGCAGATTACCTCAGTCTGCAGGCTTTGGACTAAGGGGAGTGGTCCTCTGGAGAGGTCATCTGGAGAGGTTTCATCAGCTGTCTTCGGTGGGGCACACCCGAGGTGGATCTGTTGGTGTCTAACAAAGGTGCAGAGGTTTGTGGCTCGGTCAAGGGATCCTCTGGCGGACGCCACAGACGCATTAGGGGCCCCGTGGGGGTCAATATCGGCTGATTTAAGCCTTCCCTCCTCTCAAGCTTCTACACAGGATCGAGGCAGGCAGAAGGGATTAGTCATTTTAGTGGCTCCGGACTGGCCTACTCGGGCTTGGTACACCGATCTGGTGCGGCTGTTTGTATACACTGTACCCCTACCCATTCACCCCATAAAAGGCAGTGTATGTAAATAACGACAGGAGACGTTTTGGAAAGTTTATTAAAAATCTTCATCTGGTCTTCTCCCCCTCGGTTCTTTTGCTGTCCGCTCTTCTGCTCTTTTTCCCTCTGCTCTTCTTCCTCCGGTCCTCCTCAGACGATGTCTCTGGTGATTATGCCGGTCTCTACAGCTTGTTATATAGCCATTGTGGGCGTGGCTGCCAGGTGACGTCATCAGGAGACCCCTGTTGGAGCTGGAGAGGATCCAGAGAAGGGCAACTAAGATAATTAGGGGATTGGAGGACCTTAATTATGAAGAGCGTCTGCAATCGCTTGAGACGCCTGAGAGGGGACATGATGGCAATTTATAAATATCTCAATGGTGATCTCGGCATAGAAAAAAAGCTATTCAGTCGTAGGGAGTGCATGAGGACTCAAGGGCATACATTGCGATTAGAGGAGGAGCGTTTTAACCTCAGGCAACGTGGGGGGTTCTTTACTGTTAGAGCTACAAGATTGTGGATTTCTCTACCACAAGAGGTGGTTTCTGCGGGAAGTATGGTGGCTTTCAAAAGACTCTTAGACGTACATCTCAAGGATCAGAACATTCAGGGGTATGCGAGATGATTACGGCCACACACACCTACACAGGTTGAACTGGATGCACTATTGTCTTTATTCAACCTCACCTACTATGTAACTATGTCTCCTGTCGTTATTTACATACACTGCCTTTTATGGGGTGAATGGGTAGGGGGTTTCCAGATACCGAGAAGCCCCCTGCCCGCAGACCCCCACAACAGCCGGCCAGGGTTGTGGGGATGAGGCCCTTGTCCTCATTAACATGGGGGCAAGGATGCTTTGGGGTGGGGGGTGCAGAGCTCCCACTGCCCTAAAGCACCAACACCCCCCTATGTTGAGGGCATGTGGCCTGATATGGTCCAGGGGGGATGGGGCCGCTCGCTCGTCCCCTCCCTCTTCCTGCCCTACCTGGCTGCATGCTCGGATAAGGGTCTGGTATGGATTTTGGGGGGGACCCCACGCCATTTTTTCGGCGTGGGGCTACCCTCAAATTCCATACCAGACCCGAAGGGCCTGGTTTGGAACCTGGGGGTGACCCCCACGCAGTTTTCATTCCCATTTTGGCGTGGAGTTCCCCCTCAAGATTCTCACAGCGCAAGTCGCATCATCCTGATCCGACTTGCGGTGCGCCTTCCATTCAAATCAATAGGCTCCCATAGGGAACCATTGATTTTGAATGGAGGCAGAAACAAATGCTGCTAAAAGCAACGTGGCCAAACGTGCAAAAACGCCAATGGAAAAAGCTACTGAAAGCACATTTAACAGCTGCTTTTTCGCGGCGTCAGAACTAGCTTTGCAGCACGTTTTTTTCTAACGCCCCGTGTACATGGAGCCTTAGGATCACAACTGAATTTTATCTTCTCTCTGACTCTCCGTATACAGTACATGGGGGGGGGGGGGGGGGGGAGAGAGACCGATTTTGTTTATCCATTTTATACAACGTAGATCAACAAAGCTTTGATTTCCAGAGAGCTGGCACAAACCATTTCTCTCCTGGCTTCTTTAGGGCCATCTGCTATTTTCAGCCTATCAGGAGCGGGCTGAAATTCAAACAGTGTTTAGTCAGCTTAACATATAGTATGAAATATTTCAGTAAGATACAGTCATTTGTTTACCATTTAAAAAAAAAATAACTAAAAAAAATCACACTGGGGTACAACTATTTATTTTAAGAAACCTTAGCTTTAAAAATAGAAAAATGTGCTGGATAGTGGTATAGTGTTAGAATTGGCAAGGACCGCATTTGGATACCTTGATTAATTTACCAACTCACAAAAGTAGTGGTATTTTTTTTTTTTTTTTTTTTTTACAACTGTACCTTTTTTACAAACTTTTTTCCTTCTTTTTCAGGGTATGAGTATTATAGAACAACTAGATCCTGTGCCATTTAGTAATTACTTGAAGAAGTATCATAATACTATATGTGGAAGACACCCTATTGGGGTGTTATTAAACGTGAGTATTGTTTGCTAATCTATATCAGTATCTTGCTTATATTCAATGAATCTAAACCAACGATGTTATCTGTCAGTTTCTGTTATACTCTACATCATATAAAAATCTGTCCGGTTACAGAGACCTTTAGCTCTTTCCCACAAAATTAATGAAAAGCCTGATCTGTATTTCTTTGTATGGAAATGCTTCCAAATCCTTATTACAGCATTAGTATGTTTCAACCAAATTACAGCCAAGTATTTATCTCTCTTTCCTTTCAAGATTTATTAAATGCAAATGACTAGCCTCTAAGAGACCATTGTTTAACCACTTCAGCTCCGGAAGGTTTTACCCCCTTAATGACAGGCCCTTTTTTGCGATTTGACACTGCGTTACTTTTAACAGTTGCGCGGACGTGCAACGCTGTACCCAAATACAATCAATGTTCCTTTTTGTCCACAAATAGAGCTTTCTTTTGGTGGTATTTGATCACCTCTGTGGTTTTTAGATTTTGCGCTATAAACAAAAAAAAAGAGCAACAATGTTGAAGAAAAAAACTATTTTTTACTTTCTGCTATAAAACATTCCCTATAGAAAAAGTTTTAAAAAATCAATTTATTTTTTTTATCAGTTTAGGCCAATCTGTATTCTGCTACATATTTTTAGTAAAAAAAAAAAAAAAAAAAAAAAATCCCAAAAAGCATATATTAATTGGTGTGTGCAAAAGTTTATATCGTTTACAAACTACGGGATAGATTTTTGGACTTCATTTTTTTTTTGTTCAGTAATGGCACGGCAATCAGCGATTTCTAGCAAGACTGCAACATTGCGGTGGACAGATCAGACCCCTAACTGACATTTTTGACACTTTTCGGGGACCAGTGACAATACAGTAATCAGTGCTAAATATGCACTGTTAGTGTATAAATGACACTGGCAGGAAAGGGGTTAGTTACTGGGGGTGATCAAGGGATTAAATGTAAGCCTAAATGTCAGTTTCCCCGAAAATCACGGGAGGCCGATGCGATCAAGCCCACTCCTCTCGCGATCTGGCTCCCGCTGGGTCTAATCACAGCAGGAGCGTGGCTCCGACGCGTGCCGCTGAGACCGCATGCACATAATCATGTACATTTACGTGATTATGCGCAGCTGAGCCGCCCTGCCGCAAGTGGTTAAAATAGTTTCAATAATGGTTTATTTGTAAGTCAGAAGCTGAAAATTCCTCTTTGCTGCTGATAAGAAGTAGAAGTCTATACATTTTGAACAACTATTAAAACGTAACTATACTCCACTCCAGCAATGCACCTTCGCTGGCAACTGGCATTTCAGCTTGGCTTCTTCCAGGGTCCAATCTTTGTCCATTTTTAATTGGCCAGGTTTGGACGATGTCACTTGGGTGCATGCACAGGAGTTCTTTTATCTCAGCAGATGCTGACATTGTACAGCTCAGTGAACATTTCTAGCATGCCAATAAAAATACAATATTGCAGAGGAAACCTTATGTCGCCTGGTATCCTCTGATAGTGAGGATTGTTCCCCCACGTCTGCGACCCTGCACAAAAAGGCACTGGTAGATGGCACCAATTGTCTCTGTGCGTGAGACCCTAAAGATTGAGGGTGCAGCTGAAGCTGTGACGGAGACACAAGTACTTTTTGACACTCACATCCAGAGCGGCAAAGGGGTTTCCTTTCTCCACCTATTTTGACATAATTGTCGCAAATGAGTGGGGACAACCAAAGCGTTGGCGTGGGGTTCCTAAGTGATTTACTAGGCGTTGCCCCAATGAGGAGTCTCTCCCTAAGACGTGGACTATGCCACCAGTGGTGGACCCTCCTGTTTCCAGAATAAAACAAGGCAACCATGATTCCAGTTGAAGAGTCCCTGGGCTTTAAGGATCCGGCTGACTCGAAGGCGGAGGCTGTGACCCACAATATGTACACTCTTGCCAGTTTGGAAATGAGGCCGGTGTTTACCATTACCCTAGTGTCGCAAACTCTGTCCGAGTGGGCTAAGCTCCTACACCGTGACCTGGAGGGAGAACAGCTTCCTCCTGCCTTTGCTGAGCTGGGGAACCAGAGGCTGCAGTTTACCTGTGATGCCTCTTTGGACGCGGCTCCCCTGATGGCTCGCCTCTGTTTGGCGGTAGTCCTTCGGCATGTCTTTTGGCTCTAATGCTGGTCTGTGGACCAGACTTCTAAAAAGGCCTTGACTGATCTTCCGTTTCAAGGAAATCGTCTGTTTGGAGCTACCCTGGATGATGACATAAAATGTCTCACAGGGGGGAAGAGTACCTTTCTTCCGCTGGCTACTATGTGCAAAGAACCTCATCGTAGACGTGGACCTTCCTTCTCGGCTCATACGTTTTTTGTTTTTTTTTTGTTTTGTTTTTTTTTCGTCCCTCAGGTTAGACTAACAAGGGCTTGGAGCCTTTGCAGGGCTGCCTCTGGTGGATCCAAATGAACCTGGTCTGGCAAGAGGAGAGTGAGCTCTTCCAGACCCACAGACAAGGCTCCTTCTGCATGAAGGTGTGCCCTCACTCATATCGGGGGACATCTTCACTGGTTTCTGGACCCATGGACTTCTCTGGTGCAAGACAAGTGGGTCCATGAAGTTATTCGGCCCAGCTACAAGATCGAGTATTGCTCTTGTCCCCCGGCAATGCTTTTTCCTTCCAACCTGTGCCTGTCCCCAGACTGGCTACAGGGTCTTTAGGGGGCGGTAAAAGACCTGTTCCTTCAAGGGATGATTGTCCCGGTTCCGACTTTGGAATGTTTTCAGTTTTTCTACTCAAACCTGCACTGGTGGCCCCGTGGAGTCAGTATTATCTGATCTTTGCCTTCCCTCCTCTCAAGCTTCTGCCCAGACTCCTATGCTGCATCGAGGCAGAATGAATTCCGGTCATCCTAGTGGCACCGGACTGGCTTCGCCGGGCTTGTTACACTGATCTGGTGTGGCTGGTCACCAACGTTCCTTGGAAGCTTCCTCTCAGGGAGGATCTGCTGTCCCAAGGACCAATCTTTCCATCCTGCTTTACAGTTGCTAGCTTTGACAACTTGGCTGTTGAATGCCAGGTGCCAAAAGGATAGAGGTAGAGATAGTCTAAGTCCTAAGTTGTTAAAATCTAGGAAATCTACCTCCTAGGATAGTCTATCATTGTACGTGGAAGACGTACATTGCATGGTGTGAATTGGGTGTTCATCCTTGAGGCTCCACTTGCAGCACCCTTCGATTCCTTGAGTTCGCCGCTTGGTTATCTCTTCCCTGCAGAAACCTCCATTTGAGCCCATCGTGGAATTTTCCCTTAGATGACCTCTCCTGCAAAGTGGCCTGTTTTTGTTATCAGATTAGATGTCTGAGTTTAAGGCTCCTTGTTGTGGTGCGCAGTCATGTTGGAACAGGAAGGGCCAACCCCAAACTGTTCCCACCAAGTTGGGAATATGAAATTGTCCCAAATCTCTTGGTATGCTGATGCCTTAAGAGTTCCCATTACTGGAACAAGGGGCCAAGCCCAATCCCTGCAAAACAACTCCATACCATAATTCCCCCAACCTCACAAATGTTCTTCTGGCAGAATGGTCAAACATTCCCATAGACACACTCTTAAACCTTGTGGACAGCCCTACCAGAAGAGTTGAAGCTGTTATAGCTGCAAAGGGTGGGCCAACTCAATATTGAACCCTACGGACAAAGACTGGGATGCCATTAAAGTTAGTGTGTGGAAAGGCAGGTCCCAATACTTTTTGGTGAATGCTAGCGGCAGAAGGATAACAATGGTCAATGTTGATTGAGAGAGTTATGTTTCACTTTAAAGCGGTGTTCCAGCCTCCCCTCTCCCCCTCCAAAAGTTTAAAGTCAGCAGCTACACATACTGTAGCTGCTGACTTTTAATATTAGGACACTAATGGTACCTGTCCTGGAGTGCAGCGATGTCGGCACCAGAGCCGATGTTTCTGTCGGGTGCTGCCGCTGGCATTGCCGGTGAGGGAACCCGGCCGTGAAGCCGTCCCTAAAGCGCATGTGAGAAACGCGCTGCACATTTGGATTGGCTAAGCGGCGGGGGAAGGAGGAGGGGGCCAAACTTCCGAGGGACAGCACCGTGGCACCGTCTTCTGGTGGTGGGGGAAGGGGGGGAAGGTTACCTGTCAAAAACAGGTACCCATTCCCCCCTCCCCCCTGAAAGGTGCCAAATGTGTTATCGGAGGGGAGGGGGGGGAAGCAAATGAGCGGAAGTTCCACTTTTGGGTGGAACTCCGCTTTAACCACTTTACCACCGGAGGATTTTGCTGTCTTACGTCCAGGCCACTTTTTGCGATTCGGCACTGTGCGACTTTACCTGACAATTGCGCGGTCATGCAACGCCGTACCCAAACTAAATATACGTCCTTTTTTTTCCCACAAATAGAGCTTTCTTTAGGTGGTATTTGATCACCTGTGCTATTTTTACTTTTTGCGCTATAAACAAAATTTTTGACACTTTTGGGGGTACCAGTGACGTTACTACAGTAATCAGTGCTATACATATGCACTGTTACTGTAAAAATGACACTGGCAGGGAAGAGGTTAATTTTTATTGGTGATCAAGGGGTTAATGTATGCCTGGTGCTTACTAACGTGTGTGGGGGGAGGTGACTGAGTGACACAAGGACAGATCGCGGGTTCAGCTATGCTGAACCCTGCAATCTGACCCTGTCTGTCACTTAGGAGATCCGCCCGCTTTGTTTACACAAGCGGGCAGATCTCCAGACTCGATTCCCTGACCGGGGAAGAGCGGCGGTGATCACCGCCGCTCCTCCCCTGGCCCGACTTCTGCTGTAACTGAATATAGCGGGAGCGAGCCTCCGGCGGCGCCCACAAGAGGAGGAGACCAGCGACGTAGGTCTACATCGCCTGATGGGAACGAGCCACTTTGCCGCAGTACAGTCAATGTGACTGGTCAGCAAGTGGTTAAGTGCATGTTTTTAATAAACCTTTGCCAGAAAAGTATCTAATCAGAAGAAAAAAATGTTGCATTTCTGTGTACTCATCAACCTCATTCTTAAATCACTATTTTAGAGAACCTCTCATACAACAGGAGTACAATGCACAGCATACTGTATACATACAGGCATTTTACTTTTTTCTGTAAGGTAATCTCGGCTGGATACTTTTGTATTGCTATATAACTAAAATCACAGCAGCAATTGCTAGAGACCTACAAGTGATTGCATTTGGATTTTGATACTTCCACTTGGTCTTCACAAAGTCATTTTTGTCTAGCATGATATGGTGAAATATTACAGCAGTCTAATACTACACAGTTGACCTCTAGTAAATTTTAGATCACATTTGGGGATGTAGGAACTGAACCAATTGCAGAAATATTGCAAAAATGGAGGGAAATGTATTGTAACTCTTTGTTGTCAAAATAAGTTGGGCTCGGTTCACATATATGCAAATAAGATGCGTTCTAAACCACATCCGATTTGCATAACGTGAACCAGACTGGCTTTCAATGGCACCTCGTTGCATATGTGCCGGCCGGTTGCGTTGTAAATTAAAAAGGGTCTGGGCATTTTTCAGTCCGGTTCAGGTGCGGTTTCAGTTTTAAATTCGCACCTGAACCACTGAATGGAAACCGCACCAAAACCGGACGTACATACAGGTCCCTCTCAAAAAATTAGCATATTGTGATAAAGTTCATTATTTTCTGATTAATATGGGATATTAACTGATAAACATTAGACTTTCATATATTTTAGATTCATTACACACAACTGAAGTAGTGCAAGCCTTTTATTGTTTTAATATTGATGATTTTGGTAACAGCTCATGAAAAACCAAAATTCCTATCTCACAAAATTACCATATCATGAAAAGGTTCTCTAAACGAGCTATTAACCTAATCAACGAATTAACTCTAAACACCTGCAAAAGATTCCTGAGGCTTTTAAAAACTCCCAGCCTGGTTCATTACTCAAAACCGCAATCATGGGTAAGACTGCCGACCTGACTGCTGTCCAGAAGGCCATCATTGACACCCTCAAGCAAGAGGGTAAGACACAAAGAAATTTCTGAACGAATAGGCTGTTCCCAGAGTGCTGTATCAAGGCACCTCAGTGTGAAGTCTGTGGGAAGGAAAAAGTGTGGCAGAAAACGCTGCACAACGAGAAGAGGTGACCGGCCCTGAGGAAGATTGTGGAGAATGACCGATTCCAGACCTTGGGGGACCTGCGGAAGCAGTGGACTGAGTCTGGAGTAGAAACAACTAGAGCCACCGTGTACAGGCGTGTGCAGGAAATGGGCTACAGGTGCCGCATTCCCCAGGTCAAGCCACTTTTGAACCAGAAACAGCGGCAGAAGCGCCTGACCTGGGCTACAGAGAAGCAGCACTGGACTGTTGCTCAGTGGTCCAAAGTACTTTTTTCGGATGAAAGCAAATTTTGCATGTCATTTGGAAATCAAGGTGCCAGAGTCTGGAGGAAGACTGGGGAGAGGGAAATGCCAAAATGCCTGAAGTCCAGTGTCAAGTACCCACAGTCAGTGATGGTCTGGGGTGCCATGTCAGCTGCTGGTGTTGGTCCACTGTGTTTTATCAAGGGCAGGGTCAATGCAGCCAGCTATCAGGAGATTTTGGAGCACTTCATGCTTCCATCTGCTGAAAAGCTTTATGGAGATGAAGATTTCATTTTTCAGCATGACCTGGCACCTGCTCACAGTGCCAAAACCACTGGTAAATGGTTTACTGACCATGGTATTACTGTGCTCAATTGGCCTGCCAACTCTCCTGACCTGAACCCCATAGAGAATCTGTGGGATGTTGTGAAGAGAAAGTTGAGAGACGCAAGACCCAACACTCTGGATGAGCTCAAGGCCGCTATCGAAGCATCCTGGGCCTCCATAACACCTCAGCAGTGCCACAGGCTGATTGCCTCCATGCCAGGCAGCATTGAAGCAGTCATTTCTGCAAAAGGATTCCCGACCAAGTATTGAGTGCATAACTGAACATAATTATATGAAGGTTGACTTTTTTTGGATTAAAAACACTTTTTTTTTTTTTTATTGGTCGGATGAAATGTGCTAATTTTTTGAGATAGGAATTTTGGTTTTTCATGAGCTGTTACCAAAATCATCAATATTAAAACAATAAAAGGCTTGCACTACTTCAGTTGTGTGTAATGAATCTAAAATATATGAAAGTCTAATGTTTATCAGTACATTATAGAAAATAATGAACTTTATCACAATATGCTAATTTTTTGAGAGGGACCTGTATATGTGAACCCAGGCTTAACAAAAAATAACTTATTTAGTGGAACAGGAGGTTTAACCACTTGCTGACCAGCCGCCGTACTTGTACTGCGGCAGGTCGGCTCTTTCCCACGAAACGCGCTGATTGGCCACAGTTGGGAGCCAATCAGCGGGTCCGGCGGACACTATGTCCACCGGGCACCTGCGATCGCTGCCCGTGGAGACAGAACGGCGGTCTGTCGACGCAAACTGCTGTTGTTAGTGATGAACACAGGCCTCCTGTGTTCCTCCTCTTTAGAAACACAGGTCTCTGTGTTCATCAAGCAAGTCCATCCCCCGCACAGTTAGAAAGCACCCCCTAGGGGACATATTTAATGCTTTAATCGCCCCTGTTGTTAACCCCTTCTCTGCCAAGGTCAGTACAGTAACAGTGCATATTTTTAGCACGGATTACTGTAGTATTGTCAGTGGTATCCCTAAAAGTGTCAAAAATGTCAGATCTGTCCGCCAAAATGTCGCAGTCCCGTTAAAAATCGATGATCGCCACCATTACTAGGAAAAAAAAAAAAAAATGACCTAAATCTTTCCACCTAGACGCAATAACTTTTGCACAAACCAATCAATATACACCCATTGGGATTTTTTTTCTCTAAAAATATGTAGCAGAATACATATTGGCCTAAAATGATGAAAAAAAATAATTTTTAATTTTTTTTTATTGGGAATGTTTTATAGCAGAAAGTGAAAAATATTTTTATTTCAGGATTGTCGCTTTTTTTTTTTGTTGTTTATAGCGCAATAATAAAAATCGCACAGATGATCAAATACCAAAAGAAAGCATCTTTGTGGGGAAAAAGGATATCAATTTTATTTGGGTACAGCATCACATGACCGCGCAATTGTCAGTTAAAATAATGCAGTGCCGTATTGCAAAAAAATTGCCTGGTCATTAGGGGGTTAAAACCTTCTGTTCAAGAAGTGGTTAATTACACCTATGTTTGAATGGTGTCCATAAATGTTTTTTTGGATTGTTTAGATAATGCTTCTACAGCAGATACTATCTGACAACCACTAAGGAACCCATTTAACATAGTGTTTTTTTTTTTTGTTTTTTTTTTTTCAACCCACTAATGCATCCAATAAAATAAAATTAAAGTCAGACTGGATGGGTTGGAACTCTTGAACATTGTTGAGCTTTCCATATTCACATTTTCATTTGGATGCATGAAATAAAATACAGTAAACATTTTTTTTCCTCCACCCAAAGCTGACCATGTTTCAATCTGTACAATCTCTATTAGATCTACATACAAAAATGTAGTGGAATGACCTACATGATTGGATACAAACTAAGTGGACTGTTTACACAGTTTAGGTAACTTTAAAGTACATTGTACAGAGATTGAACAGCTAAACTGTTAAGGCCCGTACACACGTACCGATCGTCGGCATACAAACGTCGGTGGACGAAGGATCTGCCGATTGTACGCGTGTTAGTATGGTGCCTCCGACAGATGTCTGCGCACAATCCGCGGACAAAAGTCTTTCTTGCAAACATGAAAATATTTGTATGCCGACACCAGAACGGACGATTGTTCGCCTGTCAGTACACAATTCGGCCGACAGACCGCAGATTTGCAAGACTGGGCATGCTCAGAAAATAGAAAACACAGGGAAAGTTAACCATTACATGACATCACTTCTGCAGTCGGTGGACAAAATTCTTGTGCTGTCCTTGTGCTGTCTTTGCACTTTTCAGCAGACACCGACATCCCGGGGAGAAAAGAGGAACATTTGTAAGCCGACCATCGGTACGTGTGTACGGGGCTTTACTTGTTGCCAGCATAAGGCAACATTAAATAACATTTTTTATTGCTTCCTAAATTCAGGTCATGATGGATTATAGTTCTTTTGGATGAAATAGAATTTATTCCTAATGTTTTATTTGAATAATAATTCATTATCCATTCTCTCTCTTTAAGGCTGCAACAGAGCTCCGAAGGAATGGAGTTAACATGAGCTTCTCGTTTTTGAACTATGCTCAGTCTAGCCAGTGCCAAAGCTGGCAGGACAGTTCAGTGAGTTATGCTGCTGGAGCACTTGTGGTGCATTGAAGCACTAAGCTCTCAGGGATGCCACCTCGAAACACAATGCTGACACAACGTTTTCTTTCTGTCCATGGGGTCATAGCCAAGCAGTTGCACAACGCTGCTCTGCTCTGGGGATTAAGAGGAAGCTCAACCCAGTTTATCCCCCTTTTCCTTTCTTTTTAGGTGTAGTCCTATCATGATTTTCTTTGTTTCCTTCCATTCGAAGCAAGAGTTGCTTTCTTGGTTATAGTATCAGAAGTTGTGTCAAACTGTTTGTGACCTTGAAGACTAAAGACAGGTGGTGGCAGAAGATTATACAATGTTAGTTTCATGGAATAAGTTAGCCTTTACCATAACCTAAATTTGCACTGTTTGCAGATATGTGCACATGTACTCAGCTTTCAGAATAGTTTTGCAAGTTGTAAAACGAAACAAAATTATAACAAAAATAAAAGGTGGAAGCTTTTTAATAAAAAAAAAAAATGCATTTATAAATGATCCTTTATCCTGTATTAGAATATAATACAATACAACCCATGTATAGTTGGTTATTACCAGTGTTGTACAACAAATACCTTCTATTTTAGTTGCTAATAAAGGGCTACACAAATCGGTTAATATGGTGTTTTCTTTCCCGTATGGCTCATGGGACCAGGTGTTTGTACTATATTGATATTTTAAACATTTAAAATGTTGATCAACAAATTTTTCATTTGCTTTATGTATAAGGCTGCATTCACATGTCCGCTTATAATCGCGGGCAGAACCGCCGCGGTTCCGCCCGCGATTCGGAGATTTATTGCAAATCGCGGGACGCCTAGCGTTGCCCGTTGATTTGCAATAGCCCCCCAAACGCCGAGCGATGTTGCCGCGATTTACGCCCGCCGAATCGCGGCAACATCGCGCAAACAAAATCGCGGGACGCAATACGCTCCAAAAAAGTACAAGAGCTTCTTTGGAGCGTATTGCGTCCCGCGATTTTGTTTGCGCGATGTTGCCACGATTCGGCGGGCGTAAATCGCGGCAACATCGTTTGGGGGGCTATTGCAAATCAACGGGCAACGCTAGGCGTCCCGCGATTTGCAATAAATCTCCGAATCGCGGGCGGAACCGCGGCGGTTCTGCCCGCAATTATAAGCTGACATGTGAATGCAGCCTAAAAGTTTTCTTGCTGAAACAGTGTAGTGGTACATCAGTTTTTGTGTACGGTCATATACAGTGGGGGTGCAGCAGATCCAGGTATCTCTTGCTGTGGTCTGGTAGAGCGTGCTTACTTGAGGAAAGGCATAAAAAGTGAGCCTATAGCAAAGTGGTTTTGTGGAACCCTTTTTATGGCAGCAGAGTGTGTATTTGATTTCCAAGAACACGTGCAGCACTCCTATTCTGTTTGTGAATGTGCAAAGTAATTCTTTATCACGATAGCAACACAACAAGACGGCCTGTGATGACAGGGGCTCAAAACAGAAATCTGTACCAGTAAGCAGTAAGAAAGTCTGTAAAGCCCTCCACTGCGCGTGTCAATAGTGAAGTATACTGCAACTCATGGGGAGGTAATTGAAGCAATTTAAACCAAAGAATTCATATGTGAACATAATGTCTTACAGCTGCAATAGGGCAAAAGAGATTAACCAAAGTCACCAACACATATAGCCTAGTGGCAGGCCAGTGAGGTTAAATGGTAGCTGTAATCTAGTAGGTATTATAACAAGTAAACTTGGCAAAATAAATTAATATAGAAAAGAAATCTAGGAAAACACAATATCAAATGCCCACTCTGTTCAGACTGCACCCACAATGGCTGGAGAATATCCTACAATGACGTAAAGGAATTGTTTATTACCTAGAAAACAAGTGTAAAGCTAGATTCACACTATTGCTGTGCATTAATGTGCAAGTTCCTGGGCACATTTTGAATAGAACCACAATGCAGGATACCTGCATTTCAGTATACTACAACCCTTGGTAACACACTGTAATGTGTTGCTTTGCTAAAAAATACATTTTCTTTCGTTCATTGACAGTCACAGCTCCTGATATTCATAACCATTGGGTTATACTGCCCCTACAGGGGTAGGACACTAGGTTACACCCACTGGCAGTCACAGGAGGTATTCTCTCCTCTCTTCTCTTCTCTCTCTTCTCTCTCTCTCTCTCTCTCTCTCTCTCTCTCTCCTCTCTCTCTCTCTCTCTCTCTCTCTCTCTCCTCTCTCCTCTCTCCTCTCTCCTCTCTCCTCTCTCCTCTCTCCTCTCTCCTCTCTCCTCTCTCTCTCCTCTCTCTCCTCTCTCTCCTCTCTCTCCTCTCTCTCTCCTCTCTCTCCTCTCTCTCCTCTCTCTCTCCTCTCTCTCCTCTCTCGACCTATTTCCTAAAAAACGAATTGAAAAGGATTGAGAGGTGCATGGAAGCCAGCCAGCCCCCAGTCTGCCACCAACCAAATAGACCTGTCTCATGATATAAATAAAGAACAGGGGTTTAGTTGACACGCATTTGCAAACACATGTGTAAGCTGCAGAGCCACGACACTGCACCCTGTTTTATCTGCAGTCCTAACACTTTTAAATTTGAGTGTCTCCACTCTGGGAGCACATGGCTGCTAATGGATGGATAGGAGGCAGGTGAGAGGGAGCAGCCCAAACTTCCCTCCATCCATGACTGGTCTAGTATCTCAAAACTCTAATAGCAATGTTCTTAAGATGGTACAAAATGAAAACGACCAGCTGAGAAGCATACACCTCCAACCCCTTTGTGGATGCAGTGTAAAACACAGATTGGGACTTTATGAGGCAATTTGCCTGTATAGCACAGTGCCTCCATCCCTAATTTCATAAAATATTTGGGACTTTACATGAGACAAGCAGGACATGCTATGGTCTCCATCCCTGTATATGAAAAAACTAGGGTCAAATTAGACTGCATCCACCAAATGAAGCACCAGCCTGTAGGCAAGGTGCCTCCATCCCTGGTTACATAGACAATGTGGGCTATGTGGGACTTTAAGTGAGACACCAGCAGGTATGCCCAGCGTCTCCATCCCTGTATCGGAAAAAAACGAATTGAATCCCCTGCTGGGATCTTTGGTCCTGGCAGAATTTTTTACATAGAAAATCATTTTCTCCTGAATTATTTTTTCTGTGAGATCTACGATCAACTGGGTGACGGGCTGAATAATCTAGATTCAGTAGTCATCCCAGTCTGGTCAGTGAGCGGACTAGGTTGGCTGTGACACAGCCCCACTGGATGGGAGCTGGCCCTGTGAGTTAAACGTCTCACAAGGTCGCATACGGCCTGAGTTGCAGCGTTCCTCCTGGCCAACAACCCTTATTTCGATGGAGGATTTGTTTGGAGTGGTACCCACCTGGTTCCTGGTATGGTGAGCAGCTGTCCCACCCTCCCTCTACCCCAGGAGGGTTTTGGGGTGGATGTGGGCCCCTCCTTCCTGCAGGCACCCCCCCTGGGCACTCCCTGTCCTGCCTGGATCCATCCTTGAGGTCTAGTCTCTCTCCTGGGTCCCTGTAAGCCGTGTGGGGCTGCCATTTTGTTGTTTCCTGTGTTTCTATACACAGCAGCTATGTTTTAGTTTGGTGGCCATATTCTTGTAGTTTGCCATTGGATATAGCGGTGGCCATGACAGTGGAGCCCTGAGGGTGGCATTTTCGGTGATGGGCGCCCCTCCTCATCCCCTGGTGCTGACTCCTGGATTGTTTTACTTCTTGATTGCCGTATGCGTAGTGCAGATTGTCCTGGTGACTACAGGTGCCGGTTTCTGCTGGGTGGTGAGTCTGGTGAGGTCCTCTCCCTCTCTGCTGGGGATCGCTTGGTGCTTTGTGCCTGGCGACCTGGTGGTGCTGCCAGCGCGGTGGGGGTTTTCCTTTAGCAGTGTTTTACACTTTGTGGGGTCCCCCTGGTGACTCATGGAGTCTTTGGAGCGCAATTCCCCACCTGATCCCCTCTCTAAAGCTGTGGGGCCCAACCATCCATTCATGCACTGACGGCGGTCCTGGCGCCCCCCCAATCTGTCTCATCAGATCCGGAATCTGATTCGGCTGCCGCAAACGTGGGTCACCCTGCTTGGTCTTCAACCACATGCCTGGAATCCCCTTGATAGTGAGGATGATTCCTCCACGACTGTGACCGCTCACAAAAAAGGCGCTGGTGGTTGCACTGATTGTAACCTAAGTCCTTTACTAGGCGTTACCCCTATGAGGAGTCACTTCTTAAGAAGTGGACTGTGCCCCCCCGGTGGTGGACCCTCCAGTTTCCAGATTAAACAAGGCAACTGTGATTCCAGTTGAAGAGTCCCTGGCCTTTAAGGATCCAGCTGACAAGAAGGCTGAGGCTGTGCCCCGCACTATGTACACTCTGGCTGGTCCTGCAATGAGGCAGATATTCACCATTGCCCTAGTGTCGCAAACTCTGACCGAGTGGGCTAAGCTCCTACACTATGACCTGGAGGGGGCACAGCTCCCCCTGCCTTTGCTGAGCTGAAGAACCAGCTCGTCCAGGGGCTGCAGTTTATCTGTGATCTGCGTCTGGGATTTCCTTGCATCTATCGATATCAAGGATGCCTGCCATCACATTCCAATATGTGCCAGTTACCAGTGTTTTCCCTGCTTTGCTGTGGGAGAAGAGCATTATCAGTTTGTGGCGTTGCCCTTTTGTGAAGACCCGAGGAGCAGATGCAAGACTAAAGTGATAGCCCCGGTGCTAGCTTTGCTAGGCTAACGTGGGATCGTGGTACTGGACTACTTGGACGTTCTTCTGCGAGTGGAGTCTTCCTCTGCTCTGGTGGAGAACCTGGAGATCACAATACGAACTTTGTGGGAGTTCGGCTGGATTCTGAATTTTCATAAGTCTAATTTTGGTTGAGCTGGACTATCTGGGCCTGACTTTAGACTCAGCCTTAGCCAGAGTGTTCCTTCCTCTGGACAAACTCCAGAAATTGCAGGCTGCAATTCGTTTTCCTGCTTTCCTACAAATGGTCATCCCGGACTTGCATGCGGGTGCTGTGCCTAACGGTGGTTACCTTTTTGAGGCGGTCATGTTTGCACAGTTCCATACGAGGTCCCTGCAAAGGGAAATTCTGACCAAATGAGACAAGACTCCGCAGTCCCTGGAGCCACCAAGTAAGGTGGATCTGGACAATCCGATTGGGCTGAGTCGGGGCATGGAGGAGTCACTGATATAGTGGCTTCGTTCTTGGGCGCTTCGGCAAGGAAAATCCTTCCTCCCCTTGTATTGGACCGTGGATGCCAGCCTGGGGAGATGTCCTCAGTAAGCATTCTGCTCAGGGGATCTGGACGCTGGAAGACTCAAGACTCCCGATTAATGTCTTGGAACTCCGAGCGATCAGTTTGTGTCTGGATCATTGGATCGTCTTTAGGGTTGTCCAGTGCGCATTCATTCGAACAATGCCATGGCTTATATCAATCACCAAAGGAGCACAAGAAGGGTCCTGGCGGCTCTGGAGGTAGCTGGCATTCTATGGTGGGCGGTGGAAAATTGGCAGGCGGATTACCTTAGTCGGTAGGCATTGGACCATGGGGAGCGGTCCCTTCATCCGGAGGTTTCATCAGCTGTGTGGTGGACACCACAGATGTGCTGGTGGCCCCATGATTTACGCTTTCCCTCCTCTTAAGCTTCTGCCAAGACTTCTACGCAGGATCGAGGCAGAAGGGATTCTGGTCATCTTGGTGGCTCTGGACTGGCCTTGCCGGGCTTGGTACGCTGATCTGGTGCGGCTGGTCACTGACATTCCTTGGCAGCTTCCGCTCAGGAAGGATCTGCTGTCCCAAGGACCGATCTTCCTGCTTTAGTCGCTGACTTTGACGGCTTAGCTATAAACCCCCTTTCTCTGTCACTCATTGACAGACGCAGTCTTCTTGATTAATATCAAATAGGGTTATGTTGCCCTCTACAGGAGTAGGACTAGGCAGAAGGAAAACGTTCTGGCCACACCTTTAGGGGCAGTCCCAGAGGGTATATCCTCTCTCTGCTCCAGGAAGTCAGTTTTTTTTCTGTCTAGTTAGGAGTAAGGACCTAAGTTCCTTACTGGGATCTTTGGTCCTGGCAAGATTTTTTTAGAAACTTTTTTTAGGCAGCTTTTTTCTCCAGTTGTTCCTGTGAGATCTTCAAGCAAGTATGCTGAAACTGGGCGACAGGCTGGATGCTGAGATCCAGTGGTCACCCCAGTCAGCCTGCAAGCGCGTGCGCAGGCCCTAGCTCTGCGCTGGGTCGGCCGCAACATAGTCCCACTGGACAGGGACTGACCCTGCGAGTTAAACGTCTCGCCTGGACGCCAACGACCAGTTGGAAACTGAGTCACGGCGTCCGTATTGGTCGACAGCCCCCCCCACTTCAGGTTCTGTCAGGAGTTGGCGCCCGCCTGGTTCCGGTATGGTGAGTAAAATGTTCCCCCTCTCCCCCTACGGGTGTGTTGGTGGACGCGGGCCCCTCCCTGGGATGGTCACTATCCTATAACAGGTGTTACAAATCCCCCATTTGAGTGTGATTTTGTGTATAAGAAACCAGGAGGCTTGGTTTGGGAGCTGACTATCTAAGGTCACTGTATGAGGGTGCACTGTTTAAGGACCATAACTGAAGTCAGTGGCTGGCATTACTGTGAATGATGGCCATGTATGGGGGATAGATCCTACCTGATCATAAGGCTGCAATACAGGCCGATGCCTGGGTCTAGATTACCGCCATCCGTCCGCAGGTCGCCATCCTCCCACACCTCCCGCAGGCCGCACAGGCCGATACCATCCATTGCAGCAGGTCGCGCGAGGCCGCCATTTTGGCGTAGCCTCGTGTCTCCTGCATGGGGGCGGCCATTTTGAAAACGCCCAGCTACCTCGAGGAGGAGCAGGGCAGCGCCGAGAGGCGTGTAAAGGGGCGGAGCCACCTCCTTTACCTGGGAAAAGTGCTAAAAGACTTCCTGTCTGTAACAAGACAGTGCTGAGAGCAGGTGGATAAAACTTCTGTGCATCAGGTGGTGAGCCTTGGGGTCTCTCTCTGTGGGGTCCGGAACAGGTACACTGAGGGACGCTGTTGCACTGGGGGATTACAACGAAAAAAAAAAAAAAGTTTTTTCTTTGCAATTATTTGCCGGCAAGTGTCTTGTATAATCATGGACCCTGCCACACATGTATCCCCACCTGATCCCCTCGAGGTGGCCACAGGGCCCTCCAGTACCCCACTTGTAATTGATGCATGATCTACAGTTTTGGAGTCTTTGGTATCCCGGTCGGAGGTGGCCTGTCAGGGACGGGGTCAAGAAAGCGACCCCCGCCTACCCCTATTTCATCTGATACTTCAGATTCGGATTCTGAGCTGGTCACTGCAGCTGCAGGTCCCTCCTCTGGGGCTGTGGTCTCAGGTAATGTCTCCTCAGACAGTAAGGAGGAGGTTTCTGCCTCCGCCATAGCGCAAGAAGAAGCGTTGTTGGACGCACTAGTTGTAGCTGTCCGGGAAACCTTAAGATTGGAGGTTACACCGGCAGAGGTAACCGAGACGGAAATTCCCTTTGGTACTAGTAAGCCTACCAAGATGGTGAAGGTTTTTCCCTTACCCAAATGCTTTGGAAATAGCAAGAGTTCGTTTGGGATGATCCCATTCCTCCTTAATCTTATTACCAAACGCATTGCTAGGCGCTATCCGTTTGAGGAATCCCTCATTAAAAAATGGACGGTACCACCAGTGGTGGACCCACCGATTTCCAGATTAAATAAAGCCACTGTTATCCCGTTGGAGGACGCTCCGTCCTTTAATTATCCAGTGGATCGGAAGGTGGAAGCCGAATCCCGCTCTGTTTTTTCCCTGATAGGATCAGCCTTTAGGCCAGTGGTGGCCATTGGTTTAGTTTCACAAACATTGACAGAATGGACCAAGTTGTTACGCCGTGACTTAAAGGGGAGAGGTATCCCCCTGGCAGCATCCGATTTGATGGAGCAGATCATACAGGGACTACAGTTCATCTGTGATGCCGCTTTGGACGCAACTCCCTTGTTAGGGCATGCGTCGGATGTCAGCAGTAGTCCTCAGACGCGTGTTGTGGTTAAAGTGCTGGTCGGCGGATCAAGGTTCCAAGAAAGCCTTAGCTAAACTCCCCTTTCAGGGGGATCGCCTGTTTGGGGGCCACCCTAGATGAGATTATAAAGGATCTCACTGGGGGTAAAAGCGCTTTTTTGCCACAGACTGCTAAGGGTAAAGGACCTTGTAACAGACGAGGACCTTCCTTTTCCGCTCATAAAAGGTTTGTTTGCTCCGCTGGGGCATGCGAGAAGGGCAAAGCTCCTTCAGGGGGTTTTAAAGGACGCTGGTCGGGGAAACAAAAGTCCGGCTCAGCCAAACCTGAAGATAAGACCAATACAGCCTGAAGGTACACCCCCACCCATCTCTGGGGTGGGGGGACGTCTTCACCGGTTTCCAGATCCATGACTTTCCTGAATCCCGGACAAAGGGGTTCAGGAGGTCATACGGTCGGGATTCAAGATCGAGTTTTGATCCCTTCTACCGGTGCGATTCTTCCCTTCCAACATTCGTATGCTACAGGGAGCGGTAGTTCTCGTTCCTTGAGCAGAACGTTTTCTTCACTTTTTTCAAAGATCATTTCCAGTTCCCTCCAGGAGAATTCTTCTAAGGGAGATTCTTTTCTAATGGAATCGGGATCCCGATTCCCTGGACAATCGGATCCAGTTGAGCGAGCGGACCAGGGAGTCTCTGGTCTGGTGGCTTCGGTCTCCAATGCTCACCCAGGGGAAGTCACTCCTTCCGATAGTATCCAGGTTTCCGATAAATGTGTGGGAACTGAGAATGATCAGACTGTGTCTGATTTACTGGACCGAGCAGCTCCAGGGCAGCCCGGTTCGGATCCAGTTGGACAATGCCAAGGCTGTGGCTTAGGTCAATCACCTAGAGGATTGGCAGGCAGATTATCTCATCCACCAGACTCTGGATTAAGGGGTAGGGTCCCTTCATCCAGGGGTATTTCACTAGCTGTGCCTTCATTGGGGCACCCTGGATGTGGATCTGTTGGCATCTCGGCTCAACAGGAAGGTGCGGAGGTTTGTAGCACGCGCCTGCGATCCTCTAGTGGATGCAAAAAGCGCGCTGATCGCCCTGTTGGGGCAGTATCAGCTACGGTATGCTTTCCATCCTCTCAAGTTTCTGCGGGAACTTCCTCGCAGAATAGAGGTGGAGGGAATTCCAGTTATCCTGGTAACTCCGGACGGACCTCGACTTGGTGAGACTAGTCGCGGACGCTCCTTGGAGACTTCTTCTCAAGGAGGATCTGCTGTCTCACGGACAGATCTTCCATCTTGCTTTACAATAGCTGGCTTCAACGGCCTGGCCATTGAGACTCAGGTACTGAAGGACAAGGGTTTGTCAGCTTCAGTTATTCCTACTCTAATTAAAGCAAGGAAAGCGACTTCCAGCAAAGTCTATTATCGCACATGGAGGTCTTAGATTGCGTGGTGTGAATCTCTTGGATTTCCCCCACGTACCTATTCGGTGACCCGAATCTTGGCCTTTCTGCAACAGGGAGTTGAGCAGAAATTGTCCTTGAGCACTATCAAGGGTCAGGTTTCAGCATTAGCAATCTTCTTTCAGAAACCTTTGGCTACTCATTCCTTGGTGAGGAATTTCATCCAGGGGGTGCGACACCTGGCTCCGCCAGTGCGCGCACCCTTACCACCCTGGGATCTTAATTTAGTGTTGTCGGTTCTTCAGAAACCTCCCTTTGAAGATATTAGGGAGATTCCCTTGCTTACGTTATCCCAGAAGGTGGCCATCTTGGTGGCTATCACTTCTGTACGCAGGGTGTCAGAACTGGCCGCATTATCTTGTCATTCCCCATATAAGGTGGTTCTTCGTCCGAATCAATCCATCCTTCCTTCCTAAAGTGGTTTCAGAGTTTCATCTGAATGAGGACATTGTATTGCCTTCCCTGTGTCCTAAGCCCAGCCATCATCGTGAGTTTGCATTACACTCCTTGGATGTGGTTCGGGCAATCAGGGTATACCTGAAAACTGCGGACTCGTTTCGTAAAACGGATTCACTTTTTGTGATCACAGATGGCCCCAAAAAGGGGTTGCCTGCATCTGCCGCGACTATCTCCAAATGGATCAGACAGACGGTGGTACAGGCTTATTCTATTAAGGGTCGGAATCCTCTGTTCCCTGTTAAGGCGCACTCCACTCGGGCGCTTAGTGCTTCCTGGGCCTTCCGCCATCAGGCGTCAGTGGTCCAGGTTTGCAAGGCAGCTACCTGGTCGTCGGTTCATACCTTTACAAAATTTTATAAAGTTGATGTGATGGCATCGGCGGATGCCTCTTTTGGCCGCAAGGTTCTGCAGGCCGCAATTTGAGGAGACCGTTGGTCTACCTCGAGGGTTTTTTCAGTTGGATTTTCAGTTGAGTCTCATCCTTTGGTTTGATGAGCCTTTAAGACTTCTAGTCGGCACCGGTTGGGCCTTCTGGATTTAAAATTTGATTTGTTATCCCACCCCTCATTTGTGGCACTGCTTTGGGATGTCCCTATTTGATATTAATCAAGAAGCCTGCGTCTGTCAATGAGCGACAGAGAAAAATGGATTTTTGTAAAATGTTACCGTAAAATCCTTTTCTCTTAAGCTCATTGACAGACGCAGTACCCGCCCTCTGTTTTTAAGTTGGGTTTAAATTCTCTAACACTGCTTGGTGACATAACTGACTTCCTGGAGCAGAGAGAGAGAGGATATACCCTCTGGGACTGCCCCTAAGGTGTGGCCAGAACGTTTTCCTTCTGCCTAGTCCTACTCCTGTAGAGGGCAGCATAACCCTATTTGATATTAATCAAGAAGACTGCGTCTGTCAATGAGCTTAAGAGAAAAGGATTTTACGGTAAGATTTTACAAAAATCCATTTATCCTTCAGCACCTGACTGAGTCAGTGATTCCTACACTGTTGAAAGCTAGGAAATCTACCTCCTAGGAAGATCTATCATCGTACGTGGAAGATGTGCGTGTGTGTGTGTCTCTTGGTTCTTCCTCGCTCCTTCGCGGTGGCTCAGGTCTTGACCCTCCTTCAACCGGGGGTTGAACAGAATTTGGCCTTGAGTACCATCAAGGGCCCGGTGTAGGCTTTGGCAGTCCTCTTTTATTGACCTATGGTCACACATTCCCTGGTGTGTACCCTTTTTCAGTGTGTCCGACATTTTGATTCCTCCAGTGCGGGCTCTTAATTTGGTGCTTTCAGCTCTACAGAAGTCTCTCTTAGGAAATATTCAGGAGATTCCCCTGCCTATGCTGTCCCAGAAGGTGGCCTTTTTAGTGGAGATCACCTGGACGTGCTGGGTGTTTGAACTGGTGTTGTTATCCTTTTGTTCACTTTACCTGGTGATTCTTTTTTAATTAAATCTTTTATTTTTTCAACATACACATATAATCTCATAAAATCCACAAAAACAAAATACATATTACATAAATTCCCCCAGAGCCCCCAGTCGTAAACATTCAGTGAAGTGAGATAGGGCAAAAACTATATATTTGCAATCATCATTAATAGTAAAAAATGTGAAAGGAAAAAAAAAAAAGGGGGGGAGAGAAAGTGCAACACACATTTCCCGTGTCTTATAATCAACATATCACTTGAAGAAAAAATTACAACTATTAGTGATACACCACATCCAGTGTTTTTCAGAGGGGGTCTAAATGGGTGAGGGAAAGAAAGGAAAAGGGAAAAGAAAAAAACAAAAAGGGGGGGGGGGGAGGGTAGGGATAAAAATTTATCACAAAATACCATTATAAATCAATTCAAACTTAAACTACATCCTAAGATATGTGCCAATCGAGGATATAATATACCATGTACATAACATAACATTCTCGTGGGGGCCGGGGATTGTCAATGGGCAACTATTAACCAAACTGGGCCCCTAGGACCCTCTCCATTATCCTTTTTCTGTGGGGGGCGCGCCTCCTCAGGGGGCCACCTTCGTTCACAGGTGGACTAGTTCCCAAACTCTTATAGCATCACCGTATCATAAATCTAATATCACCTTCCCTTTCTAAGGATTTTGCCCCTATTTAGACCTATTGTGGAAAGCATTATGGAGGCAGATACCTTTCTTCCTCATTACCCATATGTTTACCGGGCCCTAATTTACAAAATTAGACACCTCGTCCCAACTTTCAGACTCCACTAGAGAGGGGGTCGGTACCCAAATAATACACCCAAGGCTTCCAGCGTTCCCTGACCATCTCTTCCGTGTTACTCAGTGCCATCGTAAGCTCTTCCATTTTGTATATCTCATTTACTTTTGAGATCCAAAGACTATTCGGAGGTGTAACGGTTTGCTTCCAAAAAACTGGTACACATGCCTTGGCCGCATTGAGAAGACAGAGGGTCAAGGACTTCCTGTAGGTCTTAATTGAATTTTGAGTCAGATGTAATAAGCACAATGCTGGATTATCCTGAACTTGTACATTAGTTAATAATTTTATTACTGATGCCACTTTTTTGCCAGAAAGGCCGTAAAAGCTCACATTCCCAAAAAATGTGTATCATAGTTCCCTCAGCCAGTCCACAGTGCCAACACCTCCCCGATTGGGTCGTAGCCATTTTTTTTTTCAACACTGAAGGGACCCTATACCATCTAACAAGAATTTTGTATCCCAGTTCCTGTGTTTTACTTTCCATCGACGACCTATGAACTAAGTTCAGAATTTTATTGGTCTGTTCCTTAGACAGACTAATATTTAGCTCCTGTTCCCATTTTCGAAGGAACCGCACCGCCTGAACTTCTGACTCCTCCATTAACATTTCATAAAACATTGATATCAAATGTTTAGGAGATTCACCTGATAAACATATATTTTCTAATGGGGTTAAATCCCGTGGAGTATATCCTTTTCGCTGAAATGCCCGAATAAAATGACCTAATTGATAGGCACTTAGGTGGTCTAGTAAACCACCCGACCACTCCCTAATTTTCTCAAATGAAGGTGGACGATCCAATTGCCATACGTCAAGTAGTCGTATTTTGCCCTGTTGTGCCAAGTTTTGTATTTTGGGATTAGTGCAACCTGGGGGAAATTCAGGGTTACCCAGTATGGGTGTCATCGGGGACGGGAAAGGCGCAACCTTTGAATGAGCTTGAATTCTTTTGATTTCTCTTAGGGTTACCCCTATTGTTGGATGCACTAAAATATTATCTTTAGAAGAAAAGACTGACCAGGGAGCCGGCGGGGTCAGCTGGCCAGTTTCCCCAATCTCCAATTCTACCCACCTTTTAGTACCCTGATTGCTATGCCAATCCACTACTCTTACCATATGGGTCGCCCTGTAGTACCGGAGAATATCCGGCAGACCTATCCCACCTCTCGCCTTCGGCAAAAATAGTGTCTGCATTCCAATCCTTGGGGATTTCTTTGCCCAAATAAATGAGTGGAATAAGCTTTTGATTGACTGAAAAAAAGCAGCTAGAACAGAGACTGGGATTGTTTGCATAATATATAAAATCCGAGGAAGCACGTTCATTTTAAGCACACTACATCGGCCAAACCACTTTAAAGTTAGATTTTGCCAACCTCGTAAATCCATTTTGATTTTACTCACGAATGGGAGATAATTCTATACAGATCTACAGGATCAGCCGTAATCTGCACTCCTAAGTATTGCAGTGAGACATACCCCCACTGAAATGGGAATGACATACGTAAAAGCCGTTCCTCTTGATCCGATAGAGAGATGTTTAAAGCTACGGCTTTTGTTAAATTTATCTTGTTGTTTGATAAGTTACCGTACGTCTGAAGGGCATCCAAAATATTCGGTAGGGAGGTAATCGGGCTGGTGGCAAAGAACATAAGATCGGTGACTGGGGCGTGGCTTGACGCACGATGCGGAAGGCAGCACACTGAGGAGTAGCGGGAGGTGAGCAGCTCCACAACAGAGGCGTGAGGCTTGGCGCCATAGACGGCCCCGGATGATGGGCAGGGTGTCCCGCCACACACACTACACTGCACAGAGCAGCAAACAGCAGCGGACATCCTCGGCGATGGCAAACCGTAACATTTCAGACTTATTCAAGTCCCAAACAGCCATGAGGAGCGGCATGAGGGTGGACAAGATGGCGCTGACCGACGGAGAGGAGGAAAACAGTGAGTACTCCCAGCACTCATCGGAGGAAGGGGTAAGCAAAGGGTCCATGGAGGATCCCCCTCTTACACTCACCGTGATGAATAACATTGCAGCAGATATTAAGTCCACTTTGTCAGCGGCCATTACCGATTTAAAAACAGACTTCCTTAAACTTTCTGAGCAATTTTTGGTGGTTGAACAGGCGGGCGCCCATAGAGATAGGTCAATTGGAAGATTAGAGCATATAGCTGTTTCCCATGCGGCGCATCTGATTGAGATCAATAAGAATCTTGAGGACTTGGACAACAGAGGGAGACGCTGTAATTTAAGAATAAGAGGTATCCCGGAGGATGTTATGCAGGATCAAATACATCATACCCTGCAAAAAATGTTTAATTCATTATTGGAGAGACATGAAGATGCAACAATTGATTTTGTACGAGTACACAGAACACTGCGGGCCAAAGGTGCAGACAGTGGGCCTCCTAGAGACATTATATGTTGTTTTCAAAGCTTTCAAGTGAAAGAGGAGATTATGTATAAAGCAAGACAAAAAGGAGAAATTAAATATAAAGAAATACAGGTGCAGATATTTCAGGATCTTTCTCAGATCACTCTGAGGAACAGAAGAGCTTTACGTCCCCTCTTAACAGTTTTGCGGGAAAAAGATCTGAAATATCAATGGAGGTTTCCCTTTGCACTAACAGTGACTTTACAGGGCAAAATGCATACTCTTAGATCTCCCAATGATTTGGGCGAATTCTGTGAAGGCTTACAGATTCCAATAATGGAACTCTCGGAGTGGTACCAGGAATATAAACTACCCGTATTAAACGAGGATGATGGACGTTCACCTAGACAATCACCAGAAAAAAAACCCCAGAACAAGAAAAGCAGGAGCAATAGAACTGGAAAATAGAAACAGAGACGCTTTGCAGTAAAAAGAAGATAGGGGAAAAAAAAAAGAGAATATATATTTTGAAGTAGCCAAGTATAGAGGGAGACTGGAGGGAAGGGACCCTTTCTTTTTTTTCTTCTTTGAGATGAAGGGGGTGAGTGAGTGGGGGGGGGGGGGGGAGGATTCCCGACCCCCTCTTCCCCCCCTTTTTTTTTTCCCTTTGTATTTCCCCTCCCCGTCCCTTTCTGATTCACCGTCTGCCTCGTAAACAATTTTTATTTTTTGAAGGAGCTGTTTCCCGTGTGTTAGAGCTATTATATATAGAATAATTTGTGAGTCAGTGCTGACGTGGAGTATGAAAGGGGATTTGTGTTCCCTTTCCCCCTTTTTTTTTTTTTTTGGGATCCATTAGCACTGGTATTGAGTGCTTTTTCTACTCGTGTTAGTCTCCCACTAACCCCCACCAGGGGTTTTGCTCGGTTCTAAATTGAGAACCGAGTAACACCCCCGCTTTCCTTTCTCTGAAACTTAATCACAGACATTTAGCCACTCTGTGATTTTGGAACCTAGATACTCTTTTCTTAAGGCAGAGTACTATCTACTATCAAAGCTTTGCTTATCACTGGGTTATACTAGTGGGGTGTTCCCTTTTTTTTTTTTTCTCTCTCCTTTTTCTTTTTCCTTGGTTGGTTTTTTGGTGAAGGGTAGGAGGAGATAGGGAGGCACCGAGTCGGACAAGATTAACTGAAATAAGGTATTAACCATGACTTATAAATCGGTAGGCAAACATATCACGGTATTATCCCATAATATACAAGGCCTAAATATCCCAGAAAAAAGGCATTTTGTGCTTAGAGAGTTGAAAAATGTGAAACCACATTTTGTATTTTTTGCAGGAGACACATTTTAAACAAACTAACGTGCCAAAATTGACCTCAGCATATTTCTCCACGGCGTTTCACGCAACCAATCCGACAGATAAAACAAAAGGGGTATCTATATTGATTAGTAAGACAGCGGGTTTTCAGGTGGACACATCTTTATTGGACCCCAATGGAAGATATGCATTTGTGAGAGGGACATATGCAGGAATTCCCACGACTCTCGCAAATGTATACTTCCCGAAAAGGTCACAACTGGGATTCTGTCAGAATATGGTAAATATGCTTTTGGGATTTGCTAGAGGACGAGTGATAATGGGGGGCGATTTAAATATACCACTCCACCCATTGCAGGATGCCTCAAATAAAAGTTTGTGCATACGGTATAAGACCCTGGCCCGGATAAAAGAATTAATCCATTCATTGAATTTGGTAGACTCATGGAGGACCTTACATCCCGATGACAGAGATTTTACCCATTATTCAGCGATACACAATAGATATGCACGTATCGATTATCTATTTATTACACAACGGGATATAGAGAACCTTTCACAAGCACGGATTGGGACACAGGTACTTTCGGACCATGCACCGATATCCATAACTTTAAAAACAAATAAGACTCCCAGAGCTTTCAATTGGAGACTGAATGCTGAGCTAATTGCGGACCCAGATATTAACTCCCAGATAACACAACAAATACAATCTTATTTTAGTTTAAACACATTACAAGAGACCACCTCGATGGTTAGATGGGAGGCACATAAGAGTGTTATAAGGGGAGAACTAATTAAATTAGGCTCACAACGGAAAAAAGAAAGAGAAAAAGTGGTTCAAACGCTCATGCATTCAATCTCCAATTTAGAAAAAATGCATAAAAGGTCTTTATCAGTAAATGTCGCAACTGAGTTGTTACAGAAACGGAAAGAACTCCAACAGATAATCGAGACAAAAGCCAAAAGGCTATTTTTCTTTCGAAAGGGGATCTACTATGAACACGGAGATAAGAGTGGAAGATTTCTTGCGAGGGCTCTTAGAATTGATCAGAACTCTAACACTATAACAGGCGTTAGGAATGCAGCAGGTAAAGTAGAATCAGCAGCGGATAAAATTGCAGCACAATTTCACACGTTCTATTCGTCTCTGTATAATGTTGCACCACAACATAGATCCCCGGATTTTACGGGCAACAGAGCTACCAATATTGCAGCTTACTTGGCGAATAGTGGACTTCCAAAACTCACAGAGGAAGTGAGTAATGATTTGGATCAACCTATTACAGAGACGGAACTACGTCTGGCACTGAAAGAAATTAAACCAAATAAAAGCCCGGGCCCTGATGGATTTAGCTCCGTATACTATAAACAATATGCAGATATTTTATTACCTCAACTGGTACCGGCTTTGAACTCTCTCACGGACCCGCTGCAGGCCTCACCTGCATTCCTCCATGCACACATATCAGTTATCCCCAAAATTGGGAAATCAACACATGAATGCGCTAACTACAGACCCATTTCTCTGTTGAATACGGATCTGAAGCTATTCTCTAAGGTACTGGCTAACAGAATTAAATAATAATGGAGGACCAGGTGGGTTTTGTAGTGGGCGGAGAGACTAAAGATAATGTTATTAAGACGCTTAACTTGATACATTATACCCAACAGCGAAATGTCGAGGGCCTTCTTGTATCAACAGATGCAGAGAAGGCCTTCGACAGAGTAGCATGGGAGTTTTTGTTGGCAACCTGCAAATATGTGAATTTTCCCCATAAAATGTTGAGTTGGATAGCCTCACTTTATCAATGCCCAACGGCAAGAATTAAAATAAACCATCTTTTTTCAGAACCAATCACTATAAAAAATGGGACCCGACAGGGATGCCCGTTGTCACCATTATTATTTATTTTTTAACGATAGAACCCTTCTTGAGTCATATAAGGGCAGATGAATCAATACAAGGGATGAAAGTTAAAGAGAATACGTATAAAGTAGCGGCATACGCAGACGATTTGTTATTTTATGTAACACAGCCATTGATCACAATGCCAAATCTGATGAAAGCTTTTGAAAAATATAGCTATATATCAAATTTTCGTATAAATTATTCGAAATCCGAAGTACTCAATTTAAACATACCAGAGAATAAACTGTTACAAATAAGACAAAAAAGCCCCCTTAGATGGGTTACGGGAGCCCTAAAATATTTGGGTGTTTGGATAACTCCGAGTTTGGAAACTTTGTATTCTAAAAACTTTTTGCCATTACTTAAACAGATCGAATTAGATTTGAAACAGTGGCATACCAGGTTTTTTTCATGGTTTGGGAGAGCAGCCATTATTAAAATGGTAATTCTCCCAAGATTGCTTTATCTGTTCCATACCTTGCCAATTAAGATTCCTAATAGCTATTTTACGAAACTCGGAAGGATTCAAACCCAATTCATTTGGTCACATAGACAGCCTCGAATACGGCACAATTTGATTGCGAGAAGGAAAGAAAGGGGAGGAATGGGAGTACCGGATTTCCGATTATATTATAAGGCTACTCAGCTTACACGAATCATCGATTGTCACTGTCATGAATCAAAGAAGGCGTGGGTAAAGTTGGAAGCGGACATTATAGAGTGCCCGCTACGATATTTACCTTGGATAGCCTGGCAAAAATGTCCGGCCAGAGCGAAGGCTCATCCGTTAATAAGACAAACAATAGCGACGTTTCATGGAGTGATTAAACTTCATGATATTTCAAGTGTACCAGGGCCCCTCACACCATTGACAAACAACCCAGAGTTTGTACCAGGTTACTCAGATGTTTGGCTTAACGCATCAGAAAATAGTGAATTTAAAATTGCAGCGCACTTCTTTAGGAATGGTGTTCTTGTGGGACAGGACCAACTTAAACATACATTAAATGCTCCGACTATACCTTTTTGGTCATATCTACAGTTACACCATTTCCTAAGTGAACCTACAAGGAAGAAGGCCTGTGGGGGACAGATTTCGGTATTTGAGCAGATATGTCTGGATCAAAAACCTTTTAAAAAAGCGACGTCATATACCTACACGCTGTTACTCTCTAGTGTAAAAATTAAACCAGATAAATTTAAGGAAAATTGGGAGAAAGCGTTACAAGTATCAATCTCAGATAAAAAATGGGCGTCAGCGTGTTCTATGACACACAAATGTTCAAGGAACACTAGATCTCAAGAAAATGCATATAAGCTTCTTACCCAATGGTATATGACACCTGAAAAAATTAACAAGTGCTTCCCAAATACATCTGAAATGTGCTGGAGATGCGGCCAATCAGTAGGAACATTATATCACATCTGGTGGCAGTGTACAAAAATAGCTGAATATTGGACTCAGATCAGGGAGCTGATTGAGAAAATAGTGGGCACAGCAATTCCATTAACTCCTGAATGTTGCCTGTTACATATTACAGAGGCCGCAGAACAAAGGTATAAAAAATCAATAGTCTGCTACCTTTTGAATGCGGCAAAATTAATGATACCGAGATATTGGAAATCTACCTCAGTTCCGTCAATTAGAGAATGGGTGGTTACAGTGAGAGATATTTATAACATGGAAGAGACCATGGCCATTGCCTCGGACAAAATAAACAATTTCCAATTAAGATGGAGGCCATGGTATATCTTCCAATGTTCAGAGGGATTTTCCCAATTTATAGGTGCAGGACCCAACTCGGTGCCTCACGTATGATAAGATACATAAACATTGAAATCTCTGCCTCCTCCCCCCTTTTTATTTTTTCTCTTTTTCTCCCTTTTTTTTTTTCTCTTTTTCTCCCTCTTTTTTTTTTATTTTTTTTTTATTTTTAATTATTATAAGAAAATTAAGATTGTAAAGATTTAAAACTTTAAATATATGACACAATGGAATATTGAAATTTGCTCAACATTGCAAATGTAGAAGTGCCTGTCGGTACTTTTTGATTTGAACAGAATTATGGTGGAAATAATACTCTATGGGATATAGGATATCAATGGTTGAATAGCAATAACATTGGTGGTTTTGGGGAGGGGGGGAGGGGAGGGGGTTTTTTTTTTTTGGGTGTGATGGTGGCAATGGTGTGTGGTTATTGATATGCACAATTTTATATTTACGGAGAGGTGTGACTTATGAGCACAAAGAGAATTTTGAGAAACACAAAAATAAAGGGAGAGAGGTCAGAGGTGTGGAGAGGGGGGCTTCTACCCCTCCCTTCTTTTTCTCCCTTTCCCCCCCCCTTTTTTTTTTTTTTCTTCTCTTCCCCCTTTTTCACGAGATATGCGAATACACGAGAAATATAAATATGGATTTTTAATCCTCTGACACAGATGGAATGGAATGTGAGTCACATTTAATATTACACTAAGAATATAAGGTGTTAGGGGAGGGATAAGGGGGGATGTGATTCTTTACACATCCCCCCCCCCCTTCCCCTCTCCTTTTTTTTTTTTTTCCCTCTTTTCCCGTCTTCTTTCTCTTTTTGCCTTTCCCTCCCCCCCATCTACCCTCCTCTCGCCACATTTTCTCTGTACCCTCGGATAATGAGGGGTTTTAAGGGAATAAACAAGAATATAAGGTTGGGGGATACTCACTTTGTAGCTGACCATAGAGTACTGTAGATTATACCATATATAAGGGATTTTGGATAAGTTGTTTGACTTTGCTTTGTGTCCACTTTAAAATAGAGACACCAGACAAATTACTCTTACAAAAATGAATTTATATTGTTAAGAACTATACGTTGACGGTTTCGAGATTAAATGTTTTAGATAATGTGTGTCTTTCAGAAACACTGTACACGTATGTTTGTAATCTTTAAATTTTTGAATGCTAATAAAACCAAGATTGAAACAAAAAAAAGAATATAAGATCGTCCGCAAATGCGGCCACCTTTTGCTGGTCGCCAGAAGCCCGCACCCCCATTATGTTTGGAGAACCTCATATCTGACACAGCAAGGGTTCCAGGCTCAGCACAAATATCAAAGGAGATAATGGGCACCCTTGTCGTGTACCCTTAGTAATTGAAAAGTAATCAGACGTCCAATCATTTACCCGCACTGCGGCCGACGGATTAGAATAAAGAGCCAGAATATACTGTAACATTCTAGGCCCCAACCCAATATGTGACAGGGTGGCATGGATAAAACTCCATGCCACCCTGTCAAAAGCTTTTTCTGCATCCGATGATAGCAGGACCAGTTTGCTTCTTGATGTCCGCGCCAAGTGGATAAGGTCTATTGCCCGTATCGTATTGTCCCGTGCCTCTCGTGATGGCACAAAACCCACCTGGTCAAAATGCACCAGGTGGGGGATGTGCGGCAATAAACGATTGGCTAAGATCTTAGAGAACAATTTAGTATCGGACTTTAGTAACGATATGGGACGATAACTGCTGCATAATAAGGGATCCTTCCCTTCTTTATGAATAAGGGCAATATAGGCTCTAAGAGAGTCAGGTGGAAACCCTGAATCCTTTCTCACCGCATTGAAATGTTGTAACAAGGGTTTGATAAGACGCATTTTAAACTTCTGGTAATAGGATAGAGTAAATCCATCTGGACCAGGAGCTTTGCGTGGTCTAGTCTGTGCAATTGCAAGGTGTAATTCATCTTCCGATATCTCCCCCTCTAAAGCATATGCCTGTTCCTCTGTCAGAGAGGGCATTCCTGATGTTTGCAGGTATTCCTCTATTTGTACCTTTTCCTCTGAAAGAGAACCTTTTTTTCCCTTTCCACCTTTCGGGAGATTATATAGAGATTTATAGAAAGAGCAGAACTCGGCAGCAATATCTGAGGAAGTATGTAGCTCTCCGCCCCCCTTTCTTTGTATGCGAGAGATATGGGTATGTCTCCTAGGTCCCCTAAGCACCCGTGCCAACATTAACCCGGGTTTGTTCGAAAATTCATAGCAATACCGTTTGTACCACAACATTGCCCTTATTGTCCTCTGGAACAAAATACCATTCAGCTTCTCTCTTGCATTTGTAAGAGGGGTCAAATGAGACTCCGCCAAGGACCTCTTAAATTGTTGACTCCGGGTCTCTATCTTATACAGTAGATCTTTAACTTTTTTTTCCTGCTCCTTTTTACGTTGTGAACCTATACGTATAAGTACCCCCCGGATTACACATTTGTGTGCCTCCCATAGAACTGACGGCGTAATGGAATCGGCTGTATTTTCCAAGAAATAGGTAGCTAATGCCTCATCTATTTGTATCTCTGACTCCTGAGATTGAAGTATAGCTTAATTTAAACGCCACGTGGAAGGTCTAGGTACCCTTCTTTCCCACTCTATCGTCACGTAAGCAGGTGCGTGGTCGGAAATAGAAAAGTCCTCTATATCAGATGCCCTAACTAAAGGGAGATCTGGTTGGGTCACGAGGATACGATCGATACGTGTGTAGGCACTGTGGACTGGCGAGTAGAATGTATAGTTTCTCTCTCCCGGATGCATCAGCCTCCATGGGTCGACAAGATCCAGGAGAGAGATTTCTCGTTGCAGTTTCCGTAAACGTGCATAGGACATACTGGATACCTTCCTAGACGTATCAATAAGTGGCTCAGCTGCATAATTGAAGTCGCACCATTACCAAGTGTCCCTCTCTAAACTCGAGAACTATCGGGAGCAACTTCTGCAGAAACCCAAGATGCTCAGAATTAGGAAAGTATACATTTAAAAATGTAAGCACTGTTTGCCCTATGCTCCCCTTGATCAGTAAGTATCTGCCCCAAAGGATCTGCTTTTTCTTCCCTGAATGACCAGGCCATGGATTTGGAAATCAGAATACTCACCCCCTTAGATTTTGGAATAGGGGATGGGGCATGATATGACCAAGGAAAGTCTCTGTTGTGAAACCTGGGAAGGGAGTCTTTATGAAAATAGGTCTCTTGAATGAATGCTATATGAGTGGACTCCCTTTTCAAATCACCCAACAGTCTCCATCGTTTCTGTGGTGACATTTAAAGTTGTGATTTTTACACTCGACCATCATGCGTCCCACCACATCTGTTCCGGGTCCCATTTTTGACAATCCCCGGCCCACACTGATCAGGACAAACTTGAGTTAACCCTCAACAATAATCCACCAACAGCACACAACAAACAAACCCCCCCCCCCCCCGGAGGGGAGACACCTATAACACAACTATATTACACTAATAAATGGTTAAATATTAACCCAGCGCAACCAGGCGCTAACTATTGTGGGGAAAGGTGGATTCCTGGACACCTAGAGGTTAGAAAGAGAAAAAATAATATCCAAAATTAAGGAGACTCATTCCAGTGAGCACCAGCCTCCCTTACTTTACAAAAACAAAAACAGTCCTATCTACTTGACAGGGTGTTTTTTTTCCTCAAATGATCCCCCACACACCGACCCCTTTAACCCAGGAAACCCCAACCATCCACCCCCCCCTCCCTTCTCATCTTCATTTTATAGTTATATTATCAGGAAGATCGTCCTAATTATGACCCTCCATCTTGGATAAGCAAGGTAGGGGGATTAACATTTTCTGTCACATTCTTTTCCTTTTGTTTTCTCAGACGATTCGGATGTCTGCTCCTGCCAGCTCTCCATGTGTTTTGCCCTTCCAAAATAAGCCAGTCTTCCACTTCAATAGGAGGGGACTCAAGAAAAGCAAAAAGGTTCGGCAATTGGTCAGGCCATTTCAAAATGAAAGTACTTGCATTCTTTGATACAATCAAATGAAATGGGTGGCCCCAATGATACGTGGCCCCCTTGTTCCGTATGACCTCAAACAAGGATTTCAGTGATGCCCTCATTCGAAGTGTGTTCCAGGAGAGGTCTGGCAGCAATTTGATGTTTGTGCCTTCATATTCCAATGGGTTCTAGGGCCAAGCCTGCCTCATTATCACCTCTTTGACTGAATAGAAATGGATCCTAATTATAACATCTGATACCAGATCCTTATCTGCCCTCTGTGGGGTTTTCACCCTGTGGACTCTGTCGATTTCAATATTGTCCTCAGGGGGGCTTCCCAGTAGGTTATTTAGGATCCCCATCACTACAGGCTTTAACTCGTGCCCCCCAATTCCTTCTGGCAGCCCTCGCAGCTGAAAGTTGTTTATACGGCTGCGATTTTCTATATCATCTTGCTGCAACAGAATCAAGGTAAGTTGCTTGTAAAAAGCTTCCTGTGTATTTTCTAGGGCCAGAGTTCTGGATTCACACTTGGCTTGCACCTCCTCCACTGCACTGACTCTGGCATCTGTTTCATCTATTTTAATTTTTATAGAATTAATTTCAATTTTCAAATCACTTACGATTGTGGCGGCCATTTTATAAATATCCTGCTTAGTAGGAATTAAGGCACAGAAGTCCCTCCATTCAGTTGTCTGCGTTGGCTGGGGCTGGTGCATTTGGATCTGTGGCCCATGTATTGGTTCCGCTGCTTGTTCCTGGGGGGGGGTTAGATAGCGGGGGGCTCCTTAATATAGCTTCATCTGCTACCTCCTGGGCCAGGATCGCTTTGGCTGTCTGTTTTTTTTGGGTCGCCGAACCTGCAGCTGCCAGAATTGTTTGCGCCATCTTGGATCCCGCTCTGCCTTGCGGGGCTGCGGGACGCCTGAGAAAATAAGATGAAATGTCCGGTCTTCTGCTCGGCGGTTGCGGCGCTTCCAGAGGTTCGGCAACGGACATGTATGCAGGCGAGGTGCAGGTCTGGAGCGGCGTGTGCGGGCGCTGGCTGCTGAGGCTGGATCACACCACTAGCTCCGGGAGCTCCTCTGCCTCATGTCCTCACAGCTCCATTACTCTTGGCCACTCCCCTTACCTGGTGATTCACAGGGATAAGGTGGTTCTTCGCCCCTGTCAGTCGTTCCTTCCAAAGGTTGTCTCTGATTTTCATTTGAATGAAGACATTGTTGCTTCCCTGTGTCCCAGGCCAAAACCTCCTAAGGAAATTGCCTTGCATTCATTGCATGTGGTTCGGCAATTAGGGTGTACTGGCAGCTACAGAGTCTTTTAGGAGGAGTCAATCTCTGTGCTCACAGATGGACCTCAAAAGGGTTGTCCGCTTCCTCTGCAACCATTTCCTGATGGATAAGATAGACTGTGGTTTAGGCCTATTCCATCAGGGGTCAGGTTCCTCCTTTTCCCTGTCGTGGTGCACTTTACTAGGGTGCTTGGTGCTTCAGTGGGTCAGTGATGCAGGTTTGCAGGGCAGCCATCTGGTTATCGGTGCACACTTCTACAAAGTTTTATAAAGTGTATGTGTTGGCATCTGCGGATGCTTCTTTTGGATACAAGGTTTTGCAGGCTGTTGTTTTCAGATTAACCAAGGCAATCATGACTCCAGTTGAAGAATCCCTGGCCTTTAAGGACCCGGCTCACAGGAAGGCAGAGGCTGTGGCCGCAATATGTACACTCTGGCTGGTCTGGCACTGAGGCCGATATTCACTATTGCCCTGGTGTCGCAGACTCTGACCAAATGGGCTAAGCTTTTGCGCTGTGACCTGGAGGGGGAGAAGCTCCCCCTGCCTTTGCTGAGCTGGTGGACCAGCTGGTCCAGGGGCTGCAGTTTTCCTGTGATGCCCCTTTTGGATGCTGCTCTCCTAGTGGCTCAGCTCTCTGTTTCGGCAGTGGTCTTTTTGCTCAAATGCTGGTCTGCGGACCAGACTTCTAAAAAGACCCAACTGATCTTCCCTTTCAAGGAGATCGTCTGTTTGGTGCTACCCTGGAGGACATCATTAAAGGTCTCGGCAGAGAGAGTACCTTTCATCCGCAGGCTACTAAGGACAAGAAGGTCAGAGGTTGCGGACATGATACAAGAGAAGGTTAGAGGCTGCGGACATGGTACAGAAGGTGGTTAGAAGCTGCGGACATCGTACAGGAGATGGTCAGAAGCTGCAGACATTGTACAGGAGATGGTCGGAGGCTGCAGATAATGTACAGGAGATGGTACAAGAGATGGTTAGAGGTGGTGGACAGCTATATTTTAAAAAGGGCGCCGCTGCCAGTAACAGACATTAACGAGCAACCTGTAAATTGACTGGTGGTTGGCAACAGTGCCCCACACAATAGTGTCCTCCTCTGACTCCTTCCTTCACCCTCCCCTACAGTAGTGTCCTTCTCTGCCCCATTTCATATAATGACCCCCCACTGTAGTGTCCTGCTGTGCCCCTTTCACCCCTCCATATCAGTGTCTTCCTATGCCTCCTTCAGCCCCCCCCCCCCCACAGTAATGTCCTCCTCTGCCCCTTCACCCCCTCCCCGCACTGTAATGTCCTCCTCTGCCTCCCTCACATTCCCCCCCACCCCACCACAGTAATGTCCTCCTCTGCCCCCTCCCCCCCCCCCTCCACAGTAGTAGATGATTTCAAAACCTTGAATCCATCACCCTTTTCCCTCCTGCGTGGCTATCTCTATCATAGAGCGCTAGGAGGAAGTGATGTCACTTTAGAGCAGCGGTCCCCAACCTTTTTGACACGAGGGACTGATTTCATAGAATAAAATTTTGCCAAGGGCTGGAGAGGGGAAATGTAGTTTCGAGGTTGATGGGGAATTTGGTGGCTGTGGTTTGTGCAAATGGCTGGTGTTAGCATTTAAATCATCCCGACACCATGGTATAGTGTTAGGATGATTGAAGCACATTATTTCTATTATTACATTGTAATATATAATAAAATAGTTCAACTCACCATAATGCAGAATCAGTGGGAACCCTGGGCTTGTCCCTTGCCACCAGATGCAGCGGGGCACTGTCGCCTGCCACCAGATGAGGTGTACCACTGTCGACTGCCACCAGATGCAGCTTGTCACCTGCCACCAGATGCAGTGTGTCACTTGCCACTGTTGCCTGCTGCTAGATACAGCATGTCTCCTGCCACTGTTGCCTGCTGCTAGATACAGCATGTCACCTGCCACTGTTGCCTGCTGCTAGATACAGCATGTCACCTGCCACTGTCGCCTGCTGCTAGATACAGCATGCCACTTGCCACTGTCGCCTGCTGCTAGATACAGCGTATCACTTGCCACTGTCGCCTTCTGCCAGATACAGCGTGTCCCTTGCCACTGTCGCCTTCTGCCAGAGGTAGCGTGTCACTTGCCACTATTGACTGTCCCCAGATGCAGCGTGTCACTTGCCACCAGATGCCGTGTGCCACTTGCCACCCGCAGCCTGCCACCAGATGCAATCTGGCACTTGCCACCTGCAGTGTGCTACTTGCCACCCTCTCTGTCCCTTCTCTTCAGCTGGGCATGCTGGGGCCTGCAGTTTCCCCCAGTCCTCAGGACTCTATATCCCACGATCCTCTCTGCTACTTATTTTTTATTTTTTACCTCTTGCCAATAGGAGAGGAGACAGATAGCGGACGGCTGTTCTGTCAAGCACCGCCGCCGAGAACACAGCAGCACGAAGAAGAGAAGGGGGGTGGAGAAGAGCCTCTCCTCCTCCTCATGCTGCTGTGTTCTCGGGAGCGGCGCTTGCCAGAACAGTGTAAGACACAGCCGCTCCGATTCTCGTTGCTGACAGAAGGAGGAAGAATGGGCAGGAAACAGCCCTCGTCTGACAGCGGCGGCTTGAGGGGCAGCACAGCTTTTCCTTTTTCAAAGGCCAGGCCTGCAGGATGCATTCCTGCTGTGGAAAAAGTATAGGAATGCCGTTCCCATGCTTTCCTGCAGGATGGCGGCTGAACGCTGCCATGCGGTCAGGACCCAGATACAAGGCCATACCAGAGATCTACCTAAAAAGACCCCACAGGATAAGGTACCGCTGTATACCCCCCCTTCGGGCAACAGGCGCTGAATATAGCTCCCCCATGTAGGAGCAGGGAGGGCAGGGCCGGAATCCTGATAGGCCAGGGGGATCTTTTAGGAAATCGGGGTCTTATTATCCCGAGTTGTGGTCGCACATCCCCCCTAGAGGCCACTAGGGACATGGGGGGGCTTAGTTTACTCACCATACCATGGACCGAGTGGGCTCTGCTCTGGACAGACCACCCCTGAGTGAGGGTGCTGCCAGCCGAGGGGTACACCATGACTCAGGGCATTCCAGGTCGATGCGTCCCGGTGAGACGTCCACTAGCAGGCTTGTCCCCATCCACAGGGGCTCTGCCATGGCGAGGCCTAGTGCGGGATTATAACCTGCTCATGCTCGTTGGCCAGGCTGGGAGACCATAAGAATCTATATTATCCAGTAGAAAACCTCAGCCGGCTGTTGCTTGTAGTTCACCAGGAGGATCCCCCTGACACTAGCTAGCGTTGGTGAGTAAAGAGAAAAAACTGAAAAATTCTTAAAAGGACAAAAAAACTGAGACCGAAGTCCCAGAAGGAAGCCTAGGTCCTACTCCTTCACTAGGCAGCAAGAAACTGGCTTGTGGCAGAGTGTGTGTGGGGGTTATGCCGTGAAGGACAGCCCTTGTAGGCGTGTCAGTGAATTATTTGCTGCCTAGTACTACTCCTGTAGGGGGCAGCATAACCCTATGGTATAAGAAGCATAAGAGCTGCGTCTGTCAATAGACGATAGAGAAAGGCTAATGAGACTCCTAATCAAATTTAAAGAGACACGCATAGACACAATCAAAACTTAGATTTGTCTTACAGCACAACCTAGAACATTTTCATAATTTACCCGAGTTTAAACAGAAGCAAGAGCATCTCTTGAAAACTATGGAAACACTCGAAGATGACATTACACAGACTAAAAGATCTAAATTTGTCATTAAGATGAATTAAATTACACTGAAGGGGAAAACTTTAATCACAATCCCAAATCAAAAAGGAAAAGATCTTGAAGACATTTAATTCAGAGAACACCATCAGCGAGCACAAGTTAGCATTTCTGAAACTGAAGGGGATATTTGTATTCCCTCAACATTAACTTCATCTGCCAGTATGCAAGACAGGAAATGCAAGCTGAGAGATACTTTCTCAGTTGATGGTGATTCTAATCAAGCAAAAAAGTCAGAGACCCCCAAAAATTAAGGGGGGGGGGCAAGAAGGCACAAAAAAAAAAAAATTAGAAGAGGTTGAAAAAGGTCATAGGCTCAATTGTACATTCGGTCGGCCCATACTTTGAATGTTCTGAAATGTTCTAACCTTATTTTGTCAAAACAAGAAATCAATAACCTTGTTTAAAGGACTGAACAATGGATTTTAATATTTTTTCCACACTTATAGACGTGAAAAATTTTTGCTCGCTTAGGTAGCATTTTTCAAATATTAAGACCTCGCTTTGTTTACCTTGGTATTCATCATCTGATCATTTTTCTTCACATATGCATTTGGATTTTCAAGATTTTTGTTTGATAGCAGCTTGGAAACATTTTGCCATCTTTTCTTCATTTAAATCCTTTTACAAAGGTTTTTTTAATCACTTCAGCTCCAGAAGGTTTACCTCCTTCATAACCAGGCCATTTTTTGCGATATGGCACTGTGTTATTTAACTGACAATTACGCAGTTGTAGGACGCTGTACACAAAGTTAATGTTCTTTTTTTCCCACAAATACAGCTGCAAGAAAAATAATGTGAATCCTTTGGATTGATATGGATTTCTGCACAAATTGGTCATAAAATGTGATCTGATCATCATCATCTAAGTCACAAATCTAGACAATCACAGTCTGCTTAAACTAATAACACACAACGAATGAAATGTTGCCATGTTTTTATTGAACACACCATGTAAACATTCACACATACTTTTTCCACCTGCACTGTGAATGTTTACATGGTGTGTTCAATAAAAGCATGGCAACATTTCATTATTTGTGTGTTATTAGTTTTAGTCCCCGTTCACATTAGGTCGCTCCGACTTCGGGGGCGACCTGTGAAGTCGCGTTTACCGCGACTTGCACGGACTTCATCTAATGAATGTCTATGCAAGTCGCCTCCAGGTCGCCCCGAAGTAGTACAGGACCCTTTTTCTAAGTCGGAGCGACTTGTGTCGCTCCTATTAGAACCGGTCCTGTACTACTCAATGGACCAGACGGTGCGCGACTTGCCATGCTGACCAAGTCGCCTGGCAAGTCGTAATAGTGTGAACCGGCTCTAAGAAGACTGTGATTGTCTATTGTTGTGACTTAGATGATAATCAGATCACATTTTATGACCAATTTGTGCAGAAATCCATATCATTCCAAAGGGTTCGCATACTTTTTCTTGCAGCTGTAGAGCATTATTTTGTGGAATTTGATCACCTCTGGCCACCTCTGATAACCAGGCCATTTTTTGCGATACGGCACTGCGTTATTTACCTGACAATTACGCGGTCCTTCGATGCTGTACACAAAATTTATGTTCTTTTTTTCCCCACAAATAGAGCTTTCTTTTTGTGGTATTTAATCACCTCTGAAATTTTATTTTTTGCGCTGTAAACAAAATAAAAAGACCAACAATTCAAAGCACATCCAAAAAAATAATGAACATTTCTTTATCAATTTAGACCAATATGTATTCTGCTACATATTTTTGGTAAAACAAAATCCCAATAAGCCTATATTGATTTGTTTGCACAAAAGTTATAGCACCTACACTATGGGATATTTTTTTTAGAATTTTTATTTTATTTTTTTTACTAGTAATGGCTGCAATCAGGGACTTCTAGCGGGACTGCCACATTACGGCAGACACTAACTGACACTTTTGATACTTTCTTGGGGACCGGTCACACCAAAACACAGTCATCAATGCTAAAAAGTATGCACTTTTACTGTACTAATGACACTGACAGGGATGGAGTTAACATAATGGGCAATCAAAGGATTAAATGTGTTCCTAGGGAGTGCTTTGTAACTGCAGGGGCTGCTTTAACTGTGGGAAGACAGAGATTCATGTTCCTGCTTGGCAGAAACACAGGATCTCTGTCTTTCCTACCACCAGAATGGCGATCTGCGTTGTTTACATAGGCAGACCGCCATTTTGTTTCTGTCGGAAACGATTAGTGGGTCCTGGTAAACATCTGATCCGCTGGCAGCGGACGTGTGCACCGCAAACCTGGAAGGGAAAAGTCGCATACCTGTACGTGATTTCGCACAGAGGAGCCACCGCCCCACAGTACATATATGTGGGGCGGTCGACAAGCAGTTAATCTTCACTCCAACAAATAAAGTCAGCAGTTAGATGGTTACATTGTCTGTTGATCAAGAACAAGTAAGGAAGATATGCATGTTCAAGCCTCGGCGCCTCATAACAATAAAGATCCTAAAGTCACTAGCCGAGGCAACTTGGAGATTCTTACTACAGTATATAATGAATTAGAGCGAAGGTATCCAAGCATACAGCTGAATGCAGCTAGAGAAAAGAACTTATTGTCTGTAGATATACATGTAGGTAAGAATGCATATAAAAGAGGAAAGGTGCTATCACCATATCCATCCCAACCAGGACAATGCCTGGTGGCCAGATAGGCATATAGAATAAATGAGTAGAATAAAACAGAAATGGCACAAGAGTGAGGAAAAAGAGAGAGAACTAAAAGTAAAAGAGGAAAGAAAAAAACAGTCTCACGGGGTGTGCGTCAGAGGATCACTAAATCGAGAGAGGCGTGTTGTCAAATCTGGAAGGTTGGGTACGTGCAATCTAAGTTTGCCAGACCTGAAGAAATGTTTTGTGGGTGTGCGAAAGTATAGCTGTCAGCTTCTCATTCACCATAATATTATTAATACGGTTTTTGACCGCTTCAAAGCTAAGTATAGGGGCTTTCCAAACCCTCGCAATAGTTAATTTAGTTGCAGTAAACAGATGCAAGGCTAACTGACGTTCCGGACAAAGCAATTCTGCAATTGGTTTGCAAAGAAGAGCCTCCTAGGGGGTCTCTTTTGAGATTGATATGAAATAAATTGCGATGAAAGGTATAGATCCTGAGCCATATGCTCACCTGTGAACATCCTCGGAAGCAAAGCGGAGAATAAGCTGGAATGAAATGAGCCAGCATGGCCGGTGTATAGTACCAGCTGTATAATATTTAGTAGGGTTACTGGGGAGAAAACACAAGTGTCATCTACGTATAGCACATCAAATAATTTATTGGCAAGTGGTATGCAGGTACTCACAACTCCATGTATGATAGAACATATACAGTGGGGATCGAAAGTTTGGGCACCCCAGGTAAAAATTTGTATTAATGTGCATAAAGAAGCCAAGGAAAGATGGAAAAATCTCCAAAAGGCATCAAATTACAGATTAGACATTCTTATAATATGTCAACAAAAGTTCGATTTTATTTCCATCATTGACACTTTCAAAATTACAGGAAAAAAATGGCGTCTGCAAAAGTTTGGGCACCCTGAAGAATTTATAGCATGCACTGCCCCTTTACAAGGCTGAGACCTGCCAGTGTCATTGATTGTTCTCAATCATCGTCTGGGAAGACCAGGTGATGTCAATCTCAAATGTTTTAGATGCCCAGACTCATCTGACCTTGCCCCCACAATCAGCACCATGGGATCTTCTAAGCAGTTGTCTAGAAAACTGAAACTGAAAATAGTTGACGCTCACAAAGCTGGAGAAGGCTATAAGAAGATAGCAAAGCCTTTTCAGATGTCAATATCCTCTGTTTGGAATGTAATTAAGAAATGGCAGTCATCAGGAACAGTGGAAGTTAAAGCAAGATATGGAAGACCAAGAAAAATATCAGACAGAACAGCTCACAGGATTGTGAGAAAAACAATTCAAAACCCACGTTTGTCTGCACGATCCCTCCAGAAAGATCTGGCAGACACTGGAGTTGTGGTACACCATTCCACTATAAAGTGATACTTGTACAAATATGGTCTTCATGGAAGAGTCATCAGAAGAAAACCTCTGCTACGTCCTCACCACATAAATCAGTGTTTGAACTTTGAAAATTAACATATAGACAAGCCTGATGTATTTTGGAAACAAGTTCTGTGCACCGATGAGGTTAGAATTTAACTTTTTGGCCGGAATGAGCAAAGGTACGTTTGGAGAAGAAGGAGCACAGAATTGAATGAAAAGAACCTCTTTCCAACTGTTAAGCATGGGGGTGAATCAATCATGCTTTGGGGTTGTATTGCAGCCAGTGGCACAGGGAACATCTCACGAGTAGAAGGAAAAATGGATTCAATAAAATTTCAGCAAATTTTTGATGGTAACTGAAGTTAAAGAGAGGATGGCTTCTACAAATGGATAATGATCCTAAACACACCTCGAAATCCACGGGGGATTACATCAAGAGGCGTAAATTGAAGGTTTTGCCATGACCTTCACAATCTCCTGACCTCAACATAATTGAAAATCTATGGATAGACCTTAAAATTGCAGTGCGTGACAGACAGCCCAGAAATCTCAAAGAACTGGAAGACTTTTGTAAGGAAGAATGGGCAAAGATACCTCAAACAAGAATTGAAAGACTCTTGGCTGGCTACAAAAAGCTTTTACAAGCTGTGATACTTGCCAAAGGGGGCAGTACAAGATATTAACTCTGCAGGGTGCCCAAACGTTTGCAGACGCCATTTTTTTGTTTTCTGTTATTTTGAAAGTGTAAATGATGGAAATAAAATCTAGCTTTTGTTGACATATAAGAATGTCTAATCTGTAATTTGATGCCTTTTGGAGATTTTTCCATCTTTCCTTGGCTTTTTTATGCACATTAACCACCTCCCACCCGGGCCATTGTAGATATACGGCCGGGCGGGAGTCTCGTCCTTCTGAATGGACGTTCCGGAACGTCCTTCAGAAGGAGAGAGATCGCGCCGCCGCGGGCACGTGCAGCGGCGCGATCTCGATGTGCCTGTGTCCCTCGGACACAGAGCAACATCATTCGGCATGAGGGCCCTGTGATTGGCCCTCCTGATCACATGACGGCTGTGTCCAATTACAGCCGTCATGTAATGTAAATGCAGCCGTTGTAACGGCTTCGATCTCTTCTCCTCCTGACAGATCCTGTCAGTGAGGAGAAGAGGGAAGATTGGTGCTGCTGCGGGGGTGATCAGTGAGTATTTCTAATTACTCACTGATCACAGGGGGGGTCTGTGCTGGTAATCAGAACATTGATTACCAGTGCAGCCCTGGGGGGGGGAGGGGTGCCACTAAGCCACCAGGGATGCCCACCCATGACCACCAGGGAAGCCCACTATGGCCACCAGGGATGGCAAGCAGGGCTCAGAGAGCCCCCCAGTGCCCTCCCTATCAGTGTTGCCCACCAATGCCATCTATCAGTGCTGCCCACCAGTGCCGTTATTGCCATCTATCAGTGCCGCCCACCAGTGCCCATTATTGCCCACCAGTGCTGCCTATCAGTGCCCATCAGTGCCCCCCATCAGTGCCGATCAGTGCCACCCATCAGTGCCGATCATTGCCGCCCAACAGTGCCACCTATCAGTGCCCATCAGTGCCGCCAATCAGTGCCCATCAGTGCTGCCTATCAGTGCCCATCAGTGCTGCCTATCAGTGCCCACCAATGCTGCATATCAGTGCTATCTATCAGTGCCACATATCAGTGCCCATCAGTGCTGCATATCAGTGCCACCCCATCAGTGCCACCCCATCAGTGCCTGTCAGTGCAGCATCATCAGTGCTCATCAGTGCAGGAAAAAACATATCTATTTACAAAATTTTATAACCTAAACAAAAAAACTTTTTTTTTTTTCTTCAAACTTTTCGGTCTTTTTTTATTTGTGCACCAAAAAAGAAAAAACCTGACGGTGATCAAATACCACCAAAAGAAAGCTCTATTTGTGGGGAAAAAAATGACACAAATTTGGTTTAGGTACAGCGTTGCATGACCGCGCAATTGTCATTCAAATTGCAACAGCGCTAAAAGCTGAAAATTGGTCTGGGAAGGAAGGGGGTTTAAGTGCCCTGTATTGAGGTGATTAATACAAATATTTACCTGGGGTGCCCAAACTTTCGATCCCCACTGTAAAGCACTGTAAAGCATGTCTCCCTGTGGGAAGGGATTCATCAGGATGGCCTTGGCGACTGGCAAGGATGTGGCCTGTGAATGTCAGCACTTTCAGTGATCAGCAATAGGGATGATCGAACGGTTCGGGTCGACCATCGGTTCGACCCGAACATTGGGTGTTCGAGGTTCGGCCGAATTTAGAACTTTTTGCTGAAAAAGCTCGGAATTCGGCAACCAGAACCGACCAAAATGCAATGGTTCAGGAAATGGGCTTTAAAAGCCCGTGATTGGACCAGAACCATTAGCAAAAGCCAATTGAGGGGGCAGGAGAATGCTAGGAATGTGATTGGAGTGACTAGGGGGTCCATAGTCCAATCATTAGTGAATACGCCCCCAGTATATAAGATAGACCCCGCCAAATTCCTAGCATTGTTATATAGGGACATGGAAGAGAGTGGAAGCAGTTCTGTTAATTTTACTTTAAAAGTGTCATTTAGCATTTATTAGTGTGAGGAAAGGGATATCTAGTGTAGTTAGAGTGCTCTTTTACACTTTAGTTAGCTTCAAAAATTTAGTTTCTGTAGGGAAAGTGTGAAGTGTCAGGGTGACCGTAATGTAGTGTAGGGTTAACTGACTGCTATGGCAGGGTGACCAAACCCTTCCATATCAGGGTGACCGCTATAGAGAAAAGCTAGTTTCTCTCAAGTCACTTTCGCTGCAGTAATATGGCTTTGCCCCTGATAGTATGTGTGTATATATACCCGTATACACAAGTTCAGATGTTTTGCCTGCCTCCAAAGAACCCAAAAAAATGCCCAAAAAAACGCTAGCATCAAAAAAAAAAAAAACACCCAGGTGTGTTGTTGCAGGCATTTTTTTGGGGTTTTTGGAGATAGGCAAAACATCTGAACTTGTGTATACGGGTATATATACACACATACTTATATGTATATATACACCTAGACATATATAGGTGTGATAGTAGCAGAAATATATGCTTGCGCTAATGAAATAATTAACACTAATATGGCTCTGCTCCTATAACACCTATATATGTCTAAGTGTAAAATACATATAAGTATGTGTGTATATATACCACTATACACAAGTTCAGATGTTTTGCCTGCCTCCAAAAACCCCCAAAAAATGCCTGCAACAACACACCTGGGCGTTTTTTTTTTTTTTTGGCGCTAGCGTTTTTTTTGGGCATTTTTTTGGGTTCTTTGGAGGCAGGCAAAACATCTGAACTTGTGTATAGTGGTATATATACACACTACACAATACTTATATGTATTTTACACTTAGACATATATAGGTGTGATAGGAGCGTAACTATATTAGTGTAAATGATTTCATTAGCGCAAGCATATATTTCTGCTACATCACACCTGTATATGTCTAGGTGTATATATACATACATGGGTGTGTATATATACCCCCTATACACATGTTCAGATGTTTTGCCTGCCTGAGAAGACCCCAAAAAATGCCCAAAAAACCGCTTGCTACAAAACCAGCAAGGTGTGAAAAGAGAGAAGCCACTAACCCGTTCTATAAGTGACAAAATACAAACAATCTTTTTTTATGGTTCTGGACATGCTACAGAGCTGAAACTTCACAGGTACACTTTTTAGACCCCCCCCCCCCCCCCCCGATACTAAATCCAAAGAATTTTTTTTTTTTAATTTTTTTTTTTAATTTCTTTTTATTTATTTTTTCAATAATTGGCTCTCTATCAAAAATGACAATTTTTAAGAACTTTTTTTTGTGTGATTAATAGTCCCTGGGGTATGACCCAGAACCCTAGGCACTTTTTAGGGGCATTTATTGGGTTTTAGGGCTTCAAAATGGTGTTTTTTGATTACCGAAGTTCGGGTCCCATTGATTTCAATGGGGTTCTGAAATCCGGGCCGAACTTTCGGGAAGTTCGGATGTTCTGGCCGAACCGAACTTTTGAAAAGTTCGATCATCCCTTATCAGCAATGAGTCTGTGCGGCTTCCTGTGACTTTCGCTTCCGGATGCAGGGGGGTTGCCAAGGTGACGCGTTTGCGAAGCATGCACTCCTTCTTCAGGCCTATCAGCGCTATATCTGTTGAGGGCTTAAATAGGACTGGAGCGGCCTCCGCTGAGTCCTGAAGATCCAGACTCGCAGTGACCGCTTCCAGTGCCATTAAGAACTACCAAATTATTAACTATATTGCTTGATCAAAACATTTAAAACTTTAAAACTGCATATTAGAATATAAGAATAGAATATGAACATGTATAAAGAAATATAAAAACATATATGAAGACATTTTTTAAACCATGTATGAAGAAATTTTAAAAACATCTCAGCTAAGGACGATTCATTATAAATATGGATTAGACTCTTCAAGTGAGAGTATAAATAATAAATATAGATTTAAATTTGAAATAATAGTAAAAATAAAAATAAGATAAAAATAAAAATATGGGTATATAAGAAATATATATATATAAAAAACGTGTTTGTGTGTGTATATATATATATATATATATATATATATATATATATATATATACAGTATATAAACAGAATTTGTCAACCACTGCAATAACAACACATATGGTCTTACTTTTTCATCAGTACATGATTCTGTTCAACTTGCCTTTCTTGATCTCATGGTTTATCAGGCCAGAAACTACCAAACCAACAGCCAGCAGTTTATTTCTGCATTTAAGAAGCTGCCACCATCCTAGATGGATACAAAATATTCCAAAAAGCCAGTATTGCTGATTGCGAAGAAATTGCACAAATGGAAAAGATTATATGGAACAAAGTGCTGTACTAAAACAAAAATTCACTGATAAACAATTCCCTGAATCCCTTTTGGATGAGGCATACACCACATATCTAACAGGCCCGTAGATCTATGTGATTATGTGCACGCGGTCTCAGCAGCACCCACGCGCCGCCAGAGCCGCGCTCCCGCTGTGATTAGACACAGTGGGAGCCAGAACGTGGGAGGAGCAGGCTCAATCACCGCCGGCCTCCCGTGATCTTCACAGAAACTGACAGGAGAGCTGCCTGCCTATGTACACAAAGCAGGAGGCTCTCCTGTCAGACAGGCACAGTGAGATCGAGTGTTTGAGCTAAGCTGAAACACTGATCTTTGTGTGCCTGTCACAGAGCCTCCCCCCATAGTTATTAAGCACATTTATGCATTAATTTACCCCTTTGATCACCCCCAGTATTAACCCCTTCCCTGCCAGTGTCATTTATACAGTAACAGTGCATATTATTTAGCATTGATTACTGTATTAATGTCACTGGTCCCCAAAAAGTGTCATAAATGTCAGTTAGGGGTCCGATCTGTCTGCCGCAATGTTGCAGTCACGCTAAAAATCGCTGATCGCCGCCATTACTAATAAAAAAAAAAAATAACTTTTGCGCTAACCAATTAAAATAAGCTTTTTGGGATTTTTAATACAAATTGGCCTAAAGTGATAAAAAAATTTGATTTTTTACATTTTTTTATTGGGAATGTTTTATAGCAGAAAGTAAAAAATATTATGTTTGTTTCAATATTGTCACTCTTTTTATGTTCATAGCGCAAAATCTGAAAACCGCAGAGGTGATCAAATACCACCAAAAGATTGCTCTATTTGTGGGGGAAAAATGGCCTGGTCATTAAGGGGGTAAAAACCTTCCGGAGCTGAAGTTGTTTAAAGGAACCAGCACATGAACGTCATCAAGGACCAATTTGAACTTTTTTTTGCCTTAATTATATAACAGTACACATGGGATTTAGCCTTATTCATCTTCTTTGCGCCAATATGATTGTCCTATAATATTTAGTAGGCATTCTCTTATATAAGGACATTTTTGGAGAGTGCTGTAGTCATGATTTGCCAGTCCTCCGGTACTAACTGCTTCCCAAACTCACTTTCCCATTGAAGGTGATAAGGCCGCAACGGTGGTTTTCTGGAAGAGATTATTGATGAGTAATGGGAAATGGGGTCGGGCTCTACAAAGGCTCTCAAATGGGATCAACTTGTATGGAGTTGGCCGGATGAAGGCTGTTGGACGAAGTGTCGAAGTTTTAAGCAGCTATAATGCTCTCACAGGGGAATGTCATAGGAAGATCAGAGAGCATCAAATGGTATTATCCTAGTAGGGGTGAAGAGAGAGTGGATGTCAACAAATCCATTTTCAGTCCACCAGGAAAATTTTCTTGGGTTTTCACATCCCAGAGGGAATAGTGGGCAGTGGGTGAGGCAAAGCAGGGGCAGATAAAGAGAAATCAAGCCTGTGGAAACATTTGACTGAATCCCACAAGCAAAGAGTTTGAGCTAGACAGGGCCCTAATGTGGTTGGGTGGTGGATAGCAGGCAGCCAGGACAGGGAAGAAATAGGTATAGGATGGGAATCCACAAGATCAATAGTATGAGTATTGATGGGCTTCATTGGGGTGAGACAGTGGGGCTATATTTGCTGCTGTATAATAAGCTTACATAGTTACATATTAGTTGAGGTTGAATAAAGACAATAGTCCATCCAGTTCAACCTGTGTAGGCGCGCGTGGCCGTAATCATCTCTCATACCCCTTAATGTTCTGATCCTTGAGATGTACGTCCAAGAGTCTTTTGAAAGTAGCCATACTTCCCACAGAAACTACCTCTTGTGGTAGAGAATTCCACACTCTAGTAGCTAACAGTAAAGAACCCCCTGCATTGCCTGAGGTCAAAACGCTTCTCCTCTAATCGCATTGTATGTCCTTGAGTCCTCCAATCCTTGCGACTGAATAGCTTTTTTTCAATGCTGAGATCACCATTGAGGTATTTATAAATTGCTATCATGTCTCCTCTCAGGCGTCTCTTCTCCAGGGAGAATAAATTAAGCGATTGTAGACCCTCTTCACAATTAAGGTCCTCCAATCTCCTAATTAGTTTAGTTGCCCTTCTCTGGATTCTCTCCAGCTCCAAAACATCCCTCCTGAGGACTGGCGACCAGAACTGGACAGAATACTCCAGATGCGGTCGGACCAGAGTTTTATAAAGTGGTAGGATTATAGTTTTATCTCTGGAATACATCCCTTTCTTTATGCATGCTAATATTCTGCCGGCTTTGACAGCTGCCGCTTGACATTGCATGCTATTGCTTAGTCTATCCTCTACCAAGACTCCCAGATTTTTCTCCATTTTTGATTCCCCCAAAGGTTTCCCCCCTAAAATGTATTGTGCTTTTATGTTTTTAGTCCCCAAGTGCAAAACCTTACACTTCTCCACATTAAACCTCATTTGCCATGTTGTTGCCCACTCTGTTATTTTGTTCAGGTCATTCTGTTGGATATCTGCCTCATGCTGTGCAGTTATTGCCCATCCCAATTTTGTGTCATCTGCAAAAACTGATATAGAACTACTGATCCCGTCCTCAATGCTGTTTATGAATAAATTGAACAGGGTTGGTCCCAGGACTGAGCCTTGGGGGACCCCACTTTCCACCCCTGACCAATCTGAGTATGCGCTATTTATTACCACCCTTTGGACACGCCCTTTTAGCCAGTTCCGTATCCAAGAGCAAACCTTGTGGTCCATGCCTGCAGACCTTATTTTATAAATGAAGCGCTTGTGGGGAACTGTATCAAACGCCTTAGCGAAATCCAGGTACACCACATCCACTGGTCTCCCCCTATCTAGCTCACCTCCTCGTAGAATGTTAAGAGATTGGTTTGACAAGAACGCCCTTTAGTAAACCCGTGCTGATTAATGCTGATGATGTTGTTGTCTTTAGCAAACTCTACCATATAGTCCCTTATCATCCCCTCCAGAAGTTTACTTACTATTGATGTCAGACTGACCAGCCTATAATTTCCCGGGACATGCCTCTGCCCTTTTTTGAATATCGGTATCACGTTAGCTTTCCTCCAATCCCCCGGTACATTTCCTGTCATAATACTATCAGCAAAGATCAGGAACAGTGGTCTAGATATAGTTTTACTAAGTTCTTTGAGTACTCTCGGATGTACACCATCCGGGCCTGGTGATTTATTTGTGTTAATTTTATCCAGCGTTTCCCTGATTTCATCCTCTGTAAGCCATAGCGGAAAGTCCTGTGAATTACTGCTAACCATACAGTCATGGTCAGTGTACCCCTCCTTTTCCTGTGTAAAGACTGAGGAGAAAAAAGCATTAAGCACGGTTGCCTTTTCAGTGTCCTCTGTAACCATCCTCCCCTCATCGTTAATTATGTGTGCAACATGCTCTGCCCTTGTTTTTTTGCTGTTGATATATTTAAAGAATTTCTTAGGTTTTTTTTTACTATCCTCCGCTATTTGTCTCTCAAAGTTGATTTTAGCCATTTTGATTTCCTATTTAATTTTCTTATTTGCCTCCTTGTATTGCTGGAAAGCCGATAATGTGCCTTCTGATTTACATTTCTTGAATCTGATTTACATTTCTTGAAGGCAATTTTTTATCCTTAATACGTTTTTTAACATTACGGTTTAGCCAGCCAGGTTTGGCTTTGTCTCTTCTAAATTTATTTCCCATAGGAATGCACTGCGAGATGCATTTGTTTAATATGTTCCTAAAGCATTCCCATTTTTCCTCCGTGGTCAGTGTTCCTAGGGTTTGGTCCCAGTTTACCCTTTCCAGCTTGAAGATTTGAGACTGCAATTAATCCTGCGGGTATATAGAACCTGCTTATTAATTTGAGGTTGAGTGGATCTCCAGATGAATTTCAAAAGCCTACGCTGGTAAATGCTTAAATATGTAAAGGAATTGGAACTGGTAGAACTTGAAAGAAATAAAGCAGTTTTGGACGATAGGACATGCGGACTGCAGCGATCCTGCCAAAGCAGGACAATGGGAAATGGATCCATGAGGACAACATTTTAGTCAGTTTGGAAGGTGGAAAATTGGCCTGGTATAATTCCTTATATGTCTGGGTAAGGCGGATTCCTAAAAAAGGTAAAGAGGTAAGCCAATGAAATGGAAAGGCGTTTTTATGGCTGTCAAATCGGAGGATGAATGGTTGACTGACATTGCCTTAGATTTGGTAGGGTTGACGTAAAGTCCCGAACCCATAATGGCGGATTACGGTCAGAAGTAAGGATGATCGAACTTTTGAAAAGTTCGGTTCGGCCAGAACATCCGAACTACCCGAAAGTTCGGCCCGGATTTCAGAACCCCATTGAAATCAATGGACCCGAACTTCGATAATAAAAAAACACCATTTTAAAGCCCTAAACCCCAATAAATGCCCCTAAAAAGTGCCTAGGGTTCTGGGTCATGCCCCATGGACTATTAATCATACAAAAAAAGTTCTTAAAAATTGTCATTTTTGATAAAAAAGCCAATTATTGAAAAAAAAAAGATTTTTTTTGATTTTGACTTTGGATTTAGTATCTGGGGGGTCTAAAAAGTGTACCTGTAAAGTTTCAGCTCTGTAGCATGTCCAGAACCAGAAAAAAAGATACTTTTTCATTAGAGCAGGGAACTTGGGACCCCACTTTTACACCTATATGATCTTTTTTTGGGGGTTCTGGACATGCAACAGAGCTGAAACTTCACAGGTACACCTTTTAGACCCCCCAGACACAAAATCACACAAAAAAAGTTCTTAAAAATTGTCATTTTTGATAGATTTTTGATAGAGAGCCAATTCTTGAAAAAATATAAAAAATAAAAAAAATTATTTGGATTTAGTATCTGGGGGGTCTAAAAAGTGTACCTGTGAAGTTTCAGCTCTGTAGCATGTCCAGAACCATAAAAAAGATCGTTTGTATTTGTGCAATTATAGATCTGGAATATGGCTTCTCGCTTTTCACACCTTGCCGGTTTAATAGCAGGCGTTTTTTTTTGGGCATTTTTTTGGGTTCTTTGGAGTCAGGAAAAACATCTGAACTTGTGTATAGTGGTACTGTATACACAAGTTCAGATGTTTTGCCTGCCTCCAAAAACCCCCAAAAAATATCTGCAACAACACACCTGGGCGTTTTTTTTTTGGCGCTAGCGTTTTTTTTGGGCAGTTTTTGGGGTTCTTTGGAGGCAGGCAAAACATCTGAACTTGTGTATAGTGGTATATATAGCACTATACACAAGTTCAGATGTTTTTCCTGCCTCAAAAGAACCCAAAAAAATGCCCAAAAAAAACGCCTGCTATTAAACCGGCAAGGTGTGAAAAGCGAGAAGCCAACCTCCTGTGCTGAAAGTGTTCTAATACAAACAATCTTTTTTTTATGGTTCTGGACAAGCTACAGAGCTGAAACTTCACAGGTACACTTTTTAGACCCCCCAGATACTAAATCCAAAGAATTTTTTTAAATTTTTAAATTTTTTTTATTTTTTCAATAATTGGCTCTCTATCAAAAATCTATCAAAAATGACAATTTTTAAGAACTTTTTTGTGTGATTTAGTGTCTGGGGGGTCTACAAGGTGTACCTGTGAAGTTTCAGCTCTGTAGCATGTCCAGAACCCCCCAAAAAAATCATATAAGTGTAAAAGTGGGGTCCCAAGTTCCCTGCTCTAATGAAAAATTATCTTTTTTTCTGGTTCTGGACATGCTACAGAGCTGAAACTTCACAGGTACACTATACACAAGTTCAGATGTTTTGCCTGCCTCCAAAAAACCCCCAAAAATGCCTGCAACAACACACCTGGGCGTTTTTTTTTATGCTAGCGTTTTTTGGGCATTTTTTGGGGTTCTTTGGAGGCAGGCAAAACATCTGAACTTGTGTATAGTGATGTATATACACACATACTTATATGTATATACACACCTAGACATATATAGGTGTGATAGGAGCAGAAATATATTGGTGTTAATTATTTCATTAGCGCAAGTAGTTTTTTCTGCTCCTTTCACACCTATATATGTGCAGGTGTATATATACAGACATGGGTGTGTATATATATCCCCTATACACATGTTCAGATGTCATGTCTGACTCCAAACATGTGCTCAAAAAAGCACTAGCAACGCCTGCAACCAAAAATGCTGGCGGCGGCGAAGCCATATTACAGAAACTAAAGTCACATAAGAGAAAATAGCTTTTCTCTATTGCGGTCACCCTGCTATGGAAGGGTTCGGTCACCCTGCCATAGCAGTCAGTGTCATTTCACCCTACACTACATTACGGTCACCCTGGTATGAAAGGGTTCGGTCACCCTGCCATAGCAGTCAGTTAACCCTACACTACATTACGGTCACCCTGACACTTCATACTTTCCCTACAGAAACTAAATTTTTGAAGCTAACTAAAGTGTAAAGGAGCACTCTAACTACACTAGATATCCCTTTCCTCACACTAATAAATGCTAAATGACACTTTTAAAGTAAAATTAACAGAACTGCTTCCACTCTCTTCCATGTCCCTATAAAACAATGCTAGGAATTTGGCGGGGGCTATCTTATATACTGGGGGGCGTATTCACTAATGATTGGTCTAGGGACCCCCTAGTCACTCCAATCACATTCCTAGCATTCTCCTGCCCCCTCAATTGGCTTTTGCTAATGGTTCTGGTCCAATCACGGGCTTTTAAAGCCCATTTCCTGAACCATTGCATTTTGGTCGGTTCTGGTTGCCGAATTCCGAACTTTTTGGGCAAAAAGTTCTAAATTCGGCCGAACCTCGAATACCCAATGTTCGGGCCGAACCGATGGTGGACCCGAACCGTTCGATCATCCCTAGTCAGAAGGTAAGGACACGACACAGTTTCAAATGCCTTGTTCATATCAAGCGATAAAAGCATTGTTTCTAGAGAACCACTGCGAGCTATGTATTGTAACTGCAAAATCAGTTGCACAAACTGCAAAATCTATTGGATTGCTTATCTTTTTGGATCAAAGCCAACTTGATCTTTTTTGATCAAGCGAGTAAGGAAGGAATTTAAGCGATTGGCTAAAATTTTAGTAAGGATTTTCATATCGATATTCATAAGCGAAATGGTCCTAAAGTTGGCCATGATGAATAATCACTGTCAGGTTTTGGAAGCATCACTGTGTTGGCAGTCAACATTAGGAGTAAAGGCAAGACCATGCTTAACGGAATTGTTCATGGCCGTCAGGTGGGGAGCTAAGATGTCTGCTAACTTCCTGTAATAAAGTGCCATAAAGCCATCTGGGCCTTGCCTTTTACCCCCTTTCAAGTCCCTAATGCATTGGAGAACTTCAAATTGCTGGATGTCGCAATCTATAAGGGTTATATGGGCTGCGGATAGCTTAGGTAGAGAAAGATGATTTCAGAAAGTAGTGATATCCTGGCTGTCTGTATGGTTAAAAGCTGAATATAATGCAGTCAGACAATGACAGAATTCTTCTAAGACCTGCATTAGGTTACTAGTAAGAACATTATGGCAGGTACGTAAGGCGATGGAGTAAATTTGGGAGTAAAAGTATGTAACCTATTGGCCAGCATTGTGTTTGACTTATTCGGCTTAGAATACAATTTCTGTAAGGACCAGCACAAAGAGCATTCAGCCCCATCTGTGAGACATAGGGCTAATTCAGTACGTGCCTAGTCCAAGATCTTACGACTGGCAGGGGTAGGGGATTGTTTAATTGTTATGGAGAGCGACTCTAAGCGGGCTTCTAGTATACCTTGTGTAAGTTGGCGTTCTCACTTGCATTTCACAGCAAGATGGATAAGGGGCAGCAAGGATAGATGTGGATACAAATAAAGGAAGATATATTTGTCAATTCTAGGGAGTGAGTGATGAGGGTGAGAATAATGTGTATAGTCTTTACCCGGGGATGAAGCTCTCAGCAGAGGTCAACTAGATCATGAGTTTGTAAAGAATGAGAAAACTTTTTAGCATTAACTGAGGGAGCAATGCATTCCAAGGGATATTAGTCTAGATAGGGGTTCAATGCTACATTTTAGTACACTGCTAAAGGAAGGGTACCCCATTGATGCATTGTCGGTAGAGAGCAGATATGGGTCAGAAAGGATCACGAGTTTGAGTTAGAAATCATGATAGTGACTTCTGTATCCTAGCTAGTACCTTGGAGCGAGAGGTATCTGACATTTGGATCTGCTATCTGTTTACGTTCAACTAAAGGGAACTGATTTGCGAAAGGCAACGAGCACTCCCCTTTGTTGAGCCATTTGTTAAAAAAAAAACTGAGAATACTGTGTCAAAATAAGCTACCCTCTGTTTCCTAAGATATTTGCAAACCTTGTTTTTGGGGGGAACTCATGCCCTAAATATTTAAGAACAACCAGTTAAGTGTCATTGTGAAAAAAGAAAATACTAGATAATGTCTCTGATTGCAGACCCTCATGGACTCAAGAAAAGAAGGGAAAGAATAGTGAAGAGAAAGATCAGGTAGAAGGTAAAAGAAAGGAAGCAAGAAGTAGAACATGGAGAGGCTAAGAAAAACTTGTGGCATAAGAAACCAACAGAGCATAAATGCATCAAGTTGTGGGACAAAGGGCCCACAAGAGAGTCGGAAGTTGCCCAAGACTATTGTCCCAGCCAAGTGCCGGCTCATTGGGGGAGCAGTGGTCCACTCGGCTATTTTTGCATAGTAGAAAAAACATTGAACAACATAAGCACTGATCGTAAAAAACGATAAAAGATATAACATATAGAAGGTATGATACCATCTAGAAAAGTTAGGCTACATCCACCCAGAGTTGCCATCACTCAGTTGGGGCAGTCAAAGGTGGAGAGCCAACCAGCAGTAAATCAACCCATATTGTCAACTGGAATAGTTAGAAAACTTAATAAATTGATCAACATTGCTAAACAAAAGGCTCAAAACAGTGAGACCCAGGCCTACCAATCATTGGCTCTAGGTTGGTGTGCTGTATACCGCAGCCAATAACCAGCATTAAATGGTGAAAAACAAAAGGCCTTATGGGGTCACCAGTCTCCTGCTAAGCTGAATATCAAGAACAGGTGAAACTTTCACTTTCATTCTGAAGGTAGGCCCTGGAAACGCTGAGCTTGGAGGGAGCGGAATGCTTGAGTGCAGCCCTGTCAAGGTCTTATCTTGCCTTCCTGTTGGCAGCCATCTTAGACATGTGCAGACTGCTGTCTTTTATAAACTCTGTTTGCATCATCACTTGCCTGCTGCCTGGGCATCGCTCAGTGATGATGTTGCACACCTGACTATTTATATTACTGGATGACTTGCAATCCTTGCCCTTGTGTTTGTGCTCCAAGGTGTATCACTGCTAGCAGTCTTCTGTTTTCCGTGTTCACCTTTACCCTCAGCTTCTTTAGCAAGGCATTGGTTGTTTTGTAGGTGTGTTTGGGGTCGTTATCATGTTGGAGTACTGCCCTGCGGCCCAGTCTCCGAAGGGAGGGGATCATGCTCTGCTTCAGTATGTCACAGTACATGTTGGCATTCATGGTTCCCTCAATAAACTTTAGCTCCCCTGTGTCGGCAGCATTCATGCAGCCCCAGACAGGGCGGCGTATGGTCTGAGCACTGACAGGCTGACCCCCCACCCCTTCAGCCTCTGCATCAATGCTGGCAGCACTCATATGTCTATTTCCCAAAGACAACCTCTGGATATGACGCTGAGCACGTGCACTCAACTTCTTTGGTTCACCATGGTGAGGCCTTTTCTGAGTGAAACCTGTCCTGTGAAACTGCTGTATGGTCTTGACCACCGTGCTGCAGATCAGTTTCAGGGTCTTGACAATCTTCTTATAGCCTAGGCCATCTTTATGTAGAGCAACAGTTCCTTTTTTTCAGATCCTCAGAGAGTTCTTTGCCATGAGGTGCCATGTTGAACTTCCAGTGGCCAGTATGCGAGAGTGAGAGCGATAAAACCAAATTTAACACACCTGCTCCCCATTCATACCTGAGACAAATGTAACACTAATGAGTCACATGACAACGGGGAGGGAAAATGGCTAATTGGGCCCAATTTGGACATTTTAAGTTAGGGTGTACTCACTTTTGTTGCCATGGTACACAATAAAAAAACGATCGCTAATGAGCTCCCATTACATCTGGGGTGTCTTTCTCTTTTGATTCTGTTCTAGAGAATATACATTCATTTTTTTTTTCTCATCAATAAACTTTATTTGTTTTAATCATGCTTCTTTTTATTACTATTTTTTTTCGTCTACGTGGATAAATACATCGGTCCCTTTTAAATTAATAACTTATACATAATAATTACATCGGTAATCTTAAATGAATAACTCAACAATATTGTTTTGCAATTTTTTGCAGTTTTGTAATTCCATTTTTCCTTTTATATACAGTACATCTGATATATAGCAATCCTAATGTTTGTGACCAGCTTTGATGTCTGTGGCTGTTTTTATCTACTTGATTGCTTTCTTGAGCATCTGTGTGTCATCCATTTCTATCACATGACAGCCAATGACAGCAAATGATGTGCTTATGATATGCTCAGAACTCCCACCCCCATGATTCAGCTCCAAGGGGCAGAGTGAAACGCATTAAGGGGGTGTGGCCTGACTGGAGTCCAGGGTAAGGCTGCCATTTATCTCACTTCATGCACATGGGTCTGCTTCATGATTTGCAGCCTTTTAATCTTTTCCTTTGACATTGTTGCAACTTGGAGCTAGGACGAGCTCCCTGTCCCTGCCTGCACTCACAGCGGTCTAGTTGGACCTTACCTCTCTGCCTGAACGACATCTAAATTTTTTCTTTGTAGGTCACATTATAATTCCCCTTACATTTAATGTATCCCCATCCTTTATACCAAGAAACCTCCACCTCTGTCAACATTATTGTGCATCTGATGCAACCAGATCACATCTGCCAAAAACTTTTCTTAGGCCAGGCAAAACACCATTGTTAATCTGATCAATTTTTATTCCCCCCTATGGTAGTCATAACATCATAATTCTTTAGACCAAACATCGATTGGAGGACAGTCATAACTAGTGATGGACAAACATGGGACGGGGCGGTTCGCGAACGCGATCCGCAATCTTTCTCAAATGTTCGCGAACTGCATTCACTTTAATGGCAGGCAAACATTGAAAACCTCCAGGTCATATTTGCAGCCACAAAATACTTACTAGCTGTGCACACATAGTTCCACAACATGGACACTGACATACCAGAAGTATTGCTATTGGAAAAGTTGCCATAAAAATATATTTGTTTTTTTTTTCAGCCAAAACATTTTTTATTTATTTTTTTAAATCTGCCAGAACTGACAGCAGCCGGTAAATACATGTCAAATACATATAGGGTCCATTCACACATCTGTAAAATGGGTCCGTATCCGTTCCACAATTTAGCGGAACATTTACAGACCCATTGATTTTCAATTCCACTCTGAAAAATTAGGCATTCACAGGATAAAGAAGTCAGTGTCTGCCAGTACAGGCCCCAGAAAATAGCCCACAGGCGTTCCCCTGACAGCAAAGAACTTTGTATTCTGTGGCTGGAGGTACATTAGGCATTCGCAGGATACAGAAGTAAGTGTCGGCCAGTACAGGCCCCAAAAATGAGCCCACAGGCGTTCCCCTGACAGCAAAGAACTTGGTTTTCTGTGGCTGGAGGTACATTAGGCATACACAGGATACAGAAGTAAGTGTCGGCCAGTACAGGCCCCAAAAATGAGCCCACAGGCGTTTACCTGACAGCAAAGAACTTGGTTTTCTGTGGCTGGAGGTACATTAGGCATACACAGGATACAGAAGTAAGTGTCGGCCAGTACAGGCCCCAAAAATTAGCAAACAGGCGTTCACCTGACAGCAAAGAACTTGGTATTCTGTGTCTGGAGGTACATTAGGCATTCACAGGATAAATAAGTGTCAGCCATTACAGGCCCCAAAAATTAGGCATTCAACAGACATAAAAGGCTTTTTATGCCGCTGTATTTACCAGGGACCATGAATTGTTATGGGTGGTGGTGGATATTTGTGGGCTGTCATGAGGAATTTGAATCAAACATTGTCTACTGGTCACATGTGTTGAATTCCTCCGAGATCCATGCCTGATTGTTTTTTTAGAAATTTGAGGTAGTCAACAATGTCGTGAGCTAGGCAAGTGCGCTTATCGGTCACGATCCCCCCTGCTGCGCTGAACGTTCTTTCAGACAGGACACTGGACGAGGGGCAAGCCAACAGTTCCATTGCAAATTCTGCAAGCTCTTGCCAGAGGTAAAGCCTGCCCACCCAGTAGTCCAGGGGTTCATCACTTCTCAGAGCATCCACATCGGCCGTTAACCCGATGTAGTCAGACACCTTTCGGTCTAGGCGTTCCCTGATGCTGGATCCGGAGGACAGCTGTGGATGGGTCGGCTGAAAGAATGATCTCATATCAGAAGTGACCAACACATCTTCAAACCACCCTCTTCTTGCATGCGCTGTTGGATTGCTACCCGCAACTGTTTCTCTGTGAGTGGAAATTCCTCTGCCAGTGCACGCAAAAGCAGAATGCAGCATTTCCCGAAACAAGGCCTGGAAGTGCTGCATTCTGACAGCCCTCTGTGATGGTGGTAACATTTCCCCCATTTTTTGTTTGTACCGGGGATCTAAGTAAGTTGCCACCCAGTACAGGTCCTTGCCCTTTATGCTTTTTATACGGGGGTCCCTCTCAAAACACTGGAGAATGAAGGCCCCCATTTGCACTAAACTGGAAGCAGTGTAGTGGCCTGGCTCCTGCTCATCATCAAGGATAATGTCGTCCTCTGTCAGGGAAATGGCCATAGGAGAACTGGCAACATTGCCAGTAATAGCAATGGACACTCCTGACTCAACTGACACAGCCCTCTGCTGGCCTGTCAGGGAAATGACCTATAAAAGGTGGCCATAGGATCAGACTCATTGCTGGATTATCTCTCAGCTTCCTGTGTTCCTGTGCTTCCTGTTTCCTGTTTGGATTTCCTGTTGTGACTTGGCTTGTTCCTTATTCTGTTTGATCTCCTGCTCCTGGTTTGACCCTTGGCTTCTCCCACTGACCTTGCTTCTGTTACCTACCGTGTATGACCCCGGCTTGCTTTAAGACTTCAGCTATTCTGGTTGTCTCCTGTGCATGACCTCGGCTTGTACCACGGTTCCCGCTGCCTGCTCCCGTCCCAGACCTTGGCCAGCTTCAGTCTCCGCTACTAGAGACTATTCCTCGGCACAAGGTAGCCCGGCTGCTTCAGAGCCTTTGAAGACTTATATCCTGCTGTGATTCCAGCCTGTTCCAGTTCGCTCTGGGATTGCTCCTGGTTCTACCTACTGTTATACCTGAAGGGTTTCACATGTACTGTCACTTTAAGGCTGGCTCCACCCAGGAGTGATGACAAGGGTCAAGGGGCAGAGTGGCCATCTTAGAGACATGTAAGAGATGTATTGATATACAGAGCTGTCCTGTAATGCATGTTGTAGTCTACAGAGTGTCCTGAATAAACAACCATTGTTCCAGACCAGAGTCCTGTGTCTCTCACAACATGGAGAATATAACAGTGGCGACGAGGATGGGATTTACAAGGTTACTATCCGTGTGAGAAAAGAAAGAAAGGAAAAAAAAACTCTGGATTGTCACCTGGATACAAACACCCACAGAGTTCAGCAGGAAAATGTCATTGATCGGGACATTAAGTGAATTTGATGGAGAACAGACATCATGGAGTTCCTGGATTGAGAGACTGGAACAGTACTTTTGTGCAAATGCCATCCCAGGCGACAGGCAAGTAGCAGTATTTCTGACAGTGGTTGGTGCTAGGACATATGACACTCTTAGGGATCTCCTTTTCCCTGAAAAACCAGCAACTAAGACTTTGGCAGAGCTCCTGACACTGTTAGGGAATCACTTCCAGCCTAAACCACTAGAGATTGCAGAAAGATTCCGGTTCTATCAGCGACAGCAGCAGCCGGGTGAAGATATTAAGGCTTATGTGCTCGCCCTACGCAGACTAGCCTCAACCTGTTCTTTTGGGGAGTACTAACCGACTTCACTGAGGCATAAGTTTGTCATGGGACTAAATAGTGAGTCTAGCCAAAAGAGACTGTTAACAGAGAAAGACCTTACCCTTACAAAGGCAATTGAGATAGCTTCAGTTATGGAAATGGCTGTGAAAGATACAGAGGCTTTGAACCCCAGAGCAGAAGAGAAGAGGTTAAAGAGGAAGTTTTCAGAACAGCAGTCAAGCCAACAGCAGCAAACTGGAAAAATAGACCCTCACCAACCCGGGAGTCAGCTTGCTACCGTTGTGGGAATACAGACCATGATCACAAAGTATGCCGGTTTAAGGATCAGCTCTGTCATAATTGTGGTAAGGCAGGCCATCTGAAACGAGTCTGCCGTAGTAAGAAGGTGCGAAATAAACAACCTCTGAACACCAGGACAAAAGCATATATGGTGAGAATGTAAATGGGAGAGCTGCGCTACAACAATTGATATACTGTGAATTAAATCAGCGATAATACAAAAAAAAAATCAAACTACAGTCCAAACACATAGCACAGATTGAACGTGTATATTAGTTTAGGACAGTCCAAGGAAAGAGGATTCCAAGGTGCAAATGCAGGGATGGTAAATCCGCCACCAAAAGATCACTCCAAAAAGCCACGGTGAAGCATGCTGTGGGTGTACGCTTACCAGAAGGAGAAGGGTTAAGGGCCTTGTATAGTCTCAGGATGACCAGCTACAAAGGAACACCTCTCCTAACCAGGTCCTATTAGGTCCAGGGATCCTCCACATCGAGCAATTGCTACCTGTCCCCCCTCAGTGCTCTCCACCCCCTGGTTTTCCCTGCCCACCCCCCAAGTGCTACCTGTCCCCCCTCAGTGCTCTCCACCCCCTGGTTTTCCCTGCCCACCCCCCAAGTACTACCTACCCCCCCAGTGCTCCACACCCCCCTGGTTTTCCCTGCCCACCCCCCAAGTTCTACCTGTCCCCACCAGTGCTCTCCACCCCCTGGTTTTCCCTGCCCACCCCCCAAGTGCTACCTGTCCCCCCTCAGTGCTCTCCACCCCCTGGTTTTCCCTGCCCACCCCCCAAGTTCTACCTGTCCCCGCTCAGTGCTCTCCACCCCCTGGTTTTCCCTGTCCACCCCCCAAGTGCTACCTGCCCCCCCTCAGTGCTCTCCACCCCCTGGTTTTCCCTGCCCACCCCCAAGTGCTCCCTGTCCCTCCCCCAGTGCTCTCCACCCCCCTGGTTTTCCCTGCCCACCCCTCAAGTGCTACCTGTCCCCCCAAGTGCTCTCCACCCCCCTGGTTTTCCCTGCCCACCCCCCAAGTGCTACCTGTCCCCCCACAGTGCTCTCCACCCCCTGGTTTTCCCTGCCCACCCCCAAGTGCTACCTGTCCCCCCCTCAGTGCTCTACACCCCATGGTTTTCCCTGCCCACCCCCCAAGTGCTACCTGTCCCCCCCAGTGCTCTCCACCCCCTGGATTTCCTTGCCCACCCCCCAAGTGCTACCTGTCCCCCCTCAGTGCTCTCCACCCCCTGGTTTTCCCTGCCCACCCCCCAAGTGCTACCTGTCCCCCCTCAGTGCTCTCCACCCCCTGGTTTCCCTGTCCACCCCCAAGTGCTACCTGTCCCCCCTCAGTGCTCTCCACACCGTGGTTTTCCCTGCCCACCCCCCAAGTGCTACCTGTCCCCCCCCCCAGTGCTCCACACCCCCCTGGTTTTCCCTGCCCACCCCCCAAGTGCTACCTGTTCCCCCCAGTGCTCTCCACCCCCCTGGTTTTCCCTGCCCACCCCCCAAGTGCTCCCTGCCCCTCCCCCAGTGCTCTCCACCCCCTGGTTTTCCCTGACCACCCCTCAAGTGCTACCTGTCCCCCTCCCCAGTGCTCTCCACCCCCTGGTTTTCCCTGCCCACCCCCCAAGTGCTACCTGTTCCCCCCCCCCAAGTGCTCTCCACCCCCTGGTTTTCCCTGCCCAACCCCCAAGTGCTACCTGTCCCCCCTCAGTGCTCTCCACCCCCTGGTTTTCCCTGCCCACCCCCCAAGTGCTACCTGTCCCCCCTCAGTGCTCTCCACCCCCTGGTTTTCCCTGCCCACCCCCCAAGTGCTACCTGTCCCCCCTCAGTGCTCTCCACCCCCTGGTTTTCCCTGCCCACCCCCCAAGTACTACCTGTCCCCCCCAGTGCTCCACACCCCCCTGGTTTTCCCTGCCCACCCCCCAAGTTCTACCTGTCCCCACCAGTGCTCTCCACCCCCTGGTTTTCCCTGCCCACCCCCCAAGTGCTACCTGTCCCCCCTCAGTGCTCTCCACCCCCTGGTTTTCCCTGCCCACCCCCCAAGTGCTACCTGTCCCCGCTCAGTGCTCTCCACCCCCTGGTTTTCCCTGCCCACCCCCCAAGTGCTACCTGCCCCCCCTCAGTGCTCTCCACCCCCTGGTTTTCCCTGCCCACCCCCCAAGTGCTACCTGTCCCCCCAGTGCTCTCCACCCCCTGGTTTCCCTGCCCACTCCCCAAGTGCTACCTGTCCCCCCCAGTGCTCTACACCCCCCTGGTTTTCCCTGCCCACCCCCCAAGTGCTACCTGTCCCCCCTCAGTGCTCTCCACCCCCTGGTTTTCCCTGCCCACCCCCCAAGTGCTACCTGTCCCCCCCAGTGCTCTACACCCCCCTGGTTTTCCCTGCCCACCCCCCAAGTGCTACCTGTCCCCCCAGTGCTCTCCACCCCCTGGTTTTCCCTGCCCACCCCCCAAGTGCTACCTGTCCCCCCCCAGTGCTCTCCACCCCCCTGGTTTTCCCTGCCCACCCCCCAAGTGCTCCCTGTCCCCCCCCAGTGCTCTCCACCCCCTGGTTTTCCCTGCCCACCCCCCAAGTGCTACCTGCCCCCCCCCCTCAGTGCTCTCCACCCCCCTGGTTTTCCCTGCCCACCCCCCAAGTGCTACCTGTCCCCCCAGTACTCTCCACCCCCTGGTTTCCCTGCCCACTCCCCAAGTGCTACCTTTTCCCACCAGTGCTCTACACCCCCCTGGTTTTCCCTGCCCACCCCCCAAGTGCTACCTGTCCCCCCTCAGTGCTCTCCACCCCCTGGTTTTCCCTGCCCACCCCCCAAGTGCTACCTGTCCCCCCCCAGTGCTCTCCACCCCCCTGGTTTTCCCTGCCCACCACCCAAGTGCTACCTGTCCCACCCCCAATGCTCTCCACCCCCTGGTTTCCCTGCCCACTCCCCAAGTGCTACCTGTCCCCCCCAGTGCTCTACACCCCCCTGGTTTTCCCTGCCCACCCCCCAAGTGCTACCTGTCCCCCCTCAGTGCTCTCCACCCCCTGGTTTCCCTGTCCACCCCCAAGTGCTACCTGTCCCCCCTCAGTGCTCTCCACACCGTGGTTTTCCCTGCCCACCCCCCAAGTGCTACCTGTCCCCCCCCCCAGTGCTCCACACCCCCCTGGTTTTCCCTGCCCACCCCCCAAGTGCTACCTGTTCCCCCCAGTGCTCTCCACCCCCCTGGTTTTCCCTGCCCACCCCCCAAGTGCTCCCTGCCCCTCCCCCAGTGCTCTCCACCCCCTGGTTTTCCCTGACCACCCCTCAAGTGCTACCTGTCCCCCTCCCCAGTGCTCTCCACCCCCTGGTTTTCCCTGCCCACCCCCCAAGTGCTACCTGTTCCCCCCCCCCAAGTGCTCTCCACCCCCTGGTTTTCCCTGCCCAACCCCCAAGTGCTACCTGTCCCCCCTCAGTGCTCTCCACCCCCTGGTTTTCCCTGCCCACCCCCCAAGTGCTACCTGTTCCCCCCAGTGCTCTCCACCCCCCTGGTTTTCCCTGCCCACCCCCCAAGTGCTCCCTGCCCCTCCCCAAGTGCTCTCCACCCCCTGGTTTTCCCTGCCCAACCCCCAAGTGCTACCTGTCCCCCCTCAGTGCTCTCCACCCCCTGGTTTTCCCTGCCCACCCCCCAAGTGCTACCTGTCCCCCCTCAGTGCTCTCCACCCCCTGGTTTTCCCTGCCCACCCCCCAAGTGCTACCTGTCCCCCCTCAGTGCTCTCCACCCCCTGGTTTTCCCTGCCCACCCCCCAAGTACTACCTGTCCCCCCCAGTGCTCCACACCCCCCTGGTTTTCCCTGCCCACCCCCCAAGTTCTACCTGTCCCCACCAGTGCTCTCCACCCCCTGGTTTTCCCTGCCCACCCCCCAAGTGCTACCTGTCCCCCCTCAGTGCTCTCCACCCCCTGGTTTTCCCTGCCCACCCCCCAAGTGCTACCTGTCCCCGCTCAGTGCTCTCCACCCCCTGGTTTTCCCTGCCCACCCCCCAAGTGCTACCTGCCCCCCCTCAGTGCTCTCCACCCCCTGGTTTTCCCTGCCCACCCCCCAAGTGCTACCTGTCCCCCCAGTGCTCTCCACCCCCTGGTTTCCCTGCCCACTCCCCAAGTGCTACCTGTCCCCCCCAGTGCTCTACACCCCCCTGGTTTTCCCTGCCCACCCCCCAAGTGCTACCTGTCCCCCCTCAGTGCTCTCCACCCCCTGGTTTTCCCTGCCCACCCCCCAAGTGCTACCTGTCCCCCCCAGTGCTCTACACCCCCCTGGTTTTCCCTGCCCACCCCCCAAGTGCTACCTGTCCCCCCAGTGCTCTCCACCCCCTGGTTTTCCCTGCCCACCCCCCAAGTGCTACCTGTCCCCCCCCAGTGCTCTCCACCCCCCTGGTTTTCCCTGCCCACCCCCCAAGTGCTCCCTGTCCCCCCCCAGTGCTCTCCACCCCCTGGTTTTCCCTGCCCACCCCCCAAGTGCTACCTGCCCCCCCCCCTCAGTGCTCTCCACCCCCCTGGTTTTCCCTGCCCACCCCCCAAGTGCTACCTGTCCCCCCAGTACTCTCCACCCCCTGGTTTCCCTGCCCACTCCCCAAGTGCTACCTTTTCCCACCAGTGCTCTACACCCCCCTGGTTTTCCCTGCCCACCCCCCAAGTGCTACCTGTCCCCCCTCAGTGCTCTCCACCCCCTGGTTTTCCCTGCCCACCCCCCAAGTGCTACCTGTCCCCCCCCAGTGCTCTCCACCCCCCTGGTTTTCCCTGCCCACCACCCAAGTGCTACCTGTCCCACCCCCAATGCTCTCCACCCCCTGGTTTCCCTGCCCACTCCCCAAGTGCTACCTGTCCCCCCCAGTGCTCTACACCCCCCTGGTTTTCCCTGCCCACCCCCCAAGTGCTACCTGTCCCCCCTCAGTGCTCTCCACCCCCTGGTTTTCCCTGCCCACCCCCCAAGTACTACCTGTCCCCCCCCAGTTCTCCACACCCCCCTGGTTTTCCCTGCCCACCCCCCAAGTTCTACCTGTCCCCACCAGTGCTCTCCACCCCCTGGTTTTCCCTGCCCACCCCCCAAGTGCTACCTGTCCCCCCTCAGTGCTCTCCACCCCCTGGTTTTCCCTGCCCACCCCCCAAGTGCTACCTGTCCCCCCTCAGTGCTCTCCACCCCCCTGGTTTTCCCTGCCCACTGCCCAAGTGCTACCTGTCCCCCCAGTGCTCTCCACCCCCTAGTTTCCCTGCCCACTCCCCAAGTGCAACCTGTCCCCCCCCCAGTGCTCTACACCCCCCTGGTTTTCCCTGCCCACCCCCCAAGTGCTACCTGTCCCCCCTCAGTGCTCTCCACCCCCTGGTTTTCCCTGCCCACCCCCCAAGTGCTACCTGTCCCCCCCAGTGCTCTACACCCCCCTGGTTTTCCCTGCCCACCACCCAAGTGCTACCTGTCCCCCCCAATGCTCTACACCCCCTTGTTTTCCCTGCCCACCCCCCAAGTGCTACCTGTCCCCCCCAGTGCTCTCCACCCCCCTGGTTTTCCCTGCCCACCCCCCAAGTGCTTCCTGTCCCCCCCAGTGCTCTCCACCCCCCTGGTTTTCCCTGCCCACCCCTCAAGTGCTACCTGTCCCCCCCAGTGCTCTCCACCCCCCTGGTTTTCCCTGCCCACCCCCCAAGTGCTACCTGTCCCCCCCCAGTGCTCTCCACCCCCCTGGTTTTCCCTGCCCACCCCCCCAGGGCTACCTGTCCCCCCCCAGTGCTCTCCACCCCCTGGTTTTCCCTGCCCACCCCCCAAGTGCTACCTGTCCACCCTCAGTGCTCTCCACCCCCTGGTTTTCCCTGCCCACCCCCCAAGTACTACCTGTCCCCCCTCAGTGCTCTCCACCCACTGGTTTTCCCTGCCCACCCCCCAAGTGCTACCTGTCCCCCCTCAGTGCTCTCCACCCCCTGGTTTTCCCTGCCCACCCCCCAAGTGCTACCTGTCCCCTCCAGTGCTCCACAACCCCCTGGTTTTCCCTGCCCACCCCCCAAGTGCTACCTGTCCCCCCTCAGTGCTCTCCACCCCCTGGTTTTCCCTGCCCACCCCCAAGTGCTACCTGTCCCCCCTCAGTGCTCTCCACCCCTGGTTTTCCCTGCCCACCCCAAGTGCTACCTGTCCCCCTTCAGTGCTCTCCACCCCCTGGTTTTCCCTGCCCGCCCCCCAAGTGCTCCCTGTCCCCCCCAGTGCTCTCCATCCCCCTGGTTTTCCCTGCCCGCCCCCCAAGTGCTACCTGTCCCCCCCAGTGCTCTCCACCCCCCTGGTTTTCCCTGCCCACCCCCCAAGTGCTCCCTGTCCCCACAGTGCTCTCCACCCCCCTGGTTTTCCCTGCCCACCCCCCAAGTGCTCCCTGTCCCCCCAGTGCTCTCCACCCCCCTGGTTTTCCCTGCCCGCCCCCAAGTGCTCCCTGTCCCCCCCCCCCAGTGCTCTCCACCCCCTGTGCCTTCCAACCAACCCTGCAATGCTTTCCAAAGCCCCTCTTAATTTTCTCCAGCCCCCCCACCGTGCCCTTCAGCTCCTCCAGTGCTCTCTGCTTCGCCTGTGCTCTCCTGCCCCCCTAGTGCTCTTCTATCTTCTATCATGTCCTCAGTCTCTGACCATCTCCTGTATCATGTCTGCAGTCTCTGACCATCTCCTGTATCATGTCTACAGTCTCTGACCATCTCCTGTATCATGTCTGCAGTCTCTGACCATCTTCTGTATCATGTCCTTAGTCTCTGACCATCTCCTGTATCATGTCCTCAGTCTCTGACCATCTCCTGTATCATGTCCTCAGTCTCTGACCATCTCCTGTATCATGTCCTCAGTCTCTGACCATCTACTGTATTATGTCTGCAGTCTCTGACTGAGCATCTCCTGTATCATGTTTGCAGTCTCTGACCATCTCTTGTATCATGTCCGCAGTCTCTGACCATCTCCTGTATCATGTCTGCAATCTCTGACCATCTCTTGTATCATGTCTGTAGTCTCTGACCATCTCCTGAATCATGTCCTCAGTCTCTGACCATCTCCTGTATCATGTCCTCAGTCTCTGACCATCTACTGTATCATGTCTGCAGTCTCTGACCATCTACTGTATCATGTCTGCAGTCTCTGACCATCTCCTGTATCATGTCTGCAGTCTCTGACCATCTCCTGTATCATGTCTGCAGTCCCTGACCATCTTCTGTATCATGTCCTCAGTCTCTGACCATCTCCTGTATCATGTCCTCAGTCTCTGACCATCTCCTGTATCATGTCCTCAGTCTCTGACCATCTCCTGTATCATGTCCTCAGTCTCTGACCATCTACTGTATCATGTCTGCAGTCTCTGACTGAGCATCTCCTGTATCATGTCTGCAGTCTCTGACCATCTCTTGTATCATGTCCGCAGTCTCTGACCATCTCCTGTATCATGTCTGCAATCTCTGACCATCTCTTGTATCATGTCTGTAGTCTCTGACCATCTCCTGTATCATGTCCTCAGTCTCTGACCATCTCCTGTATCATGTCCTCAGTCTCTGACCATCTACTGTATCATGTCTGCAGTCTCTGACCATCTACTGTATCATGTCTGCAGTCTCTGACCATCTACTGTATCATGTCTGCAGTCTCTGACCATCTCCTGTATCATGTCTGCAGTCTCTGACCATCTCCTGTATCAAGTCTGTAGTCTCTGACCATCTCCTGTATCATGTCTGCAGTCTCTGACCATCTCCTGTATCATGTCTGCAGTCTCTGACCATCTTCTGTACTATGTCCGCAGTTTCTGACCATCTCCTGTATCATGTCTGCAGTCTCTGACCATTTCCTGTACTATGACTGCAGTCTCTGACCATCTCCTTTAGCAAGTCTCCAATCTCTTACTCAAACTTAAACACATTGCTAATAATATTAGCTATCTATTTATGCTGAAGGTAGGACTGTGCAGGGGAGGCAGAGAGTGCAAAAGGAGGAACTGTGATTAGAGAGACGGGGGCGGGGGCAGATGGCAAGGGGCACTGTGATGGGGGGCTAGGAAATTTGTGCAATAAATATTCTTGAAAACATTACAAATTTCTGTGGGTGTTTTTACATTTTAAAGTTGGGGGGGGGGTGCCAGATATAGGATCCGCCCCGGGTGCCAAATGCTCTAGGTACGCCACTGGGCTGAGGCTACCTTGCATTCCCTCCAGCAGGGAAAACGCCCCGCCGAAGATTACACAGTATAGTTCCGCAAGTGGCTCGCTGATATGTGCTGGAATGAGGTGGCCCTCAGGTACCAATACCATCTGGGATTATCCGAAACTCTTAAGGATGAGCTGGCCAGGGTAGAGACTCCCACTACTCTGGAGAGACTGATTCAACTTACTATCCAGCTGGATAGGCACCTCCAGGAAGCATCGGTCTGAGCGCTCACAGACTTCTCGTCCAACCTGGAGGTTGCCTAGGGCCCCTTACCACTTCACTCCAACTCCAGCACCAGCACCTTTCCCCGCTACCCATGCAGAGGATGAACCAATGCAGATCGGCCTGGTGCATTCTTCACTGAGTGCAGATGAAAGACAACGCCGCCAACAAGCTAATCTTTGTCTCTACTGCGGAGGGTCCGGACACTTACGAAACTTACTACGAAACTGCCCTGTGAGACCCCGTAAGTTCCTCCCACAAAGTTCTTACTTCCAAGTTTCCGGATCTTCTCCATCTCATCTCATTCTTCCTGTCTCACTACAGGTGGCGGAAGAGGAGGTTCGGCTCCTAGCCATAGTTGATTTGAGGGCTTGCAGCTGTTTTATGGACTTGACTTTGGCAAGAAGACTCTGTGTACCCCTCTGCAATAAACATCAGCGACTTGAGGTGCATCTGGCCGATGGTTCCTTGCCCAGTTCTGGACTTGTCACCCATGAAACCAAGCCCATCCTCACAATAACAGACTCAGGAATTCATTTGTTTTGACATCCTTTGCTCTCCCATGTTCCCCATCATCCTGGGAATTCCCTGGTTGCAGGCACATAATCCACGGATCAAGTGGGCCAAGAAGGAGATTTCCTTTCCCTCTTCCTACTGCCTGCAACACTGCTTCGTTCCTGGGGTTAGCAGTCCCGCCAGTTTTTCAACCTTCCAATCAATTCCAGATGTCGGTCAGGCTATACCTACAGTCTATCACTAGTTTTTGGATGTTTTTGATAAGAAGAAGGCTAATGTTCTCCCACCTCATCGGCCTTACGACTGCCCCATTGAACTGATTCCCGGTGCCGAGATCGCCTTCGGACGTATATTTCCGCTATCTGAGGTTGAGCTAGAGACTTTACGACTGTATATTAATGAGAACCTTGAAAAGGGATTCATCCGCCCTTCTTCCTCCCCCGCTGGAGCTGGAATTTTTTTTGTCGGGAAGAAGGATGGTTCTCTAAGGCCAGGTGTGGATTACAGGGAACTTAACAAAATTACTATTAAAAACCGATACCCACTTCCCCTCATCCCTGAACTTTTCCAAAGGTTTCCGAACCGCCCAGCTCTTTACTAAACTTAACCTACGAGGAGCTTACAATCTTGTTCGTATCTGGGAAGGGGACGAATGGAAAACAGCTTTCAGGACCCGTTTCGGACATTTTGAATATTTAGTTATGACATTCGGATTATGCAACGCCCCAGCCACGTTCCAGCACTTCGTAAACAATATTTTCCAGGAATTTCTGGACTATTTCGTAATCGTTCACCTAGATGGCATCCTCATCTTCTCTGCTACCCTGGATCTCCACAGAGCTCATGTGAAAAAAGTCCTTGTGACTCTAAGGAAGCATGGTTTATACATTAAAGCAGAAAAGTGCGAATTTGAAAAGACTTCCATCCAATTCCTGGGTCTTATCATCTCTACCGACGGAATCGCAATGGACCCACAAAAGGTTAAAACTATCCTTGAATGGCCAGCCCCTTCAGACAAGAAGGGTGTTCAACGATTCATAGGATTTGCTAATTTTTACAGATGATTTGTAAAAGACTTTTCAGCTATCATTTCACCGATTACTCAGCTGACTCGCCAGCAGACCAGATTCAAATGGTCCCCAGAAGCTCAGGCAGCATTTGACAAACTCAAAGGACTGTTCACCTCTGCACCAGTCTTACAGCACCCAGATCCGGCTTTACCCTTTGTATTAGAGGTAGAGGCCTCAGAAATAGCCACAGGAGCCATCTTGTCTCAGCAAGCAAAAAATTGGGGGAGCAAACCCTGAACATGTATATCTAAAGCCGGTGCAGCTATGGACCAAGCAACATATATATTAAAAAAGAATAGCGCACACATGCAAAAGAAATGACTATCAAATATGGAGACAATCCATAAATAAAAATGGGGATTTAGTCCCACCATATGGCCATATTGTGCTCAAGCCCACCACTGCGTCAAAGTACCCCATTATCAGTGGGTCCTACACTATCCATAAAAAAGGGGTGAATCCAGCCTCTCTAACCCTTGGAGACAACACTCCTTGCTGGGAAAGATGTGCTAATGCACTACAAGCGACTCCTCCTATATCTACTTGATAGTGGACACTGATAGAGTACAGGTGTGTGTGGGGGATGGGGTGCTCAACCTCAGAAGTCTGGTCAGACCGACTACATAATAAACAAGCAAAAAATTGGGGGAGAAAACCCTGAACATGTATATCTAAATCCGGTGCAGCTATGGACCAAGCAACATGTATATTAAAAAAGAATAGCGCACACATGCAAAAGAAATGACTATCAAATATGGAGACAATCCATAAGTAAAAATGGGGATTTAGTCCCACCATATGGCCATATCGTGCTCAAGCCCACCACTGCGTCAAAGTACCCCATTATCAGTGGGTCCTACACTATCCATAAAAAAGGGGTGAATCCAGCCTCTCTAACCCTTGGAGACAACACTCCTTGCTGGGAAAGATGTGCTAATGCACTACAAGCGACTCCTCCTATATCTACTTGATAGTGGACACTATCAGCGCCAAGGACCTAAGGCCCTACTCCACCCTATTGCCTTTTTCTCTCAAAAGATGAGCCCCTCAGAGAGAAATTATGACGTGGGTGACCGAGAACTGTTGGCCATTAAAACCGCCTTGGAGGAGTGGAGATATTCATTTATTTTCCACATAACTTACCGACCAGGCTCCAAGAACAGGAAAGCAGACGCCCTCTCCCGAATGTTCCCTGATACCCCCGAGTCTGTGGAACCAAGTACCATTCTGTCAGCACAACATTTTTTCCTGATCCAGCCAGAATTAAAATCCTCAAACAGGCATCCACCCAGTATGCGGACACAGAAATACCCCCTTTGGAGAGATCGAGACGGGTTTCTTTGGCACCAGGACAAAATTTTCGTTCCCCAACCAGTCAGGCTCCAAGTTCTAAAGACTTTCCATGACCATCAGCTGGCTGGACATTTTGGTGTACGAAAGACCCTTGAGCTTATCCAACGCTCCTTTTGCTGGCCCAGTTTAAGGAAGGATTGCCGGTCTTATGTTAGCTCCTGCGTTGTCTGTCAGCACAACAAGGGGTCCACCACCAAGTCCTGGGGTCTGTTAAAGCCTCCACCCATCCCTGAGCAACCCTGGAAGATGATCTTATTAGAGACTTTATTGTTGACTTACCTTCCTCTGGGGGTTTTACTATCATCTTGGTGGTAGTGGATCGTCTGACCAAAATGGCCCACTTCCTGCCCATGACCGGCACTCCATCAGCCCCAGAAACAGCAAAAATATTCATCAAGGAAGTAATCAGGCTACATGGGCTTCCGGATAATATTGTTTCTGATAGAGGAGTACAGTTCACCTCCAGATTCTGGAAGGATCTTTGTAAAACCTTGTCCATTAAAATATGTCTTTCTTCCGCTTACCATCCCCAAAGCAATGGCCAAACAGAAAGAACAAACCAGACTCTAGAACAGTATCTTCGTTGTTTCTGTACTTTTGCCCAAAATGACTGGATATCCCTTTTCCCATGTGCGGAATTTGCATACAATAATTCGGTACATGCCGCCACTAACCAGTCCCCATTTTGGGCGAATTATGGGTTCCGTCCCTCCTTTTTTCCCAGTACCCTTCCTGAAGCATCTGTCCCTGCAGTCCAAGTCCGGATTGATTCTATTCAGACAAACTACTTATTCCTTCAGGAGGCCATCAAGAAAGCACAAACAGATTACAAGAGGTTCTATGCTAAAAAGAAGAGAGACAAACCTACCTTTAAAAAATGGGACAAAGTGTGGCTCTCCTCAGCTAATCTTAAACTTTCCTGCCCATCCCAGAAACTGGGTCCAAGATTCGTTGGACCCTTTGAGATCAAAAGGGAGGTCAACCCTGTGGCTTTCAAACTGGTTTTACCCAACACCTACAAAATCCATACAGTATTTCACGTATCTCTGCTAAAACCAGTTGTACCCAGCCCTTTTTCTGGTAGGGATGAATTACCTCCTCCTCCAGTCCTGGTGGAAGGCGAAGCGGAGTATGAAGTGAAGGCCATAATGGACTGCAGAAAGAGGGGTAGACAAACCCAGTACCTCATCAAGTGGAAGGGGTATTCTGCAGAGGAGAATTCCTGGGAACCTTCAGATAATTTACATGCTCCTAGACTGATCCGGGAGTTCCACAACAGACACTCAGAGAGACTGGCCCATCTGGGCATCCGGAGGCTGCCCCTTGGGGGGGGGGGGGCACTGTCAGGGAAATGGCCATAGGAGAACTGGCAACATTGCCAGTAATAGCAATGGACACTCCTGACTCAACTGACACAGCCCTCTGCTGGCCTGTCAGGGAAATGGCCTATAAAAGGTGGCCATAGGATCAGACTCATTGCTGGATTATCTCTCAGCTTTCTGTGTTCCTGTGCTTCCTGTTTCCTGTTTGGATTTCCTGTTGTGACTTGGCTTGTTCCTGATTCTGTTTGATCTCCTGCTCCTGGTTTGACCCTTGGCTTCTCCCACTGACCTTGCTTCCCGTTACCTACCGTGTATGACCCCGGATTGCTTCAAGACTTTGGCTATTCTGGTTGTCTCCTGTGCATGACCTCGGCTTGTACCACGGTTCCTGCTGCCTGCTCCAGTGCCAGACCTCGGCCAGCTTCTGTCTCCGCTACTAGAGACTATTCCTCGGCACAAGGTAGCCCGGCTGCTTCAGAGCCTTTGAAGACTCATACCCTGCTGTGATTCCAGCCTGTTCCAGTTCGCTTTCGGATTGCTCCTGGTTCTACCTACCTGCCTGCAGCTGGTAACCCATGCCACTTGGGGCGCCACACCCTCTGTACCATCTCCAGGGGTGTGCCACACTGAGCCGCAAGCACCTCGGCCTCGGATTAGGTAACCCTGAAATCCCCGTTCTCTTCCCCCCATCCACGGATAACACCAGGGATCCCAGAAGCATGCTCTTCTTGCTCCTCCTCATCCGCACCATCCTCCTCTGACTCCTCTTCAGACTCCTTTTGTTGACTTGTCTCATGTGGAGTAGCCCCCCCTGAGAATTCATCCAGCATTTCGACTTCCTCATCTTCCTGCTCCTGCTCCTCGACGGTTTGATCAATGACATGACGCAATGCACGCTCCAGAAAGAAGGCGTAAGGTACAATGTCACTGATGGTGCCCTGGCTGCAACTGACCAGTTTGGTGATCTCATCAAATGGCCGCAGAAGTCTGCTTGCATCGTGCATGAGCAGCCACTAGCGCAGTGAAAAAATCCAAGCTCCCCAGAACCTGTCCTGCTGCAGAGTTCGTACAGGTAGTCGTTAACTGCACATTTCTGCTGGAGCAGCCTATCAAGCATATACAAGGTTAAGTTCCATCGCGTTGGGCAGTCACAATAAAGACGTCTGACGGGCAGGTTGTGTCGCCGCTAAATGTCAACAAGGTGAGCCATGGCTGTGTAAGATCTTCTGAAGAGGGCCGAGATTTTCCTGGCCTGCCGCAAGATGTCCTGAACCCCAGGGTATTTGACAACGAATCGCTGCACGACCAACTTCAGGACGTGTGCCATGCCTGGCACGTGTGTAATTTTGCCCTGTTTCAGCGCGCTCAGCAGATTGGAACCGTTGTCGCACACCACTTTACCAACTGTCAAATTGAGCGGTGTTAGCCACTGATCTGCCTGTGAACGCAAAGCTGAAAGGAGTGCAGGACCAGTGTGGCTCTTGGCTTCCAGGCACAACAGACGCAGCACAGCATGGCAACGTCATGTCGAATAGATTCTGGGGATCTTGGGCGGCGCAGCAGAAGAGACAGTAGCAGCGGAAAAGGAGGAGTCAGCCGAGGAGGAGAGGGAGGATGGATGAGGAGAAGAGGCAGGCCTGCATGCAATCCGTGGCGGTAAAACCAAATCTACACGGGTGCCACGGGTTACAAGCTTGACGGCCATCAGAAGGTCTACCCAGTGGGCAGTAAAAGTTATATACCTTCCCTGCCCGTGTTTGCTAGACCACGTGTCTGTGGTCAGATGTATCTTGGCATCGACACTGTGTGCCAGAGATACATTCACTTGCCGCTGAACATGGCCATATAGCTCTAGGATGCCCTTCTGCGAGAAATATTTCCTTCCTAGGATCTTCCATTGTGGTGTTCCAATGGCCACAAATTTTCTAAAGGCCTCTGAGTCCACCAGTTTATATGGCAGTAGTTGGTGGGCTATCAGTTCCGACAAGCCAGCGGTCAACCGTTGGGCAAGAGGGTTATCCAGCGTCATTATTTTTTTACGCTCCAACATTTGGGGCACAGAAGCCGGCCTTTTTCCAGAAAAACTTGAGGACGGCATGATGGAAGGTGGAGTAGAGGACAATTGTGAGGAGGAAGGAGAAGGAGCAGAGGCTGGACGGTGAGAGCCTGGAGTGTGGCTTTGTGGGTTCTGACGGCGTTGCTCCCACTGGGCTTGGTGATGAGAGTCCAGGTGCCTTCTTAAGGCGGGCATCCCTAGGTGAGTGTTGGGCTTACTGCGACTTATACGTTGACTGCAAAGGCTGCAGATGGCAACACTATTGTCAGCAGCGGACAGGTTAAAAAAAACCCACACTGCGGAGCCATGTCCCGGCGTCCTGGGAGCGCCAGATGTGACCGTACATGGTTGATCGCTCCCTCCTGATACATTACCAGTCTGGTTTGTCCCTCCTGTGCAATGTAAGTTCGGCCTGCTTCTCCTCCCTATCTGCTGGTCCATCTCTCCCTCTGAACTCCCCTCCTGTTCCTCTCTTGTGGGCACCCACGTGACGTCCATAGATACGTCATCATCGACGTCACCTTCCCCACCACTAACATTTGAGATTTCGGTGTAGGCAGCAACAGTTGGGTACTGTCGTCAGGCTACTGAGTGGCGGCTGTTGCTACCTCCTCTTCCTGATCCGATGCCAACAATGGCTGCGCATCGCAAATGTCTTGTGATGGATCGGAAGATTATTCCTGTGACTCAAGCGGAGGGTATATGGTGGTGGTGTTGGTGGTGATGTCTTTGCGGGTGCACACAGCAGAGAGTGAAGAGGGTGCAGATAGAGAGGATAAGGAGGGTGCAGAAGAGGAAGACTGAGTGAGCCACTCAACCAAGTCTGGTGTGTCCTTTGGCGTAATCTAGCGCACCTTCTGCAACTTCCCACTTTGGCTCCGGTCTGGTGCTCCTGCCCTACCCCTACCACCCCTGCGGAAGGGCCTGCCTCTTCCTCTGCCTGTCATTTTTTAGATGACCCTATGACAAAGGTCTCTAGAGAAGCGCAGTATATGTGGAACAAGGTATATTACACCCCTCTTCAATCTGTCGTTTTGGGGGCCACTGGTTTATCACACCAGTTATGAAAAATATTTTCTAGTAACTTTTGTCACTGTGTGTAGCAGAGTTAACGCAGCGAAAGAGGCAAAATTTCTGCAGTACCCAACAACAGTATTATGAAAATATAACACCCCGCTTCAATCTGTAGTTTTTGGGGGGCCACTGGTTAATCACACCAGTTATGAAAAATATTTTCTAGTAACTTTTGTCACTGTGTGTAGCAGGGTTAACGCAGCGAAAGAGGCAACATTTCTGCAGTACCCAAATACACTATAATATGCTTTCTATATTAGAAAGTACATTATATGTGTATTACACCCCTATATACTGCACACCAAACAATAGTACACCTATACCAGTCCTTAAATGGACTTTTGTGGACCTATTAGCGAGCGATCGGTGTCACTGACAGTCTGTCCCCGATCCCCACAGCAACCTCTCCCTACACTGACAAAAGACAGAATTTTGACAGTACACCTATACCAGTCCTTAAAAGGACTTTTGTGGACCTATTACCGAGCGATTTGTGTCACTGACAATCTGTCCCTGCTCCACACAGCAAACCTCTCCCTACACTGACAAAAGGCAGAATGTAAAATGGCAGCCAGATCAGGTCTATTTATAAGGTAGGGGGTATGTCCATGTGCTGAAATGTCTCAATTGGCTGTCCTGTACCACCTGATGGATGTGTCATTGGTCAAAGTTCTTCACAATGTAAAAGAATATGGGGGCCGCGAACATCTCCATATGTTCGCATGATTGGCGGACAGCAAACGAGCAAAGTTCGCCGCGAACCGCAGGGCCATCTCTAGTCATAACAACAATCATGCTCTAAACTTTCTTCTTTCAACAACCTTACCCTACATAGATCCATTACGATGTGTAAATATGTGTTTTATCCACAAGAGGACATTGAGTTTCAAAGAAATTTCTTTGTCATTACAAAGTAACGTTCTACAGCTCTATGTTCAATAGTGGCAAATGGTGGCGCCAGTGGATGCAACCACAATAGGCAGTGGGGAGACCAGGGATCTGACACACACAGCAATATATCGGATGTTAAAGATTTTTCAAGGGACCAAAGATCTGAGACATAGGTGGTAAACCGGTTAATTATCAGTTGCTTTCTTTGGCAGGGATTTTTTTTTAATATGTTATTGAGGCCATCCAATATCAGCTTCTAGATGTTTCTGCAGGACAGATTCAAAATTAGGCAAAGATTATGATGTGAGAAACAATATTTTTCCTACAATATACTTTGTACACACCAGCCGATTTGTTGATCTGTTTGTGTAGACAGTTTGGCACATTAATTGCAAGGTTTAGCTTGTGAATAATAAAATACACAGTCCTAGGGCAGCAATAGGTAGCTTGTATTAAATTTAAATGTACTGGAGAGCAGCTACATGTTTTGTCTGGTGTGGGAATTTACCTAATGAACTATGGCATTTTGTTTTAAGTTGCATCATTGTTCATCAGATAAATTTCTATGTCTCGTACAGGAAGAGAGTTTTCCAGATGAGTGATCTGATCTGATGTGGGAGTTTATCTGCAGGTGTAATTTTCTCAATAACAGTTGCCTCTGATGTGGGATGAGACTTAAAACATGAAGCTTTCCACATGTCCCTGATCTTCTATTGTTTTCCGCGGTGTTAAAAAAAAAAATAATATTTCCTTAGTAATCCTTCAGCTTTTCTATTATTACCTACCTATGGAAAATTGCAAATAAGTGAACAAAAAAAACATCATTGGATTACGGGTGCAGTGCACAGTCTCCCGAAGACACCCCCTCCTGCCCCAGGTCTGTACAGAGGCTAGAGGAATTAAACAATGGTCTACAAGTGTGGTGATGTCACCACACTTGTGTTCTTTTGAGAACTATGAGTCCCTCTGCTGCTATGAAAGATGAGACTTGTACTCTTTTATTCACAGATCAATGTAACTGAATGATGCAGCTGTGCAACCATGCCAAAATAAAATTGACAGCAGCCTACAGGTTAAGCACACCATGATTCTTTTTTTTATTTTCAAATATTTTATTTATGCAAAAGGACAGACAGAGCGGATCCAGTAGATACAACACTTACAATGCTAGTCAACAATACTCAATTGATATTAATAACCTACATCGCCAGAAGAGCATTAGTGGTAATGTATCAAAACATACAAATAAAAATAGGATAACTGCCTGGGTAGGGACCAAAATCAACCCAACAGTTAAAAATAATGATCTATACATTTGGCTACTATCAAGGCTACGGTAACCGCTTTGTCTCCTTCTAAATTTTCTAAAGCAAGAGAGAGAAGATATAAGGCTAAGAAAGAAATACAAAAAAAAGGAAAAGAAGGGGGAAGAAAAAAAAAAAAAAGGGGGAGAAGAGGCTTCATTGGACACATATAGTAAAACTAATTATGCTGAGGATCCGGTTCCCTAACCTCTGGAATCAGTAGGGGCTACTGACCTCGCAGGACATGATAAATTCCGCCCTCGTTCTGATAGTACAAAAAGATTCCATAATCCCCACGTTTTATTATAAAGTTCCTTTTTAAATTGTGCAGAGAGACGTAGGTCTTCCATTTTATTAATGTCTTCGATCTTACGAATACAGTCGCTAATCATTGGAGAGGAGTGTGTCTTCTAGAATAAAGGTATACATGACTTAGCTGCATTCAAGATATGAAACAGGATTGATTTCTTGTAACTCTTAAAGGGCAAAGTGGAGATGTGTAATAAGAAAAACGTGGGGTTATTTGGGATTTCCCCATCAGTAAATTCTTGAGCTAGAGCGTACACCTCTCCCCAGAAGTGGGATAACCGTGGGCACGACCAAAATATGTGTAAAATAGTTCCCGGCCCCCCCTGGCATCTCCAACAACGGTCTGAAATATTTGAAGAAAACATATGCAGCAAAGAGGGGACCCGATACCATCTCGTAAGGAGTTTGTAATTAACTTCCTGCATCTTGGTGCAGACAGGAGTTTTCAAAGCTAATGTGAATATATTGCATTCCTGCTTCATCGTAAATCTACAATTCAGGTCCCTCTCCCATTTTTCCAGGCAGGGCAGGCTTTTGCCCTCTGGTGGTAAAGACAATAAGTGATAGGCCTTGGATAATAAATTTGGCATTGCTTCGTTGCCTACGCAATACTGTTCGAATAACGTTAGGTCTCTACTTAATAACTCCGGAGCTGGTAGAGAGTGTAGAAAATGGTGCAGCTGAATAGCATTCCAAAAAGGTAGTCGGTAGGGACCCAGTATATCAATTAACCGTGCGATGGGTGGCCAGTGCCCGTCGCACACAAAATTTGAGGCCTGTAGATATCCTTTTTTTCAAGTCTCGTAAGGAACGGTCTGATATCCCAGGAGGGAAAGCTGGGTTGCCCAAAACCGGGATCAGCGGCGAGTCAACTGATGTTAGCGACGAGTGTTTTATTAATGAGGACAGAACCCTCAGTGTTGGGCCGATTGTGGGGTGTCACACAAGGTCTTGGGGTAAATAGTTGTGGCACCACGGTGCACCTCCCAGATCTACCTCTGACTGTGATTGTTCAATGTATGCCCATAACTTGAAACTAGAGTGACGTCTCCAATCAATAATTCTGCCCAAATGAGTTGCCTGATAGTATTTGAGAACTTCCGGGAGGGCTAAGCCTCCTTTTGATTTGGGCCAGGACAACTGAGCACGGGAGATGCAGGATTTTTTATTGACCCAGATAAATCGAATAAATAAGGAGTGTACTCTTTTAAAGAAAGAGGAAGGGATGGCAATTGGTAATGTCTGGAATAGGTAAAGCAGCTTCGGGAGTATGCACATCTTTAACAGATTGCATCTCCCAAACCATGAGTATAACCCCTGTTGCCACCCATCCAACAGCACACTGATGTGAGCCAGTAGGGGAGGGAAATTAACCATATAGGTTGCAGATAGATCCGGGGGTATATAGATGCCAAGGTATTGGAGGGCTGTGTCGGTCCATCGAAACGGTAAGGTGGACTTAAGGTGGGAAAGCAAGCTTGATGTTATTCCGATCCCCATAGCTTCAGATTTGTTGTAATTTATTTTCAAATTAGATAGTCTACCATAAATATCGACTTCACGTAGAAGATTCGGGGGTGGAGATCGTTGGTTTAGTCAGCGAGAATAATAGGTCATCAGCATATGCTGAGACCTTATACTCGGCATTCTCCACAAATATCCCCGAGATGTCCGCGTTGAGACGTACTTTACGTAGGAAGGGCTCAAGAGATAGCACAAAAAGTAAAGGGGACAACGGGCAGCCCTGACGCGTTCCATTAGATATCTGGAAAGAGTCAGAAAGGTGCCCGTTGGCTCTCACTTGTGCAGAGGAGTCAGAGTAAACCTGGGAGATCCACGAGATCATATTTGCCCCTAATCCGATATGGCGTAGGACCGAGAACATGAACCGCCAGTCAACCCGGTCGAACGCCTTTTCAGCGTCAGTGCTAAGGCAGATGATGCTAGGCGTGGCGGTTTTCAACACAATATGAACCAGGCTCAGCACTTTGATGGTGTTGTCTCTTGACTCCCTCTATGGGATAAATCCAACGTGGTCTAGATGAACCAGTGATTTCAGATGGGGTGAGAGTCGTGATGCCACAAGTTTAGTGAAAATTTTCAAGTCTGTGTTTAAAAGTGATATGGGACGGTAGCTGCCGCAAGCTGCCAAGTCCTTACCTTCTTTTGGGATGAGGGAAATGTGCGCCTTCAGGGTGTCACGGTGTAGAGAAGTACTAGATCCCAGGCCATTAAGAAGGCTGACCACATGAAGGCCTAATACAGGAAAAAAATTCCGGTAATAGTGTGCCGTGAAGCCAACAGGGCCAGGAGCTGTGTCTGCCTTGAGAGTATTTAATGCAGCACTAAGTTCCTCTAGAGATATTTGTGTCTCAAGCTCTCTCTGAACTTCAACCGGGAGTAACGGTAGCTCAGATGTCATGATGTATTCATCCATTTGTGATATTGGTACATTACTGTCTGGAAGATCGTATAAAGATGCAAAAAAATCACGGAAAGTCCGTGTGATATGTTGTGGAAGAGACATCTTCTGTCCTGATGGCGAGAGTATATGGGGGATATAGGCTGCCCTCCTCTGCTCCCGCACTGTCCGTGCTAGTAGCTTTCCACATTTATTTCCCGAGATATATGAGTGTGGGCGGCACCTCTGCAGGTCTGCCCTTGTTTTAAAATATAAAAGATTCGTAACTTGTTTACATAACAAGAATAGCTCCTGTTCTGTGCCCGTGCTTTGGCGTCTTTTATGAACTAGTTCTAAGTCGTGGATTTTAGTTAGAAGGGAGTTCAGGGTCTCACATCTCATTTTCTTAATCCGGGCTCCATTTTTAATTTAGGATCCCCCTGATTACGTGCGCTTCCCACACGACGCCCCTATCGCAGTCCGGCGTCTCATTAATGGCAAAATAGACAGTCAATTCTTTGAGGACCTCCTCTGTGACCATCGGAGACTGTAGCAGACTCTCGTTGAGTCGCCAGAACCAAGTGCCCGGAGAGGAGGCCTCAGAGAGGGCATAGCTTAGGGTGATAGCTGCGTGATCTGAATATGTGATGGAGTCTATACCAGTCATCTTAACTGCGTGCAGGTGGCGGTGTGGGATCAATCCTTGAATAGGATCTATGAGGGTGAGAATAAAACGTGTAGTCCCTTTCTCCCGAATGCTGCAGGCGCCATACTGTATGTCCACCAATTGGGAGTTATGTATCGCCTGTAAAATCCGTTTGTGTACGCCCGGGGGGGCGAGGAACGCTCTGCCGACGTATCCGCTGCAGGGATCAAGGATATGTTGAAGTCACCTCCAGTGATCAGTATCCCTTCTGAAAACGCTGATAGTTTAGAGAGGGTGCGTGTGATAAAATGGTCCTGTTTATCATTGGGTGCATACAGTGTAGCGAGGGTAACTATGACATCTCCCACCTTGCCCTTGAGGAACAAGAAACATCCCTGCAAGTCTGGATAGTAACGGTTTCTCAGAACCGGTAGTCGGTCATCCCTAAAGTGAGTCTCCTGAATAAAGGCTATGTCCACCCTGCGGTGTCTAAGATCGTTAAGCAATAGCCTACGTTTTTCATGGACATTGAGCCCCTTTGTATTTAGGGACAGAATCTTCAGTGTGTCCATGAAGCCGCTGTGAAAGAGAGAAAGAGAGAAAAAAAGCAAACCCAGAAACTAACAACAAAAAAAAAAAAAAAGGGGGAAAAAAGAAAGAAGAAACTATCCCTGTCAATGGGGGAAAACTATATACGCAGGAACCCTGCAAAGTGCGCACTGAGGTTAATCCTCAAAAAAATGTGCTGGCCTAAGGAGGGAGGTGGGTGGATTGGGAACGGGCATATATAGCCCACCCAGTCCAGCTGATTACTCAAATACGCCCATAAACAGTTGTGTTTAACCAGAGTGATGAAACTCTGCTGACCACGCGATTGTCCTTAATTGGGTTGCTCAAAACATAACGCTTGATGTTTATCTTACGAACAAATTTATGTATATCCATATACGTCTGGAATTTGTCCAGACGTTTAGGAGGGGCGTATTTAAGGCCTTTATCCAAAATTAATCTTTCCGAGTCTGTCAGTACTGTCTTACTTAAATTAAAAATGCCTGCACCCGCTAGCTGTATATATGGATATACATAAATGTGTTCGTAAGATAAACATCAAGCGTTATGTTTTGAGCAACCCAATTAAGGACAATCGCGTGGTCAGCACAGAGTTTCATCACTCTGGACTGTCCAATGCGTCCTTATTTAACCCTCCGGGATCTTTGGCTCCATCCCTCAGGGTATTTAGGGACGTCCTATTGAGGGATTTGGATAAGATCCAAGTGCATAAGACCTCCTTGTCTGCTGATCTTCAGAAAGGACTTGATTCCTTATGTGCCAACAAAAATCTAGTCATCAGACCGGCAGACAAGGGGGGTGGCTTCGCTGTGCTAGACAGGGAAGATTATGAGGCAGAGATGCAGCAGATTTTGGGTGACACATAAACTTACGTTGTGTTACCCAGTGATCCCAAGGTCCTTTATAAGAGGATTCTGCAAGATATTGTGGATAGGGGTTATAATTCCAATATTCTTAACGACAAGGAGAGGGCATTTTTGATCCCGAAGTGCCCTCGCACCCCAGTAATCTACTATCTTCCTAAATTACATAAGAGTCTAGTTTCCCCCCCCCCCCGGGTTGTCCCATAGTCAGTGGCATCGACTCTGTGACGTCCCGGGTGGGGAAATATATAGACTCTTTTTTACAGCCTCTTGTACAGGCCACTCCCTCGTTTATTAAAGACACTAGACATGTGATCAATCTTCTGTCTGAATTAAGGCCAACGGAACATCTTTGGCTGGTCACAGCTGATGTCTCCTCGCTGTATACAGTGATTCCACACGAGGTTGGCCTCAATTCTGGTAATATGTTTTTGGTACGCGACTTCAACCTGCATGGGGCTCAAATATCATTCATTATGGAGCTGTTGAATTACGCAACACAACACAATTCCTTTTGGTATAATGGATGTTTCTTTCGTCAAATCACCGGTGTAGCCATGGGGGCTAAATACGCTCCGTCCCTGGCCAATTTGTTCATGGCCCAGTGGGAGGAGGACGTCATCTATGCTCATCGCAGATCACAGATACTGCTTTGGGCAAGATATATAGATGACGTCCTCCTCCTGTGGGATGGTCCATATTGCGAATTACCCGTGTCCTTGGAGGAATTGAACTCCAATAACAGAGGTATACATCTTAATTATGACTGTAGTTAGACAAGTATTAATTTTTTGGATTTGAGTATATCTGTCAAGGATGGTGAATTTATCACATCTACTTTCTTTAAACCAACCGACAGGAATTCTTATATTCCTGTCGACAGTTGCCACCATGCCCCTTGGCTGCAAGCTATTCCGTCAATAGGGTCAATACCTCCGGATTAAATGGAATTGTTCTGATCCTTTGGAATTTGAAGCCCAAGCCCAGGTTCTGACTAATCGGTTTCTAGACAAGGGATACAATAAAAATTTCCTACAACAGACTCTGTCAGAGGTTAGGTCCACAGCGAGAACTCAGTTATTAAACAATTCCAGGACTACAGATCATATAAGTTCTTCTTATAATTTACCGTTTGTAACGACCTTTTCCAGTCAACATATGGAAATAAAAAAATTTCATTGGCCGTCACTGGCACATCCTCAACAACGACCCCATTCTCTGCAAGAACTTGTCAGACAAACCTAGGGTGGTTTTTAAGGGTGCTCCATCTTTGCGGGATAAGGTATCGCCCAATGTTTTGGAACCCCCAGCTCCCAAACCCAGTTTCTTGCAACAGCTGACTGGATTCTACAGATGCAATAGATGCCAAATCTGTAGCTTAAATTCCAACAAACAGAGGAGAGTGCAGGAGTTTGTTGCTCGAGGCACAGGTAGGGTGCACAATATAGAGCCATTTATATCATGCACGAGCGCTGGGGTAGTTTATCTGCTTCAGTGCCCATGCGGGTATCAATACATTGGGAGGACCAAGCGCCCCCTAAATGTGAGACTGAATGAGCTTGTTGCAAATATTAGGAAAGCTTTTCTTAGCCATTCAGTCTCAAAGCATTATGCTGCGGTCCATAACAAAGACCCTAGGAATACTCTATTTCTTGGTATCGACAAATTCGTGCCACATTGGAGAGGCGAACCCCTGATTAGGGGCATCTCAAAACTCGAGATGGCATAGATATATCGGGCAAAGACATATGTGCCATTCGGTCTCAATGTAGATGTGGAACTTAATGCTTTTATCGATAATGCCTAAAACTCTTTTAGTCCTTTTTGGTTTTAGATGATTTTATTGTATTTTTAATGATAAATATGGTAGTCATCAATATTTTTAGTCAACCCACAATCAATGTTTGGTTGACTACAATATATGGGTTAGGTTTACCATATCTGCATCAATTATCTAATTAGTGACTTTTCCATAATTAGTTTTACTATATTTATCAATTTAATACACCTATTTTTATTGTATTATTATATATTTATGTAATATTTGCTACAATTTTATGTTGTTTATAATATTAGTATTTGTATTTATTACCTATTAATTTTATGGGCAGTATGCAATTGTTTTCATCTGATGGACATTCTTGTGTTTGGCTACTAGATGGCGCCCGTAGTTGGTGTACATCAATCTATCTCGTTATTGGACTGCCATTTTGTTCCACTTTGCCATTTAATATTGAAATATATCATTGTATATTATAGTACTGTTTTATATTGTATTCTATATACCTTATCCTCTCTGCTCCGGTACTGCCGTCTATACCCTTTTGTAAGATGGACGAATGGGCATCGCTCAATGCCGGACATCCGGCTGAGTGTTGTATAAGAGATGGCGTCAGCACGCCGTCCGCACCTTTGAAAACGTCTTCTAGGACGAAACGTCGTTAGGTCACGGCGTGCTGACGTCATCTTCTGAAGCGTTCCAATCGAGTGGATGTATCTAGCCGTCCGGCCGACGGCTCTTACATGCAGTTTTTATTCCTCAGAAATGTGAGTGTCTTTCTTTAATTTAATAAATAGTTGTATGGTTTTACACTATTGGCGCCTTCCTCTTTTCTATATCTGTGATTGGTCCATGCTATCCATCCGGTGGGTTGGCTATCTGGTCTAACATCTGGCTATTGAGGACGATCCTATAACATATCTGGTTCACCATCCATGTTGAGTGCTGAGTGGCCTGACTCCCTGTTCTAAAACGATTTACCATGCTGGTTTGGTAAGGGGCTCAGTTTGTCGGTGTTGGCGGTTGGTTCTTCATAGGATCTATCTCTTACCCTGTTTTCAGTCATCTTGAGTTCGGTAAGGGGCTATTTAATCGGTGGTGGTTCAATCTCCACGTCCATGCCATTTCCTCTCTGTCACCAATATTGGGATAAGCTTCTTTGTGTGCTGGTTCATGAATACTCATTAAATACCTCTGGTAAGCAGCTTCACATCTGGTGGTGGATACAATTTCTTTGATCCTACTTGGTGCACTTTAGGGTGTATAAGATTCATTTGTTTTGAGGTATTATGCTATGGCGTTCTTTCTTTTTTCCATGACTTCACGCCATCCAAACCTGTGAGTTAAAATCTGGGCTATCTTCAATCAAATGTCTTGGATATAATACCCTGCCTTTTTTAATCATTTATTTGGTAAGCGCATTTCCTAAGGGAAGTCTGGATTCCTATTGTACTACATTATTTTGATTATTTAGAGACTATTTTATCATCACCCACACTTCAGTATCAGGACTTGGAATCTGATATTTTTATTTATGATATTTATTTGTTCTTTAACCACTGAATGTGATTTATATATACGCATTATTTCACTATTCACATTACTATCAGGACTTGATCAACTGATATTTATATATTTTTTTGGATATTTATTTGTTCAATTTTCACTAAGCGCAACTTATTTTTACTTAGTTTGTTTGAGGGTGTGGTCACACTTGAAGTTGCTGCTTCATCACTATTGTTTACCTTTAGAGCGATTATTTTTTTCCTTTTTTGATCCAACTAATGTGGCCGGTCGATCGGCCCGATCCCTGCTCAAATGAGCGAGAATCTGCGCCCCGAGCCACCCTTGACTTAAGTGGGGGTTACCAATGTGCTGAATACGGGTTGCGGCTTGTTAAAGCCATAGCCCATTTGGGCCATTTTCCTGTCTTTCAAAGGCTGCCTGGCCAGGAACCAGAGGCGGCTTGGTCTCTCCCCCTAGGTTTACATATGGGAATTACCTGTACTATAAGGAATAATTTAATAGGCATAGACAAAAAAAAACCCCATGGAAACCTATGGTATAGCTGCCCCTTCCCGCTTGTCGCCCCCCTCTACCCACCCCCATCCATCCACCCCCTGCTGTCTTCGAGGTTCCTTAATAGCAGGTAATAGGAACATTAGATAATACAGCTGTAAAGTATATGGTAATACATGCCAACATTTAAGGAGCAGACACACTGTCCCATAAATATGAGAATCTCAAAATGACCCTCTTCTCCAGCATGGAAGCGACATAACTTTGTGTCGGCAGAATGGTGGGGGGGGGGGAGAGTGATGGAAGCAGCAAAGTTAGTGGCCTCCTATCCTTCACATACACTTATCCGTGTTCATTACTCCAGAGGACAAACCATAGCAAGGGTGGAGGACACAATCAACTGGCACCCCCAGAGGGTACATAGAGCCAGACGGGAGATACTTCCTCATTGGAAAAGTCACAGCCATAGCAAGGGAGCTAAAAATAAAAAGATAGTCTTATCCCATACTTGCAGGTGTACACCTATTATACACATCTTGGACCGCAGGGTCACAGAGTCACGGCAAGGGGGGACCACAACAGGAGGGAGTTAAGTGGTGATGTGTAGCAAGACTGCATTAGTTACTCACTTGCGGTGGCCGCTCCGGTCTCCTGTGGGTCATTAATGGGGTGTACTCTGGATTCCGAGCTGTGCAGCTTCGGTCTTCCTGTCGTTGGCTGCTGCCGGCGGGCTGCTAGGTGTGGGAGAAGTTGGAGCCAATCCGGGACGTCAATCAGGTTTTTTGTAAGTGTGGCAGGGAAGAGGGGTTTTGGAGTGGGGAGCTGCAGAACATGGGTGCAACATGAAACAATGTCAGAAAGGATGAATTATCTTTAAAATTCTACAGTTGGCTGTGTAGACCCATGTGAACACTATGTGAACAGTCCAACACTATCAGATTCAAAGGATAATCCGAAACCGATGGAACATTTTACAAGCAGACCCAATAATAAAAACTACTTTTCCAGATAAACCAGAGGTATTTTTTTAGACGTGCCCCCAATTGAAGAGATAAATTATCCCCAAATGTTATAAATCCCCACTGAACACCTTCTTTCTTTACTGATTTAAAAGTTTTTTATTCCTGCAATAAATGCATGATTTGCACTGCCAATACACTTAGAGAGAGAAAGATTACTCAACTTTCCTTCACCCCCACAGGTAAAGACTATCAAATAGATGGATTAATTTCTTGTGAATCCACTCATGTGGTGTATCTCCTGTAATGTTCCTGCCATAAACAATATGTTGGCAGGACCACCAGGAGATTGAGAGATAGGTTACAGGAACATGTATTTAACATCAGAAAAGGCTATAGACACCATAGCCTATCTGCTCATTATAGAACCTGTCACGGGAGAGATCCCAGTTCCTTCAAATTTGTAGATATAGCCAAATTAAAACTCCATTGGAGGGGATGTCATCACACCAGAGAGATTTCTAAATCAGAGATTAAATGGTTTTTCGAGATTAAATATTAATCCCCATTGGAGTTGAATGTCGAGTGGGATGTCAACTGTTTTCGTTGACATTTGGTAGTGGCTTTGAGACGCTTGACACCCTACTTATGGTAATATATAGGTTTTTTCTTTTCCTTTGTATTTCTCTATATGCTCCAACATATATGGATTGTGATGTATTTATATGCAGTCCTCATATATGATCAGATTCCCTTGTAGGATTCCAACACATTAGTATATCATCCACTTATGTTTGAATTTTGGCTTTCAGTCCTAATAATATAGTTTTTATTTGAATTTGGGTATATCTGTTTATTAGCCTTTGCCATGCATACAGTCGTTATGCCAAATTTAATAGGACATTCAGAGATATTAAACTAGTAAATCATCTTCATCTTCTACCATAAGGTCTACCAAAAAATGCCTGGACCCGAAGTCACAATGTTGGATACAACAACTTGACACAGTCACCTCATTAACATGATAGCGAAACTGGAAGGGATGTTCCACCGTTTATGATGTTATAATTTTTAACGTTATATTATATACTTTGATGTACTCTGGCCCATTTTGTGTGTTTGCCTTTGCATGATACACAGCTGTTGTGCCCAATTTGATAGGACACTTGGAACTATTGGAACTGTGGATGGCCGCAGTATTTTGCACATTGACTGGCGTTTGGCTCATGTGAGTCTAGTTTTTATTTTATTTTAATTTTATTTTGTTTTAGTATATTGTTTTACCTTTTTTGAATAAATTAATACACTATGAGAAATTACTCTCTTCTGATGCCTAATGATTTACCCTGCTTGACTGATTGAATACTGCTTGATGGCTCCATCCTAAATGTGTGGGATAACCATTGGTTTGGTCCGTTTAAACAGAGATCTCCAGAGAGGCAACACATTCATATCTCAACACGTGGTTCCTGTCCTATAACTTAGACAGCATATATTTCTGGAGAGTTCACATTTTAACTATTTGGTGAAGGAAAGACAACATGTGTGACACCTGAGATCACATCGTGTGCCTGGAATTTGGCATTCGATAACTTTTTTCCTTTTTCACTTGGACTTTTTTTTCACTTGAATTTGATTTATTGGACATTTCATTGTGATTTGATATATCATATCATTTTTTGCACTTACAGTATCAAACAAAAGTGAGTAAACCCCTCACATTTTTAAAGTATTTTATTATATCTTTTCTTGTGACAAAACTGAAGAAATTACACTTTGCTACAATATAAAGTAGTGAGTGTACAGCTTGTATAACTGTGTACATTTGCTGTCCCCTCAAAATAACTGAACAAACCAATAATGTCTAAACCCTGGCAATAAAAGCGAGTACACCCCTAAGTGGAAATGTCCAAATTGGGCCCAAAGTGTAAATTTATTGTGTGGCCACCATTATTTTCCAGCACTGCCTTAACCCTCTTGGGCATGGAGTTCACTAGAGCTTCAAAGGTTGCCACTGGAGTCCTCTTCCACTCCTCCATGACAAATTCACAGAGCTGGTGAATGTTAGAGACCTTGAGCTCCTTCACCTTCCATTTGAGGATGCCCCACAGATGCTCAACAGGGTTTAGGTCTGGAGACATGCTTGGCCAGTTCATCACCTTTACCCTCAGCTTCTTTAGCAAGGCAGTGGTCGTCTGGTGTAATTGGGGTCATTATCATGTTGGAATACTGCCCTGCAGCCCAGTCTCCAAAGTGAGGGATCATGCTCTGATTCAGTATGTCACAATACATGTTGGCATTCATGGTTCCCTCAATGTGCATCTCCCCAGTGCTGGCAGCACTCATGCAGCCCCAGACCATGACACTCCCACCACCATGCTTGACTGTAGGCAAGACACACTTGTCTTTGTACTCCTCACCTGGTTGCCGCCACACATGCTTTACACCATCTGAATCAAATACGTTTATCTTGGTCTCATCGGACCACAGGACATGGTTCCAGTAATCCATGTCCTTAGTCTGCTTGTCTTCAGTAAACTGTTTGTGGGCTTTCTTATGCATCATCTTCAGAAGAGGCTTCCTTCTGGGAGGACAGCCATGCAGACCAATTTGATGCAGTGTGCAGTATATTGTCTGAGCACTGACAGGCTGACCCCCCACCCCTCCGAAGGGAGGGGATCATGCTCTGCTTCAGTATGTCACAGTACATGTTGGCATTCATGGTTCCCTCAATGAAATTTAGCTCCCCAGTGTCGGCAGCATTCATGAAGCCCCAGATGGTCTGAGCACTGACAGGCTGACCCCCCACTCCTTCAATCTCTGCAGCAATGCTGGCAGCACTCTATTTCCCAAAGATAACCTCTGGATATGACACTGAGCATGTGCACTCAACTTCTTTGGTCGACCATGGCGAGGCTTGTTCTGAGTGGAGCCTGTCCAGTTAAACCGCTGTATGGTCTTGGCCACCATGCTGCAGCTCAGTTTCAGGGTATTGGCAATCTTCTTATAGCCTAGGCCATCTTTATGTAGAGCAACAATTCTTTTTTCAGATCCTCAGACCGTTCTTTGCCATGAGGTGCCATGTTCAACTTCCAGTGACCAGTATTAAAGAGTAATACCAAATTAGGTGGCAGGACTGACCAAACTGTGAACTTTTGAGGTTATACATCCTCTCCCCAGGGCTTATTTTGCTGATATGGCCATGGCCCTCACAATGGGAACCAGTATCCAATAACCAGTTCTGCTGAAAGAGTCATTATCTGGATGCCTGCCTCTGTTCTGAGCTGAAGACTGGATGTGATCTCCTTTAGTTATGCCCTGTACCAACCTCAGTGTTAAGTCCACCATTTGAATGTGCTGAGAAGCTTTTTTTGGACTATTTTTTATCACGCTGACTCAAGTATTTGTGCATACTTTTTGAGAGATTCTAAATGGAATGCATGTGTGTAGGCTTGGGGCCCGTTTCATGTGCTTGTCTTGACAAGTTTTATTTTGTGTGTTTTACTGGGTATCTGGGTGTTTTTTACCTTTTGATATCTTTAGTAAATTAGCTTTTATGCCAGTACTTTCAATAAATTGTGCAATTCTATACCGTTATTGGTCCTCTGTTACAACTTCCTTCTAGGGTACCCCTCCTGTGAGGCATCCCCCAATTTTTATTTCCGTCAATATCCCAGTTGTAGAGGTATCGGTCCTATTGGACAGTGCGGTAAATTGCTACACTAGTACTACCATTCCCCGTATGTGAGGGTTTGAATGGAAGAAGGACTCCACGAGTTTTTATGTTTAGTTACTGCAGTGTTACTCCTGTCAGAAGAAACCAGAACCTGCTGTGGGACAGCAGAGCATACTTCAGTCTTGGTGAGGGAAGACTGCCCTTCTAGTACTGGCATTTACTGGCACTAGTCCTGTACTCCAGTGCTTTCTTTCAGTAGGACTTATTAATCATTCAATTGGTCACTTAACATCCCCTTGCACTGGAACCTTGATGTTTATATAATGGCCTGCTAGTAGGTGGCAATAGAGAAGCGATCACTTGGAGAAGGAGTGCTTGGAGCAACCTGCTGTGTTTGCAGTGTTCACCTGTCTGCAGCCTTACAATTAGAGGAGAGCTCGGGTGTCCTCCGTACATCCTGTAACCAAAACTTAACTCCAACTTTTTTGTACCCTGATGTGCTGCAGGCAGAGTCATTCCCTGCGTCAATGGTGTCACCTGATAAAAATAATTTTCATCTGTCGTGGTGCTGCTAAGAAGTAAAAATGGCTCTGTGTAAGTGTGTTAGCTTATTCTTTTCTGTGTGTGCCCTCATAGCAAACTGTGTTCTATCAGGACACTCATGAAGGCGTGCTCTCGAGCCCTGCTGTGTGCGTCCATAGACACACAATGCAGCTCAGCCCTGTCCCTGCTCCCTCCTTACAGAATTTGATTGACAGCTGTAAGATCCATTTGCTCCCCCTGCTGCCTCTGTGTCCTCTGAGGAAAGGAACAGAGACCAGCGTTACTGCAGACGGCACAGCGATAGGACTCAGGTAAGTATGTGGGGGGCAATACAACTATTGGGACATTTTTTTTAACTAAATACATTAAGCAACAAATGCCACAATCAACAAATGATACCATGAAACTACATGATCATTGCACATCTCAACACAAGGTGAGGTAGAAAGGTTTATAATGCCTTTAAGGTTTGGTCCGAACACAAGTATTTCTACCACTGTTATGTGACAGTTTTCCACTGTCAATGGTTGTTAAGGATGCATGTGGGTGCAGGCACCATCTAATTCTAACAACCAGTGACATAACCTGCCCTATTCACCAAGGAAGCCAGGAACACCCCTGGGAGGCATAGGGAATAAAATTGGTGTGGGGATTCCCCCATAATTCATACCAGGCCCTTTAAGTCTGGTATACATTTTAAGGGGGATCCAATGCAAAAAAAAAAAAATGGCATGAGGTCCCCCAAAATTCTATACCAGACCCTTACAATCTGATATAGATTTTTAAGGGGAACCTCTTACAAAGGTCATAAAAAAAATGCATGAGGTCTCTCCAATAATCCATCACTAACCTTCATCCGAGCATGCAGCCTGGAAGGTCACTAAAAGAGGGGGGCAAATGTCACGTGTGTGTGACTTGGTAAAGTCACACACACGTGACTTTATCAAGAGCTCCAGCCTGGGTGACGTCACTTTCGGTTACGTCCGAAACCGGAAGTTCGGTGATTTTACCTACGCTGTGCTGCTACGGGGAACGTTTGGTCCTCGCTGTTGTATTACCTGCTGATGTTTACCTAAGTGTAAGTTTTTTAAGCTTTTAATAAAGCTTTACTGCTAAATACTACACTATGGAGATCTATCATGTGCTTTCTTTGTGAGCGGAGTATTATCAGCCTTGGAGTAATTTCCCCATCTTAATTGCTTGGAAGGAGAATATTTGGTCTTTCTGATCCCAGGTGACCTCGACCTGCCAATGGATTAGACCTCTTGGTCGGGAGTATTATATATATACAGTATATATATATATATATATATATATATATATATGCATTTACTTCTACCCATGAAGGTGAGCAGCCATTGGCATGTGGTGGAGGATATCAGTTTACTGTGTATCTGCACTGGGGGGTATTTTGGTATTTCTTGGACATTATCACTCATCATCGCTTTGATTTTTTTTTATTAAGTATCTTAATTTAAAAAACTTTTTTGCCATTAAGGTGGATTCACATGAATATTCATTTTCTGAATGAAGAATTTATTTTTTGCACATAGATTTTGAGTATATTTTTGATCTTTGGACATTTATTTGTTATTCAAACTTTGAACAATATTTTTGCACACAGTTTGCTATGCACATTTTTTCATGAATTTTATTTTGCACTCAGCATGACTCACATTTATTGATTTTTGAATTGTATTCATTGCTTCACAATATTTTTATGCACTTTATCACATGTGTGATATATTATTGTGATTTTTAGTTCACTTGCATTTGTTGTTGTTTATCAAGATTTATTTTTATATATTTTATATGTACCATTTGTCACTCTGATTGCTACATTATTAGTGCTATTATAAAGGTTTAGACCTTCATGCGATAGCGCCCATCTATTATTTTTAATTGTTTTTTTATACTTATACTTCTCCTCCTCTTCAACGGGTGCCCCCACGAAGAGCCGCTTTCCATGGGGGCACCCGTGTGGGGGCGCTTCCGAGTCCTGCTGCTGCGTCCATTGACACAGACAGCAGGACTCGGCCCTGCCCCCTGCTCTCGTGTCACTGGATTTGATTGACAGTAGCCAATGGCTAGACAAAACTAGTAGGGTGGGACCAGGACGTTGAATGCACTGCACATGTCGGATCCGTCTCACGGCTTGGAGTGTTACAGCCGGAGATGAACGATCCCCACATACAGGAGAGAAACACACGGATCGTTGCTTATATATTTCTAATTACACTGGAACCCTTAGTGTCAGGATGACACTGGTGAAATATGATACATCCCTGCCTGACATGTAAGATTGCCTGACTGTGGAAAACCGTTCAAAGTGGATTATGAGACTACATGCTGGATATACTCTATAAGAAAAGGCCTATTAGCTGGTTTATAATCTAACCAGCCACTCCATCTGGTGAGTTAGTATGGGGTGATTGGTCGAAGCAGCACACAGGGTGTTTCTCGGTACACATTGTTTTTGGAAGATTGGCTGATACAAATATTTATTCTTCTGCATAAATTTGCACTTTATTGAATTTTCTTTGGGACTTTTTTAATCACATTTTTTTTTTATTTTTATTTTATTTTTTCCATATCATTTTTTTCATGAATTTGTATTTGATTTGATTTTTTACAGGCATGAATTGTTGATAGTTCGCCACATATATGAATTACTGATGATGCACACAGTTTTTTTGCACAGATTGCACAAATATTTAGATTATTAATATTTATTTTATATACATTAGAAATAGAATGAGGATTCAGTAGCAATATATTGTAGCACATTGCACTTTATTAGAATCACTAAATTAGCGCTGCGCTATTTTCCTTAATATTAGTGCTAAAATATACACTGTCACTGTACCAAAAACACTGGCTGGGAAAGGGTTAACATCTAGAGCGATCAAGGGGTTAAATATGTGCCAAACAATGCTTAGTGCGTTCACTGTGTGGTACTTTTATTAAGGGATGTGCTGATTTTTGTACCCTGCTTTGCTGGGAAACAAAAACTATCACATCCCCGCTGACAGGACAGAGCTCTGTATTGTTTATATCGTCTTCGCCGATCAGCAGGTGCCAGCGGTCAATCATTCGCCGGCACCCGCTGATCGACTTGTGCTGTGACTAAGCACAGCCGGAGCAATGGCCGCACACATGTGCCTCCTACCTGGAAGTGCTGGATCATGTACTAGATATAAGAAAGTTTTCTGGCGCCAGAAAGAACTATGGCTATGTTGGTAGTATGCTTAAAGGTGTAAATGCTGCTGATAAACTGCAAAAATGGCAATAAGTAAAAATGAAAGAAATCAGCGCAAAAAAACCTCTAATGGTGCGTGTTTGAAAATATTAAAAAAACTCAAAGCATGGGCTTGTCTGCCTGCTCCCCGAAAAAGGAAAAAAGTCCCCTCCTCTGCTGAAACCTCCTGGACCCCTATGTTAACCTGATGGCGCCCAGGAAATTACCCTCTGATAAGCAAGTTGAAGTGGGTGTGGCTTAGAAAAACTGTTTTATTCATTTAGGCAGAAATAACTGTAAAGCTGCCCAGGCCCCCCTGCTGGACTGATAGAGCCCAGGCCCGGTACAACAGGGCTGGTTGTACTGCCTTATCAGCGGTCCTGCCTATAGATCACAATAGTGCAGTTTGTTTTGCACACTTGTGACCCATTTTCAACCTACAGCAGGCTAAAATCTGCTGTCGGCTGATGTCACTGTGCTGGTTCAGGCTCTGAAAAGTTTTTGACCATATGGATTCACCCAGCAGTCTGGAAAGGCACCTGGCTCAGCCTCTCAGAGATCCACTGAGAGCCTGAGCCAGGCCCTCGTGTGTTCTCCACACCCCAGCACCCAGTGAGGGCTGGAGGAGCAGAGCAGAGAGCCAGGGACTGACAGTCCTGGCTCTCTGCTCAGAGCGGAGGTAAGAACCGACCGATCACCAGTGTTTGATCACTCAGTTCTCACTGCAGAGCCGTCAGGGGACAGATACAGCATTGGAATAATGCTGCATCTACCTAGCTGAGTATACATTTTTTTTTTTTTTTTACAGAGTCCATGTTTCTCTATATAAAAAAAAAACACAGATTCTTGATTTGCATATGTTGCAATGTATGTTCAAGCTAGCCAACTGCGTCAATAGGATCCCTGTCTGGCCAGTCCCTACTCTGCTATTGCTCCCCTCTAACTGTTTTGGCTGGAACTGATGGGTAGAAGTACTTTGGTGGATTTAAAGAAGAACTCTTGGTCATCATCATGTATGATGTTAATCGCTAATCCAAGGTGGAGATAAGAGGCCTAAATTTCAGGATGTGAAAAGTGGCGTTACCTTCCTTATACTATGCAGCTATACAAGACATCAAGGGGGCCTATGCACAGCTTAATTACTATTTTTGTTTCAAATCTGTGTATTTACCAGTTTGGCTTATGTATCTTATTAATAAATGTTGGCACTGATGTTCAGTTTAGTAAGAACTGTGTATGTCGCAGAGTACATAAAACCAGAGAATGATCTTTTTTATAACAGCATGTCTGGTTGCATATTTGCACTTTGATGTTAATCCAGATTGATTCTTCAACATGACCAGCAATTTATTCAGTTATTCTTGTTAAATTCCATGTGGAACTGATTACACTGCACGGCCCTGCACATGTTTGTGTCACAACCAATGTAACCCCTCCAACTGTGTCGGTTGGAGCTGGTGGGTAAAATGGAGAAACAATTGGGTGGAAAAACTGTTAGTAGTCACTATCACGTATGATGTTAATCGCTAATCCAAAGAGCAGATAAAAGGGATACGTTTTAGGATATGAAAAGTGGCATTACCTTACTTATGTTATGTAGCCATACAAGACAGCAAGAGTGCTTCATTCACAGCCTAATTACTATTTTGTTTTCAATATATGTATTTACCTGGCTTGTACTGTATATCCCTTTAATAAATGTTGGCACTGATGTTCAGTTTAGTAAGCACTGTGTATGCCGCAGAATACATGAAGCCAGAGAAAGATCTTATTTATAAGGAATGTGTCTGGTCACATCATCACCATTAACTTCCAAAAATAATCTCTGCGCTTTGATCTTAATCCAGTTTGCATTTTTAACATGACCAGTGAGTTATGGTTTTATTTTATCCTTGTTACATTTCATGTGTAGCTGATTATACTAGACAGAGCTGCACATGTTTGGCTCACCATCAATGTAACCCAAAGATTCTAGATGATCCTAGATTTGATCATGTTTAGAAAATTTGAACTTAAAGCTGTACTCCAGAAATTCAGACATTTTTAAAAATGTACAGGCATACTATTAGTTAAGTCAAACGAGGTACATGCAACCTCCTGGTCTTATTTCTTTAATTTGCACCTGACACTTTTTTGGAGCTCTTGCAGGATAGCTATTGCTATGTTTCCAGAGCTCCATTGCTGGGCCCTATAGTCTCAGCTCCTTCAGCTGCAGAGTTGCATCCAGCTGCTGTGCCAGTTCCTCCTCCCCCGCCCAATTACAGAGGGTTTTGTATTATATAAAATAATTCCCAAAAAATAAAGGCTTTTGTGAATGGGCAGCAGAGAAGGGGGACGGGGGGGAGCAGAGCCGCTGTGTATGAGAAGACAGTGTTTCTCCTCAGTGTTCCCTGATGTATTGATAGCTATTCTCCTGGAGCTTCATAAACATGTCAGAGGTAAACAAAAGTGATAAATCCAGGAGGTGGCATGCACCTCATTGGACTTAACACATAGTATGCCTGCACATTTTGCCAAGTGTCTGATTTCCTGGAGTTCAGCTATAAGTATGTGCTAAATGTTATTGTCCACATACTTTGATTTTATCCAAAATAATTAAAGAAGGTTTGGTTACCAATTCACAGAAAGGATATCCTTGAACTAGAAAGAGATCATGGAAAAGCAACAACATTAATAAGGGGGTTGGAGGACCTTCTGTAAGTTATGAGGAATGATTACAAAGATTACAGAAGAGACACTTAAGGGAGATATGATCACATTGTATAAATATATCAAAAGTGATTATATAAGCTGTAATAAGATGTTTATTCCCTGGTCCCTGAAGAAGACAATTGACCACAAATAAAATAGGAGCTCCAGTCTCCCCAGGAAAATTGAATCAAATTTTGTTTGCTGCTGACTTTCAATATAAGGAAACTTAACTGTCCAGGGATCCAGCCTTGCCCTCACCAAGCTGATTCTTCAATCTGCTTCGGGTCCAGATGCCAGCATCTTAAGTAAGGGAAATCGACAGTAAAACATTGCGACTTCACACCAGTTTTCCCACTGTGCATGGGTGAGCTGTACTAGGCTTTGTGAACGGTCCCGCATTCTTCTGGGACCTGTGATGTGTATGTGGGGAAAATAGGGCGATGAACTTCCACTCAGATCGCCACAGCTATCTTACCGGAAGTGGGATCAAGTACCTGTTAAAACCAGGTACATGCTCTCTCCCCCCCCCCCCCCCCACCTCTCCAAAAAGTGCATAAGTGCACAGCCTCAGTGGATGAGTTAAAGGAATGGTTTAGGGGTCTTTGTGAGGGAGTCTCTCTCCTTCATCAAGATTTGCAAAAGGTTAGGGAACGCACCACCGCGGCTGAGGGCAGAATTAGTGATATAGAAGATCAAACTCCACCCATATCCCGAGATGCAAAAATGGCGGCTCAGCAAGTTGCTGCTGCCAATGACAAAGCTGATGACATTGCAAATCATCTTCATTGCAACAACGTGTGTATTGTAGGGCTCTCTGAAAAGGTCAAGGGATGGGATCCCACTACTTTCATTGAGAACTGGCTGCTGGAAATCTTCAGCAAGGAGACCTTCACCCCTCTCTTTGCAGTGGAGAGGGCACACCACACTCCACCAAGGCCTTTACGTCCCGGAAATCAGCCCCAAACCCAGGTTGGCCCGCATGCTGAATTACAGGGACCATGAGATTATATTGCGGCTTGCCAGAGAAAAGCAAACATCCAATATAACGGAGTGCGGGTTTCCTTCTATCCGGATTTCCCAGCGGAGGTGCAACGCAGAAGGGATGAATTCCAAGATGTAAAAAAAGGCTAATACGCCTTCAACTTCCATACGCCATGCTGTACCCTGCAAGGTTGAGAGTCACCGCAAGGAGCCAAACCCATTTCTTAGAAAATGCTCATGATGCCGCTTCATAATTGGATCAAAATGAACAGAGATGATGGTTGACATACCCTATTTTATTTTTTGCTCAGTATTTATGGGCCTACCACCTTTGTCCACTTTCTCTTGGAAATCGATTTTTGTTTTTTTGGGGTTGTAACAAATGTGGAAAATATAAGGCTGGTATTAGATTACAAATATTAATCTAATAACTGTGGGAAACAACAAAATTTACAAAAAGCAAAAGACTGCATACACTTGAGCAAATTAGCTCTTAATTGTTGCAGCACAATATACTGAAATTGCAGGTATACTGGACAGCCACGCAAATATCTAGTGAATATTTAAAATTAACAGACTCACCAAGAGCAGTTTTGATAAAAAGAATAAAACAAAACTTTACTGGACAGCAAAATATATAAAGTTCCTTACACATAAAATTTACCATAAATCTTACAAAAAATACCACAATTTAAACTATTCGCAATATCTCAAAATATCAAATAATACTTAGCTCTGATAGTTGAATGTTAACAGCTTACACTGGATAGCTGGAGGAACAGGATAATAAGAAATCCCAGCTGCATGCTTGGTCTTTCCACAGCTCCAAAAAAACAGCCTATTCCTCATCTAATGGACTCTTTTTATAGTCTTGTATACCAGAAACCACCCACAGGATGTAATCTTTCTTCTTGACCACTCACAGGTCACTTTGTGAGTGAGGTCAGCAGCACATGGTTGCACTTACCCTCACAACCACATGGTCAATTGGATATGCGGCAGCCATCTTTAAATACACTACGTCAAAAGCTCACTAAACCACCTGTGGGTGACAGATAGTATTACACATGTACGGAGACATTTGTTATGAATCAGGTAAAAAATATCCACAACTGATACAATCCACCTGGTGATCCCATACATAGGCAATAATTACAATTCATGCATTTCTACTTCTCGTAGGGGCCTAGCTTTCTTCAATGCTTTTTCCCTATAAACATCACACACATAGCACAAAAGTACAAACTAACACATATAATAAATACCACCCAACCACCCAAAAGGTCAGTTGTCTCATGGATTACGGACCAAATCTCTGACTTTATTTATCCTTGACAAATCATTAGTAGGGATGAGCTTCGAGTTTGAGTCGAAGCTAAGTTCGACTCGAACATCGGTCGTTCGTCGAATGATGAACAAATGTGCTTCTTCGCGGCAAATTCGAGTGTCCATAATGCACTGCGCGCGCACAGTGCATGCAGTGCGTTATGTAATTGGCCAAAGCATGCACCCTGACCTCCATGCTTTGGCCAATGAAATCACCTGTGCCATGATTGGACAAAAGGCAGGCTGCCTTTAGCCAATCATGGCTCAGTGGCTAAGTACACGCCGCACACTATATAAAGGCTGCTCGCACAGCCGCAGCATGTAGTGTGATAATTGTGTGGGCGAGATAAGAGACAAGAGGGAGAGGAATGTGTTTGAGATAGGGAGAGAATAGTTATTTTGCAGTTTGTCAAACAGTGCAATGAGACATTGCTAGCAGTGTGAGTATAGGGAGGGAGAGGATCATGTTTTTCAGGCAGGGAGAGAAAAGTGATTTGCAGTTTTTCAGACAATGCAGTGAGACATTGCTAGCAGTAGCTTAAGGAGGGAGAGTATCGTGTTTTTCAGGCAGGGAGAGCAAAGGGATTTGCAGTTTTTCAGACAGTGCAGTGTAGTCTAATTAGAGACATTACTAGCAGGGAGAGAGATTTGTGCTTTTTAACAAGTTTGGAGATCAGATAGTGAAGTATATTTAGTAGTGCAGTATATACCATAGACCATATACTATACATTGATCTCTATTGATTGATCTATATATAGGGCAATAGATTAGATATCAGGCCATTGAGTATCTATCGGTCCCTTGCGCTTGCGTATACCCTATATTGATCTTATCTCTATCTATATATAGGGCTATTGATTAGATCATATCACGTCATTGAGTATCTATCGGTCACTTGCATATACCCTATATTGATCTGATCTATATATATATATATATATATATATATATATATATACATATATATATATATAGGGCTATTGAGTAGATCATATCAGGTCCTTGAGTATCTATCGGTCTCTTGCGTACACCCTATATTGATCTGATCTCTATCTATATATAGGGCTATTGAGTAGATCATATTAGGTCATTGAGTATCTATCGGTCACTTGAGTATATCCTATTATGATCTGATTTCTATCTATATATAGGGCTATTGAGTAGATCATATCAGGTCATTGAGTATCTATTGGTCACTTGTGTAAACCCTATATTGATCTGATTTCTATCTATATAGAGGGCTATTGAGTAGATCATATCAGGTCATTGAGTATCTATCGGTCACTTGCGTATACCCTATATTGATCTGATCTCTATCTATTTATAGGGCTATTGATTAGATCATATCAGGTCATTGAGTATCTATCAGTCACTTGCATATACACTATATTGATCCACATCATGTCCGAAAGGCCAACAAGGAGAGGCAGACGCTCACAGGCCATGAAAAGAGGGCAGGCAGCCTCTGTGTCCACAGTTAAAAGTGGTGGTCACAGTCGACATGGTGCATCCTCTGCAGGAAGGGCATGCCCGTCCTTTATTTCCGGTGCTGCCCGTGTTATTCAGCCACAACATGTGGAAAAGTTGGTGGAGCGGATAAATAAGCTGTCCTCATCCTCCTCTGACACCCATGCTCACAGTAGTTTGCCTTCCACCGCAGCTACCAAATTGGCCCGTTCCCTAGGCTCCTTCTCCACAGCTACTTCTTCTGTCACCCCACCATCATGCACAGAGGAATCACCTGAACTATTCATTCATAGTGTCTGTGACATGCTGCTGGAGGATGCGCAGCAATTTGAAAGCTGTGATGTTGGTTCGCAGGTTGCTGTAGGGAATAATGTGAGCCTAGAGAGAGGGGTGACAATGATGGACAAAAAACTAGCAGTCATTTTCCCAGCATACTGCCAAGTTTGCTCCAGTGATGAGGAGGGAGGGGATGATGAGGTCACTGACTGTACTTGGGTACCTGACAGGCTAGAGGACGAGGGGGAGGGGGAGGAGGAAGCACAACTCCAATGAGGCAGGATGTGCTCCAGGGCCGCCATAGGAGTAGACAACCTATTGCATCACAGCACAGAGCTCCATGAGTGCAAGGTGCTGCAAACTCCTATTAGTGTGGGCTTTTTTCAGCACATGTGCGGTAGACCGCAGCGTTGCTGTTTGCAACATCTGTCTGAAGCAGATCAAGCATGGCCAGAACATCAGCTACTTGGGCACCACATGCTTGACAAGGCATATGACGACCTGCAATGCAGTCCGTTGGCAACAGCACCTGAAAGAGTCACAAGGTCAAAACAAGCATACTGCATCTTGCTCCTCATCTGGGATCTCTAACCCTATACCTCATGTCTTCTCAAATACCTGCACTGAGAGGGATGATGATATAGCAGTAATGAGTGCCACAGAGACTTACACCCAATCTGCTAGCAGTACAGCACCGCTTGATTTGAGCAGCAGGCAAATTTCACTACCCCAGTTACTTAACCATAGAAAGAAATACTGTCCCAGCCATCCACATGTTCAGCGTCTTAATGCTAGCTTGGCCAAATTGCTAGCATTACAGTTGCTGCCTTTTCATCTGGTAGACTCTGCTCCCTTTCGTGAATTTTTGGAATGTGCTGTACCACAGTGGCAGGTACCAAAAAGGCATTTCATTTTTACGTAAGGCCATTCTGGCTCTCTACCGTCATGTGGAAGGCATCATTTTGGCCTCGTTGGACAGAGCAGTCAGCAGCAAGGTGCATATTACTGCTGACTCTTGGTCCAGCAGGCATGGACAGGGAAGTTACATTTCTTTAACGGCGCACTAGGTAACTCTGCTGGCAGCTGGGAAGAATTCAGGACAGGGTTCAGTGTTGCAGCTTGTTTTGCCACCACGCCTCCAAAAAGCTGGTGCTGGTTCTGCCACATCTGGCTACTCCACCACCACCTCCTCCTCCTCCACTGCTTCTTTCTCCATGTCCTCTTCTGCTCAATTGTCCTCTGAAGCAGCAGTGCTCCCTAAGCATTCAAGGGGCTACACAAGCAGTCAGGCTAAAAGATGCCATGCTGTGCTTCAGTTGGTCTGTCTAGGGGATAGGAATCACACCGGGGCAGAGATTCTGTCAGCTCTGCAGGGGCAGGCTCAGAGATGGTTGATGCCAGGACAGCTTGAGCCAGGAATGGTTGTATGCAACAATGGCACCAACCTTCTCTTCGCCCTCCATCAAGGACACTTGACACATGTTCCATGCTTGGCACATGTCCTGAATCTGGTGTTGCAGCATTTCTTGATGAGATACCCGGGCTTTCAAGATCTCCTGAGGCAGGCCAGAAAAGTCTGTGGCCATTTCCAGCATTCATACAATGCCACTGCTCAGCTATCTGACATTCAACGGTAATTCAACCTGCCCACCAACTGCCTCATTTGTGACATGCCCACCAGGTGGAACTCAACATTGGCAATGCTGCAGTGGCTGCACAGAAGAGGGCTATCAATGAGTACCTGTGTGAGTATGGCACAAGGACAGGGTCAGGGGAGCTTGGATTTTTTCCCCCACGCCTTTTGATAAAGGATGCATGCATCGTCCTATGACCATTTGAGGAGGCCACAAGGATGGTGAGCCAGGACGATGCATGCATCAGTGACACTATCCCTCTAGTCTACCTGCTGGAGAACACGCTTCATGGAATCATGGACAGGGCACTTGAGGCAGAACATCGGGAGGAAGAGGAGGACTTCCTTTCCTCAGAAGGCCCCCTTTATGCAGATATCATCCCTGCAGGGACACAAAACACACAGGAGGGAGAGGAAGAGGAGGAAGAGGATTGCGGCAGCATGGATGTAGAGGATAGCATGCGGCAGGCTTCAAGGGATGGTTTTGATTCCCCAGAAACCCCAGGAGTTGTATGTGGTTGGGGAGAGGTTGCTCCTGACAATGTCATCCTTAGTGACCCAGAGGACTCAGAAGCTCATGCCTCCTCCAACTTATGTTGCATGGGCTCCCTGATTCTGAAAAGTCTGCAAAGGGAACCGAGGATTCGTGCTATCAAGGAGAGGGATAATTACTGGTTGGCAACCCTTCTTGATCCACATTACAAGGGTAAACTTGCAGAGCTCATCCTGCCTTCACAGAGGGAGCAGAGGATGAAACATCTTGAGGAGGCCTTGAATAAAAATGTGTGTACCACCTTTCCAAACACTGGGAGGTTAACATTCTCTGGTCGTGTTTCTGAGGCATCGTTCAGCCAAAGGAGGAGCGGTGGAGAAGGCAGCCGGCTGACCAATGCCTTTAAACAGTTCTTTAGTCCTCAGCAGCACCCAGGGCTGTTAGGTTTAAGCAACCATCGGCAGCGTCTCCATCATATGGTGCATGATTATCTAGGTGCAAGAGCAGACTTTCCAGCTGAACATCCACTGGGTTACTGGGTCTTGAGGATGGACCACTGGCCAGAACTTGCTCAATATGCAATGGAACTACTGGCCTGTCCTGCTTCCAGCGTGCTTTACAAATGGATGTTCAGTGCTGCTGGAGGTTTTGTGATGGACAAAAGGTGTGTCTGTCCACAGACTCTGTTGACCAGCTGACTTTTATCAAAATGAACCAGTCCTGGATCAACAAACAGTTATCAAGCCCCTGATACTGATGTAACTGATTGAATTTGCTAGGGGTCTGCCATCCCTTGAAGACTGCGTATGCTGCCTATCCTATTCTTCAACCGTGATTCTGCTAGCTTCCAACAATGTTTTTGACTTAGGTCACTACCAACCCTCAAGGTCTAATTTTTCTGCACTTGTATGACCGGTGCATACAATTTAAATTTCAAATGTAATTTTTAACAGCAGGCCCTGTCCCTGTGCCCTGTGACCAGCAAGAGTAACTGTTAGGGGTTACGATGTTCAGGCACCACCAACAGCAAAGGCCCAATTTTTGGCACCTGTATGACAAGTACATGCGATTCCAAATTTGTATGGAATTCTTACCAGCAGGTCCTGTTCCTGCACCCAGCAAGAGTAACTGTAAAGGGGTTGGTTACGGTGTTCAGGCACCACCAACATCATAGTCCCAATTTTTGGAACCTGTATGACAAGTACATGCAATTTTAAATTTGTATGGAATTCTTACCAGCAGGTCCCATTCCTGCGCCCAGCAAGAGTTACTGTGAGGGGTTGGTTACGGCTTTCAGGCACCACCAAAACCAAAGGCCCAATTTTTGGAACCTGTATGACAAGTACATGCGATTTCAAACTTGTATGGAATTCTTACCAGCAGGTCCCATTCCTGTGCCCAGCAAGAGTAGCTTTGAGGGGTTGGTTACGGTGTTCAGGCACCAATATTTTTGCAGCTGTATGACAAGTACATGCGATTTCAAAATTTGTATGGAATTTTTAGCAGCAGGGCCCATCCCTGCACCCAGCAAGAGTGACTGCGAGGGGCTACAGTGTTCAGGCACCACCAACGACCAAGGCCTAATTTTTCTGCACAAGTACATGCCATTTGAAATTTGTATATGACATTTTTTCCTTTAGAAATGTCAGAATTGCTGCAGCAGGCTACATTTCACGATATTTGAAGGAATTTTTAATTTTTATAGTTTCACTTTAAGCCTCATTATAATCAGTAAATCACTGCTCCTTTAAAAACGATTGCTTTTAAAAACTTTTTTTGCATTGCTACCCGGACCCCCATACACTTTTTTGGGGCAATAATTTGCATTTAAGCCTTCAAAGTGAGGCAGTTTGATTTTTGACGTTCAAGTCCAATAGACTTCAATGGAGTTTGTTTGTTCGAACTAACTTCCTCTGTTTGCAGTGTTCTGGTGCGAACTGAATCGGGGGGTGTTCGGCTAATCGCTAATCATGAGTTATTGTCTCAGAATTATTCACAATATATGTGCAGCACTCAGTCCCGACTAAAGCACATACACCCCCTTTTGAAGCCAGAACATAATCCAATGCCAGTCTGTTCTGAAGAGCCAAGGCTCTTATTTGCACTTGTTCCTGGGATAGCTTTAAAATAGAGTCCACCGTGGCATTTAGGGCTTCATTCAGTAGGTTTTTTAAGGCATCTATCCAGTTCAATGACCAGTATACCCCCCCAGTTAGGGATAAGAACTCCTGAATTACCCTCATGTGTTCCGATAAATGAGTTCCATCTTTTGTTTCTGATAAACTCCCCTGGAAAAATCTCTCTTCGCCTTATTGCAGGGACGATGGAGCCAAGGTAATATTCTCCTTCCCAGCTAGTTGGTAGCCATGGGTAGGCCCAATTCCCACATAAGAAAAACACGCCCCTAGGAAGAACATTATAACTATCATCTAGAACCTTGTTAAAGCATGTATCCAAGAGGTAAGATAGAAAGGGAAAAGTCATCAGTTCGATTGGACCGGGGGGGAGGGGTTATACGAACTGTTGCAATTACCGGACTGGAGTCATCAACAGCCATTGCACAATTCTGGTCGTTACCGCACCCCTTCAACCAAGCAACTGTACAGTTTGATTGTCCCAATTTTAAAGCATTAATTCCGTTGTCATGAGAACTGATGCACACAGCTCCTTCTTGTGGACGATTGACAATGTATATACTGTCCATTGAGCTAGGCTGCCCAACCTCTCGATACCATCCAAATCCTGTTTTGTTATAAGTTTTTAGATCCTCTAATGTCCAAGGCACTCCAACATAAGGATAGCTGCTTCCCTCGCTGAATGCAATTGCTCCACAAATCCAGCAGTCTGAGTTGTTTGACGTTTTTGCATATCTTGCCAATAGATTCACATAGGAGTTAGAAGACCATGGGTGAGTTGTATCTATAGTGCCAACAATCTGTTAGAGGGAAAGAAAACGGGGTAAGTACCTCCCACTTACTAATACAGCTTTAGTATCCCCAGGCCCATCTGACAGTATTTCTCCTTTCTGTCTCGTCTGTTCAATCACCTTAGAACCACTCTGCAGACCATAATTTTCATTCCCACATAACAAGTACTGTTTTTCCTTAAATCTGCCCTGGGTTTCCCCTGGTCAAAGGAACTTCCCACAGATCTGACAGCGTTTTTACTGCCCCTTGGGTTAACCAACCATCGTTCCTTAATTCATCAGTTAGGGTGAAGGTAGCCTCGGCCCCTTTTGGTAACTTAACACCCACAGGACGAATGCATGTTGTCCACTCATTCTCTTTCTTTACCCAAATCAGGCTGTCACTTTTTAGCTTAAACTTGTTCTTGTCCACATGTTGAGGAAAAGTACCTTGGAACTTTAACCTAATTGTCACTGTCAGTGTCTCTACCTGTCCAGTTCATAAGGTGAGAACTGCCCTATTGGTCGGCTGTTCAAAATTACGACTGTTTGAGTGATAACCCGATCCCACCACCTCAATGTCCTACTTGGGGATAGCTTTCGAATTTTCTCTTTTAAAAGCCCATTGCACCTTTCAATCAACCCCAAGGCTTGAGGATGATAAGGGATGTGAAAGATCCCTCACAATGTTTTGTACCGATCTGAATACTACTGGACTGTATTTGTTTGTACTGAACATTGTCTTTCTTATATGCAATAAAGAACCTGTTTGATAAAAAAAAAAAAAAAAGATTGGGTAAAAGGAGATTTAATATTAAACTGAGAGGTGTTTTTTTTTTTTTTACCATTCGACCAGTGAAAACGTGGAACTCTCTTCACCATTAAGTGCTATTAGCTGAGGTTGTGGATAAACCCAAAAAACATTTTGATACCTTCCTCAATCAGCATAATATACAGGGCTATGGGAACTTAAAAGCATTGCACACTTTCTAATGCATTTGTTTTACATATTTGTTGTATTACACAGTTTCCCTGTGTTGTTTGCCTTAACTTGTAATGATGGGCTCACATGTTTTTGCTGCAGTTTTTTTTTTTTTTTAATTTATTTATTATTTTCAAAAGGACAGAGACAATACACATATATTACATGCAATAAAAAAAAAAAAAAACACATCAATATTCCAATTATATATCATATCCCTTCCCTTGTTATTCCTCTATTTCACCTCCCTCCCTCCCTCCCTCCCTCCCTCCCTCCCTTTTTTCATACTAGTTATCCTTCTCTTATTCTCCACTCCATTTAGTATATTCTCTTGTTTTTTTTAACTCCTTCTAATCTTCCCATATCTTCACCCCACTCCTCTGTCTCATCTTCCTCCCATTCCCTTAGATATTCCAACGTTCTTATTCTCTCTACTCTCTGTACCCAATCTCCTATACTTGGTGCTTCTTCTTTCTGCCATTCATCAGATGGGGTATCAGTGTCGTTTTATATTGCCTTACTGATTTTTTTATGCCGTGGAATAAGCAATACCAGGGTTCTTCCGGGATTTCTATTTTCGTGATGTTTTTAATTAGGCCTAGGATTTCCTTCCAATACTTACTCATTTTTGGGCATTCCCACCATAGATGGGCCATTGTACCCACTTTTGTACAGCCTCTCCAGCAGTTTTTTTATTTTATTTTTGGTAGTTATGGGCTTTATCAGGTGTAATATACCATCTTGCAATACATTTGTAGTTCATTTCAACTGTGTTCATGTCTACTGTAGAACTGTGTATTAGTTTTAAACCTTTTTCCAGGTGAAAATCCTTGTTTCGTGTTCCCAATTCCCTCTCCCATTTATCGATGAAGGGCGGTACCGCCAGTCCAGTCATATCAACCAATATTTTATATATGTTTGATACATTATTTTTATGTTTCTCGGAGGAGCAGATTCACTCGAAAGGGAGCAAGTCCTCTCCTCTTCTTAACGGTTTTGGCAAAGAAGCCACAAAATGTTTTAACTGGCGGTAGCGCCACTCATCGATTTTCAAAAAATCCTTTTTCTGTTTTAATGCCTCTCGTGTGTGTATTTGCTCTTTGTCCATAATATCTTTTAGGTGTGTGTCCTCATTTCCTATCCACTTCCCTCCCATTTTTTCTTGTCCTGGTGAAAAAAAGTTAGTGCCTTTTAATAAAGGAATTAACTGTGAATTATAGTGCCATTTATTTATTTTGTGAATTAAATCCCAAATTCTAAGTGTTTGAATTGTAATTGTGTGTTTACTTTAACTCAAGTTCCTAAATTGTGCAGGTAGCCATATAATTTTACCTAAGTGAGTGCAGCTCATAGTGGATTCTATTTTTACCCAGTTTTTTTTTCACTTTTTATTTTTCCCCATTCTATTGCTCGTGAAATTAGTGTTGCATCGTAATATTTTTTGAAATCTGGTACTGCTAAGCCTCCTTGGTTTTTGCCCTTTATTAATACTGCATGTTGTATTCTGGGTTTGCCTTTCCTCCATATGAATCTGAATATTAAAGATTTCAAGGTTCTAAAATATGTCTGGGGGATCAGGATAGGTAACATTTGGAATTTGTATGTTATTTTTGGTAGAATTGCCGTTTTTATTACGTTTATTCTCCCTATCCATGATAACGGTCTGTGTGATATCGTATTAAGTTCTTTTTTTAATTTCATTCAATAGTGGGATATAGTTTTCTTTATAAAGTCTTTCAGGTTTTTTTGTCAGGGTAATTCCTAAGTACTTTAGTCCTGGTTTTTTCCACTTAAAGGATAATTCTGATTTTAAATTATCTTCTTCTTGTTTTTTTACGCTGATGTTTAAAATCTCTGATTTTGCTGAATTAATTTTTAGATTAGATAATTCTCCATACTTTTTCAAACTTTCTATCACGTTTGGAAGGGTTATCCTTGGTCTGGAGATGTACAGCAATATATCGTCCGCAAATGCGGCAACCTTATGCTCTACATCTCCCACCTCTACTCCTCTTACATCTGGGTTCTCCCTAATAGTAGCTAAGAGGGGTTCGAGTGAAAGAACGAACAGTAACGATGACAGAGGACATCCCTTTCTTGTTCCGTTGGTCATTTCAAATGGCTCCGAGTGGGTCCAATTTACTCTCACCGTAGCAGTGGGGTGGGTATACAGTGTTTTTATCCAAGCCATCATTTTTTCTCCAATTCCTAATTCCTCCAAAGTACTTATCATGAAGTCCCAACTAACTCTGTCGAATGCTTTCTCAGCATCTATCGACAATATTAATCCATGGGATCCACTCTTAGCCATTTGCTGCATCAATAGAATGGTTCTTACCCCGTTATCTCTACCCTGTCTCCCGGGTATAAATCCTGCTTGGTCCTTATGTACCCATTCCGTCATTAGATTTTTCATTCTGGTTGCCAGTATTTTTGCAAAGAGTTTTGTATCAATATTTAAGAGCGAGATAGGTCTATAACTTGAACACACAGTCTCGTCTTTTCCATCTTTTGGGATTACCGTAATTGATGCTAAGAGGGCTTCCTTACTCATGCCATACTTTTGTCCTAGGCCATTAAAATAATCTTTTAATTTGGGTATCAGCAGGTCCTTGTGTCTTTTGTAATAATACACCGTTAAACCATCTGGTCCGGGACTCTTCCCTGAGGCTGTGGTTTTGAGGGCTATACTTATTTCTTCTTCAGTAATTTGGGCTTCTAGTTTCAAGTAATTTTTAATTTTTCCTATTTTATTTAAGTCCCTCTCTTCTCATGCTTCCTTGATATTATATAGTTTCCCATAATATTCCTGAAATATTCTTGTTATATCGGTCATTGAGTATACCATTTCCCCCTTTGCATCTCTCATTTTCTCTATATAATTTATTGCTTTCTTTTTTTTATAATCTTCACAAGTTTTTTTCCGATCTTATTATTTCCGTGGTAGTTCTCTTTGATTGTTTTCTTAATCCCTTGTCTGATTTCCTGTTCTAGTAATCCTTTTAATTCTTCTCTTTTTATTACTAATTGGTGTTGGATCTCGGCTATCTGTGTATTTTTATGCTTTTGTTCTAAGTCATATATCTCTTTTATCAGTTTTTCTTTATGTTCTACTCTCTCTTTTTTTCTTCTTGCCCCTTTAGAGATTAAGATCCCTCTCATGTAGGCTTTGTGTGCCTCCCAGAGTATGTTTTTTGATGTTTCTTCATTTTCATTAAAATGGTAGTATAATTCTGATTATTTTCTAATTCCTTCTCCCCATTTTTTTTCTCTCAATAATTCCTCATTTAATCTCCAGGTGTTTGTTTTAACTTGTCCCCCTAATAATTTAAACTTTATTTTAACGGGTGCATGGTCTGACCATGTCCTGATCCCTATTTTAGCCTCTGTCACAGATTCAATCCCTCTGGTCTATCATGGTATAGTCGATCCTTGAGTATGTCTTATGTACAGAAGAGTAGAACGTATAGTCTCGCTCCTTCGGGTGTAAAACTCTCCAGGAGTCCAATAATTGACAATGGAATAACTTCTTTTTGATCTTTTTCAACTGTGTTGTTCTAGCCCTCTGTACAGCCGACGTACAGTCTATTTCTGGGTCTAGGCAAAAGTTAAAATCTCCCGCCAATATTACCCATCCTTTCCCGAAATCTATTAGTTTATCTAAGATTTTCCCAAGGTACTCCATAGGTTTATCATTTGGGCAGTAAACATTTACCAAAGTGACCTCCCTTGAAAATAATTTCCCTTTCAAAAAAAGGAATCTTCCCTCATGGTCTGCCATCCTTTCTTTCAGGACGTAGTGGGTTCCCCTGGCAAATCCAATGGCCACCCCTTTTGATTTTTTTGCCGTGGAGTCGGCATAATACCAAGTGGGGTGTTCTTTTGAATACAACCTGATATTAGATGAGTGTAGGATATGGGTTTCCTGTAGGAAGACTATATCAGCTTCCATATTTTTAATTTCTTTCACATTTTCTGTCTTTTTTCTGGGGAGTTTAATCCTCTAATATTATATGTTACATGGCTAATTTCTGTCATTAATTATAAAGTTGAGAAATGCTTTACATTCTTCCCCAGAAAAAAAAGAAAATCAAACTTATCTGACGAGAAAAATGGAGTGGATATACTAGGTTGTAGATCATTTCCCCCCCTTCTTTCCTTCCTCCCCTCTCTCAATCTCCCCCCCCCGCCCCCCTAACCCCTCCTCTCCCCACCCACTCTCCCCCCGCCCCCCCTAACCCCTCCTCTCCCTACCCACTCTCCCCCCGCCCCCCCCTACCCCCTCCTCTCCACTTCTTCTGGAAATCTCAGTCTTATTATCCTCCCTTCTCTTCTGACTCCTAGGCATGCCGGGAGCCCCCAAAAATATTGGATATTTTGTTGTTTCAATATTTCTATTATTGGTTTAAGTATTCTCTTCCTTGCCAATGTCTCCTGTGAAAGATCAGTGTATACTTGTATCTCTGCTTCTTTATATTTAAGAGGGGGTCGGCTTTTCAATCATTTACATCATATCTGTGGAATCTCACTACAACATCTCTCGAAGACTCTTTTGGTGAATTTTTTGGTTTCCTGACTCTGTGAATTCTTTAGATTTCTAACTTTGTTGTTATTTCTCTTCCGAGTAGAGGGTTAAACACTATTTCCAGCATTTTTTCTAGATTTTCCTCTCTCCCATTTTCTGGAAGTCCTCTAATTCTCAAGTTTTTCCTTCTAACTCTATTTTCCTGATCTTCTAGTTTGTAGCGTATACTTCTTTGTGCCATTTGTAGACCCTTCATTTCCTCTTTAAGCGTCTTCAGATCTTTCCCTTGGAGGTCTGTTTTTCCTTCTACTTCCTCTACTCGTTTTAGCATATGTCCTAAATCTTCATGTAGGATTACCATTTCCTTTTTAATAGACTGTTCTAGGTTAGAAAACATTTCCTTCTTTTCATCTTTTGTAGGTAGTTGGTCTTTAACACTTTGCGCTGCCTCTCCTCCAACATCAGGGTTTTTATCCACCTGCACATTATCCATTTGTACACTATCTTTGGACTGATCATGACTATTTTCTTCACTTTTTTCTGTTGTTTTACGGGTCTTTTTATTACCTTCGTTATTTTGTTTTGGTTTTGTTGATGTTTGTCTTTCGCTATTTTCTGCTGTTATGTCAGTAGTCATATATTTTTTAATTGATGCTGGGCTTGAACTGAGTTTTTGTAACTTTGTTCCTGCATCTTTTACTGATTTGTTCTTAATTTTTCAGTCTCCTTGTCCCCCTTTTCTTTTTCAGGGTTTGTGTATAGTGTAGGTGTCTAAATCTCCGGATATTTTAGTAAGGGCTTATTTATTCATTTATTTGTCCCCCCTTTCCTCAGTCTCTGTGGAGATTCTTCTTTTTAAGACCTGAATGGAGAGGTTATTAGAGGTTCCTTTCTGAGGAAATGGCAGGTAATGGCAGTCTCTAACTTTTTTTTAGTTTTACAGCACTCTCTTATATATGGTCAGTTTAGCTACAGTTTAGCTACAGTCTGTATCCTCATTCTTATCTTCAAGACAGACCCTCATCAAATTTTACACTTGCACCATTGTATCCATTTATTAGATTTTAGTCTTGGAGTAACTCTCCTCTCCCGGACGGCTTCGGGTTGCCAGGTAACCTCACTCCCGGTTGTGTCCACTCTGCAGCGTGTTCTATCTCCTCCGGCCACCGGGGACCACAGCCAGTCCCTGCTCAGGACTCAGATGGAATTGCTGTCCCGCGGCTCCTGCACGCCGGGCACTGGGCTCACGTGTCCTCCCGGCGTCCCTGCGGCGTCTCCTCCTAGGTCTCCTCCGTGCACCGCAAACGGATCGTCCTCAGCCTCCCTGCGATAGGTCCCGATCGGTGCGGCAGAATGGACATGTAATGCGGCCAAGAGTCAGCAGGATGGGGTAGGACCGGCGGGGTTCAGCGTGCGGGAGAGGGTGGGTGTGTGTTTGCTGAAGTCAGCATGTTGGATGGGCGCTCCTAGTGATTCAGCCTTCTCTCCTAGCCAGCGCCATTAGCAGGCCCCTCCCCACCAACACTACCTCTTTTGCTGCAGATTGTAGTGTCATGGCTATTGATTCCCCAATATCCATGTATTATTTTTAGCTTAATTATCCTAAGGGACGCGTTAATGTATGCCTTGCCATTTCCTCTGTTGCATCATAATGTGGGAGTTCTAATGTGATGAAAAACATCTCCTCAAGCATAGTGAGTTCTCTGTTTTTGCTCTGGCTGTTTGTGTCGGTTTCAAATCTAATTACTCTTTAGCTCTCACCTGCAATAGACTGAAAGTTCAAGGAATTGAGTAATATGTAATTTCTTCACAAAGAAATGTCAGTTCTCAGATTACAAACAGATATAATGTGTTAACTTGTGCAGTGCCATGTGGCATGCCTCAAATTTAAACACAAACCAAAACTTCTAAAACAAGTAAAAGCTGGTTTGTCTCACAAATGCAAGTTAATACACATGGGTATAGGGAAGTAACTTGGTGAGTAGAGATCTATTAGGTTGGTAGGAGGTTTTATGTCATGTGCTCTCAATCCTACTATGAAGGCTCTCAAAATTTTTAGAGTAAGAACTGCAGATAATACTGAGGTGCCTTGTTGCGGACTCTGAAGCTTGCGCATGTATTTGCAAATGTGTGCAAACTAAGCCCCTGTTTCTAACGTGAACTGTTAGACAGGACAATTCAGTTTGTTTCAGGCTGGTTGGGAAGTTGATCTGGGAATTTTTCTTTGCTTTTTTTTACATGCGTCGTGCTTCTTGCTGTTAAGGCTAGTTATAGGTTGCAGCATTTTATGTTTGTTTATATTGTTTCAAAGGAATGCCCTTCCTATAAAAATTATTCTGCAAGATTGCTTTGTTCCCTTGCCCCCTCTGCTACCATCGTCCTATTCTTTTGGACAGTGTAAACCCAGTCAGTCTAGGACTAGCATTTCTGCCATAAATGCGTTCTGGCAGTATAGTTCCAGCACTTGGTAGATAAAACTTTACTACAGCTCACTACTGCACTTGAGGTGGCCTTGCTACTGTTTATGCTGATCTGGATGTTAAATGTCCTGTTATGCCTAGTTGTTACTGTTAATCACTTTGTTGGCTAATTTGTGTTACGGTTGTCGTTTTTTTTTTTTTTTTTGCATGCTAGTCTCTAGATCAAAAAAACAAATGGGTTACTTAAAGTACAAACATTCTTGTACGACCTAATATAAATTCAGAAGTGATGTAATGTATTGTATTTTCGGACAAAAAATATACTGATTAAATGATAATCTGATTGTTAGTTCACAGCTTTCGTCCGAAATTATCCGAAGGAACAAACACAAACATTTTTCTCATACGATACCTGATCCTATAAAAAAAAATTTTGTGTTTGTCCTTTCGGATAATTTCAGATGAAAACTGTGTACTTATGATCAGATTATCGTATGATCGATTCAAAAGTGGTATTTTTGATACAGTACTACTATTTGGGTACGAAATATTACTTTCATTCATTTCCTGTGATATTGTATGTTTGTACACTCAGCTTCAGCTGCAACTCTTCTAGGAAGGCTGTTCACAAGGTTTAGGAGTGTGTCTATGGGAATGTTTGACCATACTTCCAGAAACGCATTTGTGAGGTCAGGCATTGATGTTATGCGAGAAGGCCTGGCTCGCAGTCTCCACTTTAATTCATCCCAAAGGTGTTCTATCAGGTTGAGATCAGGACTCTGTGCAGGCCATTCAAGTTCCTCCACCCCAGACTCGTTCATCTATGTCTTTATCGACTTTTTCCCAATCCCGGTCCCACTCACCCAGGGACTTGGGAACGTAGCTCAGCCGCAACATTCCTGATATTTTCTGGATGCAGCCACACAATGCTGCAGCCTCTACAGAGGTATCGTTAAGCTCTTCTCGCTCCTCCAGTGGGAACTGCTAGTGGCCCTCAGCTCCTGGATCATCCATTGATCAACCACTAAGTCCCAGTGACCTCTGCTTGGTGGCTGCAGACATCAAGTGCACCCTAGCAGCTGCAACATCCGACCTACGCAATGACATTCAATTCATGGCCATACAGATGGAGGAGGTGGAGGAAACCGCTGCCTGCTATTGACTCAAACATTTGCCAGGTACAGCAAGTGTCTGATGCTCACACTTTGCAGCTCAGAGAGTTACAGAGACATCTAGAGAACCTTGATAATCAAAGCCGCTGCCATAACCTGAGGGTAGGAGGTCTCCCTGAATCTAGTGAAGCTAACCAGCTCATGCAGGCTACATTAGCAATTTTTAATTATTTACTTGGCAGACCTCTCAAATCTCCTATAGAATTTGAACACCTCCACAGAGCTCTGAAACCCAGAGGTAGAGTCACGGACCCCCCCAGGGATGTAGTGTGCGGCCTGGTTAACTTTAAGCTGAAAGAAGAGATTTTACGGAGGGCAAGAGACTGTCGCAATTTTTTGTATCATGAAATGTAAATCAATATCAAGATCTCTCCCCTATAATTCTTCAAAACAGGTGGGATCTACGCCGGTTACTTGATCTGCTGCGCACCAAGGGGATCCAATATTGGTGGAAATTCCCTTTCTGCCTCTCTGCATCGACATTGGGCCGTACAGTTACCTTACGTGTGCCGGAAGACCTACGATCCTTCTGTGAAATTCTGAACTTGCCTCTCATTGAACTGTCAGACTGGTACAGTATCTTCAGCTTTCCAACCCTGAGACAAGCCACATCCATAGATGCTATCCCAGTCCGCGATGACTTCCACATTTGTCGCCGTAGGTCATCATCTCCAACATCACCTACAACAGCCATTTCCAGAACCACACATAGAAGAGCACACCACGATTACTCCACCTAGACCCACATTCGTTTTTCTGATCTTTATACAAGATGCCACACCTAGGAATTTTCATTCTGCCCCTTTGCTCTTTCCCTCAATTTAAAGCACAGACACCAAGAGCCCAACCATTTATGATAACGCTACCCTGCATTCCGCCTGACCTCCCATACCCTACAATGTATTATGCGTATAGATAGCAACTGATAAGCAGCCAGATCGTCACAGTGATCGGCAATCGGTCTTCAGTGAACAGTCTCCGCAGCCATGCCTGCTGTTTTTCGAATGGATTTTGTTTTGAAGTCATGTAAGTTGCTAAAATTTTGGTCCCATATGCCAATGTCTCCACATACCTGTTTTGTTTAGACTGGCTATGAGCCCTCACTGACTATTATGATGGTGGTCTAGCAAAACAACAAATATATAATTTCTTCACAGTCATAAAGAGAAATTTCCATTATGAGGTGTAAAATGGTGACTTGTTCATTTATGCTGCATATACACCCTTTGAAATCTTCTCCCTTCCTGTTATCCTTTGCCCTCCACCTGTCCCATTCCCTTTCCCTAAGACCGCCCCTTTGTTCTCCCTCACCCTGCCTACACAGTCAAAACCTTAAGAATGTTGTACTTCTCTATTAACTGTCTCTATTTCTCTGCGCAATAGGGTTATACCTATGCTGTGGGTGTTACTGATTGACTCTACGTAGAGGTTGGGAGCCAATTACCCAGCTTTCATGTTGCATACTCTCAAAGTTTTAGGGGTGTATGACCCTTCCATGAATGGACTTCTCTCTTCATTTGTTAAGACCCTCTCCTAATATGCACATTTTTATGTTCCCCCTCCTGCTCCATTGCGTGGGCAAATTAAGTGGGATTTTTGAATATGTTGATCTCTTTACTGTCTGCTCCACTTGGAGTTTTCTTACAGTTTTAAGAGTTGACAATCTAACGTTGAAAGATTTATATCTATCTGTGTTGATTATCTTGCCTTATTTTGTCTACCTAAGCTCGAAGCATTCTGAGCAGACACACAAACCTTGTGACTAACTTTTTTCCTATATCTGTCAACTCAGTGATTGTTTGGCCCCTACATAAGGACTTAATATCCTCACTTGATGCTGCTTCTACTGGGATACACTCACTGGCTACACAGCAAAAACTGGCCTGATAGGCTTACTAATGGTGTTATCCCTTCTTACTGCTCCCACGTATGAGCCAGACACATCAAGCTCAAGAACAAGTCATGGTAATCACGTAGACTTTAACATGTTCACAATTTAACCAGATAGCTTTATTAGCTTCCTATTACACCACAAGATTATGGGACGTACTCTTTGATTGAGTGTACTGCAGGATCCTGCACAGTTCTCTGGAGGCTCATTCCTGCTAACCATTTATGTAAACCTTAATTTGCTTAAAGAATAACTCCACTTTTGTAGGGAAAAAAATAGCAAAAAAAGAAAAAACAATATAGAGTATACAATTGCGACACAAATCATATTGTAATTGAATGTTATTAAAAATACCTTCCCTTTTCATTCTGCAGCTGTTGTAATTTTCTCAAAATGCAATACAATATGGCTACCTGGAGGTGTTCTGTACACAGAATGTGTACTGAACACACCCCAGAAACATAATTTCCTGCTTGTGTAATTGGCTCACCAATTTTCCCAGAAGCCTGCCTAAGATACAAATCAGATTTCTGGCATCCCCTACAACAAAAAATGTAATTTTTGGTGAGATACTCCCGATAGGAACACGTCTAAAGGGATGCAGGCCCAGAAGCTGCCCTCATTAGTGCTCTGGAGCTGCCACAGATAATTATGAAACCACTCGCATTTAACCCACTCAGCACAGAAGCACAGAGGAACAAACAATTATTTCTTCAAAATAACAAAAGGTAGGAATCTGCAACAACGTTTGTTAAAATCCTTGCAATGTACATAGATCCCCCTTGAACTTTGCGACCTTTTGCCACATTTCAGGCTTCAAACATAAAGATATAAAACTGTAATTTTTTGTGAAGAATCAACAACAAGTGGGACACAATCATGAAGTTGAACGAAATTTATTGGATATTTCAAACTTTGTTAACAAATAAAAAAATGAAAAATTGGGCATGCAAAATTATTCAGCCCCTTTACTTTCAGTGCAGCAAACTCTCTCCAGAAGTTAAGTGAGGATCTCTGAATGATCCAATGTTGACCTAAATGACTAATGATGATAAATAGAATCCACCTGTGTGTAATCAAGTCTCCGTATAAATGCACCTGCACTGTGATAGTCTCAGAGGTCAGTTTAAAGCGCAGAGAGCATCGTGAAGAACAAGGAACACACCAGGCAGGTCCGAGATACTGTTGTGGAGAAGTTTAAAGCCGGATTTGGATACAAAAAGATTTCCCAAGCTTTAAACATCCCAAGGAGCACTTTGCAAGTGATAATATTGAAATGGAAGGAGTATCAGACCACTGCAAATCTACGAAGACCTGGCCGTCCCTCTAAACTTTCAGCTCATACAAGGAGAAGACTGATCAGAGATGCAGCCAAGTGTAACGCTCATGCGTTTTTGTTAGTGGATGGATTTGCAGCTGCAGAATTGTCACACTCAGTAGTCGTGTAGAGATTCTGTTGAACAAACATATCCAACTCTCAGGACTTCATCACTGTGCACAGCCTGTTTATGCAATATACATACACTCAATCTGATGTTAATGGAGGGATAGAATATGTGAGAGTATATAGGTGAGAGACAGGCTATAGTATGGTGAGCACCTAGGAGTAGTATTAGGAAAGTGTTTAGGTGATGGTAGTAAGCAGATAGGTTCTAATGTCAAGTATAATGCAGATGGTAGGGGACAGCAGATGGAGTATACAAGACAGAGTAACCTAGTGCAAGGATAGTTGATGGTAGTCCCAAGAGCTAACAGTCTATGCTGATGATAGGAATTAGCTTAGATAGAGATAGTCCTGGTATATGCAGTAGATGACAGTAGAAGTGCATGTTAGTAAGGAATCCCCTGTGGGGTACTTATCACTAGATAGGTAGTAGTAACAAAGTTCAGTAGTGAGAGGTGATCCAGTAGCGAGATACGGATCGGCAGCGAGGTTCCGGTTGTGTTCAGGCAAAGGGAATAGCCAGCAGCTCCAGCTTCACAAGAGAAGGTGCGGTGAACATGCGGTTTGAACGAGCAATGAGTGAGAGAAAGCCGGCGATTGAAATAGCCGCTCATAGCGGCGCTCGGCGATGATGTCATTGCCCTTAAAGGTGTATGCGTCCCATTTGGATAGCAAGATGGGACGCAATATTAAGAGAGAAATGTGGAAATAAGGTACCAGAGGTACCAGAACATTACACCAAGAGGCCCATGATCACTCTGGATGAACTGCAAAGATCTACAGCTGAGGTGGGAGACTCTGTCTATAGGACAACAATCAGTCGTATACTGCACAAATCTGGCCTTTATGGAAGAGTGGCAAGAAGAAAGCCATTTCTTAAAGATATCCATAAAAAGTGTTGTTTAAAGTTTGCCACAAGCCACCTGGGAGACACACCAAACATGTGGAAGAAGGTGCTCTGGTCAGATGAAACCAAAATCGAACTTTTTGCCAACAATGCAAAACGTTATGTTTGGCGTAAAAGCAACACAGCTCATCAACCTGAACACACCATCCCCACTGTCAAACATGGTGGTGGCAGCATCATGGTTTGAGCCTGCTTTTCTTCAGCAGGGACAGGGAAGATGGTTAAAATTGATGGGAAAATGGATGAAGCCAAATACAGGACCATTCTGGAAGAAAACCTGATGGAGTCTGCAAAAGACCTGAGACTGGGACGGAGATTTGTCTTCCAACAAGACAATGATCCAAAACATAAAGCAAAATCTACAATGGAATGGTTCACAAATAAACATATCCAGGTGTTAGAATGGCCAAGTCAAAGTCCAGACCTGAATCCAATTGAGAATCTGTGGAAAGACCTGAAAACTGCTGTTCACAAACGCTTTCCATCCAACCTCACTGAGCTCGAGCTGTTTTGCAAGGAGGAATGGGCAAAAATTTCAGTCTCTCAATGTGCAAAACTGATAGAGACATACCCCAAGCGACTTACAGCTGTAATCGCAGCAAAAGGTGGCGCTACAAAGTATTAACTTAAGGGGGCTGAATAATTTTGCACGCCCAATTTTTCAGTTTTTCATTTGCTAAAAAAGTTTCAAATATCCAATGAACTTTGTTCCACTTCATGATTGTGTCCCACTTGTTGTTAATTCTTCACAAAAAATTACAGTTTTATATCTTTATGTTTGAAGCCTGAAATGTGGCAAAAGGTTGAAAAGTTCAAGGGGGCCGAATACTTTCGCAAAGCACTATATATATGTATATATATATATATATATATATAATATATATATATATACAGTATATATATATACAGTATATATATATATATATATATATACACACAGCGCTACAAAAACAATATACCAGCAATAATTTGAGACATAATTTCACACAGAGACATACAGACTGCACTGCCCATCAATGCAGTCTGATCAGTGTCCATCAATGTAGCCTTATCAGTCCACATCATTTCAGCCTCACCAGTGCCCATGTTGGTGGAACTCCGCTTTTACCCCAGGCTCACACTGGTGCGGTGCAGGAACCGGCTCTGTAATCGCACCGGTTCCCGCACCATATTTCCAGTTCACATTGCCCTGTGTGAACTCGCACAGGAATCTGATCGTATGGGTGAGAAGACCCATGCGATCCGATTCCACTGCAGGAAAAAAAAAGGCACGTGTGCCTTTTTTCTTCCGATTAAATGCAAGTTCAGCCATACAAGCATATGGCTGAACTCGCACTGCTCAGAGATCGCAACAGTGTGAACCGGGGCTTACACAGCACACAACATACAACATCATACAACTGAATAGCAATCAGAATATAAATGCACTTACTGTCAATTAAATTGGGTTTTCTACTCCTCGGGTGTCTGTCACTGACCAGCATGGCAGAACAGCAGGCAGCCCCTCTAGAGATCACAGAGATCACTCTGTTACCACCCCTCTATCATTTACTCAGCGGTGCGTGTGCTGGGGATCTACATCCCCAGCACACAGGAATATCACTGGGGTGGAGCCGAGGGGCAGGTGAGTGAACTGAGAGAGAGAGAGACAGTTAAGCACGGCCAGGGGAGTGCTGGCAGCCTTAGCTCTAGGGGGCAAGTCCAGTCAAGTAGCCCATTGAACCATTCGCCAGTGCAGCCCAATCAGTCTTCCCCCTTTCACCCTTCATTCCCTTTAGGGTTTCCTTTCCTCTCCTCCTCCCCTCCCTCCTCAGCCTCCACCACCCTAGTGGGACATACCAGGTCTTATCTAGCACTCCTCAGTTTTATCCCCCTGGACAGTGCCATCTTATAAGCATTAAAGGGCCCCCGGGCAATGCAGTGCACCGGGGCCCTGCCTACACAATCACCCACGAGAATATAAAAGCAAATTGCCGATAAGGCAATATGTATTGGTACAGCAGTGCCAGGCTAATGACAGCTTCCAAGTTCGGAGGCTGGGTCCGGTGAACACACACACGGATGGGAGTCAGACTTGACTGTCCTGTGTGTGCCTGTTCCCGTGTTCAACCTGGCATTCTCTTCTGGAATATTCACAAAATTTCTAGCATACATCTGGCCCCACTCCATGGTTTTTTGCCTCTATACTCCCTAATACAGGGAAAGACTGTCAGGCATGGGAAAAGGAACTACAACTTGAGTTGTCAAGTGACCACTGGGAACGTATATTCACTGCCATACATAAAGGTTCTATCAATGTCACGATTCAGGAGAACAGCTGCAAGATTTTATCACAGTGGTACTGAACTCCTGTACTGCTTCACAAATCTAATCCAGAAATGTCTAACATAATGTATGTTGGAGATGCTCTAGGGAACCGGGCACGCTCCTACATATATGGTGGACATTCTTATTACTTCAATCATTCTGGAACACACACCGGCTCAGTTCCTCCTTCATAACTCTGTCTTACGTGTACAGTCATATCACAAATCATTAGCTATGCATATGATCAATGCTGCCAAACTCTGCATTCCAAAACACTGGGGCTCATCACATGCCCGGTCTACAAACCCAAATCCAAAAAGTTGGGACACTGTACAAATTGTGAGTAAAAAAAAGGAATGAACTAATTTACAAATCTCATAATCTTATATTTTATTCACCATATAATATAGATAACATATCAAATGTTGAAAGTGAGACATTTTGAAATGTCACGCCAAATATTGGCTAATTTTGGATTTCTTGAGAGCTACACATTCCAAAAAAGTTGGGGCAGGTAGCAATATGAGGCCGTAAAAGTTAAATGTACATATAAGGAAACGCTGGAGGACTAATCTGCAACTTATTAGGTCAATTGGCAACATGATTGGGTATAAAAAGAGCCTCTCAGAGTGGCAGTGTCTCTCAGAAGTCAAGATGGGCAGAGGATCACCAATTCCCCCAATGCTGTGGCGAAAAATAGTGGAGCAATATCAGAAAGGAGTTTCTCAGAGAAAATTTTGAAAGAGTTTGGAGTTATCATCATCTACATTACATAATATCATCCAAAGATTAAGATAACCTGGAACAATCTCTTTGCATAAGGGTCAAGGCCGGAAAACCATACTGGATGTCCATGATCTTTGGGCCCTTAGACGGCACTGCATCACATACAGGAATGCTACTGTAATGGAAATCACAACATGGGCTCAGGAATACTTCCAGAAAACATTGTCGGTGAACACAATCCACCGTGCCATTCGCCGTTGCCGTCTAAAACTCGACAGGCCAAAAAAGAAGCCATGTCTAAACATGATCCAGAAGCGCAGGCATTTTCTCTGGGCCAAGGCTCATTTAAAATGGACTGTGGCAGAGTGAAAAACTGTTCTGTGGTTAGACAAATCAAAATTTGAAGTTCTTTGTGGAAAACTGGGACGCCATGTCATCCGGACTAAAGAGGACAAGGACAACCCGAGTTGTTATCAGTGCTCAATTCAGAAGCTTGCATCTCTGATGGTATGGGGTTGCATGAGTGCATGTGGCATGTGCAGCTTACACATCTGGAAAGGCACCATCAATGCTGAAAGGTATATCCAAGTTCTAGAACAACATATGCTCCCATCCAGATGTCGTCTCTTTCAGGGAAGACCTTGCATTTTCCAACATGACAATGCCAGACTACATACTGCATCAATTACAACATTATGTCTGCGTAGAAGAAGGATCCAGGTACTGAAATGGCTAGCCTGCAGTCCAGATCTTTCAACCATAGAAAACATTTGGCGCATCATAAAGAGGAAGATGCGACAAATGTTTTCTACCTAAGACAGTTGAGCAACCAAAAGCCTGTATTAGACAAGAATGGGACAAAATTCCTATTCCTAAACTTGAGCAACTTGTCTCCTCAGTCCCCAGACTGTTATAAAAAGAAGAGGGGGTGCCACACAGTGGTAAACATGGCCTTGTCCCAACTTTTTTGAGATGTGTTGATGCCATGAAATTTAAAATCAACTTATTTTTCCCTTAAAATGATACATTTTCTCAGTTTAAACATTTGATATGTCATCTATGTTGTATTCTGAATAAAATATTGAAATTTGAAACTTCCACATCATTGCATTCTGTTTTTATTCACAATTTGTACAGTGTCCCAACTTTTTTGGAATCGGGTTTGTATATCTGAACGGCTCAAGCATTTATGTAAGATTTCAAGAATCAATCTGTACAGTATAGCACATGATGCTCCTTCCAAATTGTTACGCACATGGGTCTGCTGGACTCATTTTTAAACTACAGACCATTACATGACCCTGATGGAACTGCACTCTGCCAGCTCATCATCATCATGATTTATGACTCTTGGGAAAGAGAGGGTCCAGTAGCCAAACCACAACAGAAGCTGTAGCTGACACACACAGAAACAATTAAGGAGAAGAGGACCCTCAAGAGTTTCATCACAGAGGAAAAAAACGGTTTAACTACTTGCCAACCAGTCACTGGGACTGTACTGTGGCAAAGTGGCTCGATTCCGTCCAAACAAAGCGGGCGGATCTCCTAAGTGACAAACAGTGACAGATTGCAGGGTTCAGCATAGCTGAAAATGCGATCTGTCCCTGTGTCACACACGTTAGTAAGCACCAGGCATACATTAACCCCTCCCTCTCCAATAAAATTAACCCCTTCCCTGCCAGTGTCATTTTTACAGTAACAGTGCATATTTATAGCACTGATTACTGTAGAAATGTCACTGGTACCCCCAAAAGTGTCAAAAATGTCAGTCAAGGGTCCGATCTGTCCGCCGCAATGTTGCAGTCCCACAAAAAAAAAAATGACAGAAATCTTTCCCTTAGTTAGTAAACGCAATAACTTTTGCGCAAACCAATCAAAATACGCTTATTGTGATTTTTTTTTACCAAACATAGGTAGCAGAAAACAAATTGGCCAAAAATGTAAAAAATTTTTGGTTTTTACATTTTTTTGGGGGGGAATTTCATATAAAAAAATGTGAAAAATATTGTTATTTTTTCAAAATTTACGCTCTTTTTTTGTTTATAGCGCAAAAAGTAAAAATCGCACAGGTGATCAAATACCACCAAAAGAAAGCTCTGTTTGTGGGAAAAAAAGGACGTAAATTTTGTTTGGGTATGGTGTCGCACGACCGCGCAATTGTCAGTTAAAGTCACATAGTGCCGAATCGCAAAAAGTGGCCTGGACATAAGACAGCCAAATCCTCCGGTGGTAAAGTGGTTAAAACACAAAATACTTTTTGTTAAAATAAGAATAAGAAAAACCACCTCCACCATGATTAAAAAATTACAATGTTGTCACCACAGACAAGCAGATGCACCAAACACACTTCCATCCATACACCTACAGCTGTGTTAGCAAATTAAGTAATACTCGGTGAAGGTGATTTTTCTTAATATTTGTATATTTCAATAAAAAGTATTTTTGCATTTTCAAACTGTTTTTTTCCTCTCCTCCTTAATTGGATGCAGTGATTAGTCTAGAGGTTAATACTCCCTTTTCATATTACCATTGAGTGATGGTTAATAACTTGTACTAGGGATTAACTGGAATACTACATTCCATCCCTAGCCTTATATCGAGGTATAGCTTGAACCTTTTTAACGCTTTCTGTTTATATATATACACTAGGCATATCTTCTTAAAAACACTCTGGTGCATAAGAGAATGCCCATGACAGTCCCTGTTAAGCAACTTTGGCATAGTCTTGAGGCTAGGAAGTGCATTGTCTGTATTTGGAAGCTATGGGCGGAAATTGATGCATTAGTGTGCCATCTTTTTGAACTGTGAATGACTTTGGTTTGGTTCAAACTCATGGTCAATCTGAACCCAGAGCTCATCCCTAGAGATGTTGGTGGTTATTTTGCGTTGGTGTGCTTTTGTGCTCTTAGTTTTTGATTGCCCCCCAATGCACCTCCACAATTAACCTGAAATGCAGCCCACCACAACACATGTCCATTATGCTGGGTAAGGCCAGTGTTTCTCAACCTTATTTCAATCAAGGCACACTGGTAATGACTAGTATTTTAGTGTTTCTCTTCTACCTCATTTTCTCTCCCTCACTCAACTAACATGACCCCAGTGATTGTGGAAAGGGGCAGGGGAGGGGCATTTAAGAATGCTGTGCAGCGACCTGACATTCTCTTTATCAACTGATCACATCACTGGTTGTCACAGAGTCTAGAAAGTTGTAGTGGTACATAATGAAAACCTGTGGCTTTGTGTAACTAAAAGGCAGGATTGATCCATCCACTGGCTTGTATAAAATTTTTTGGCATTTTTTAGACATTTTTCTGAGACACCTCTGAAGAAACCTGAAGGCACTCTGGTTGATAAGGACTGGGTTAGGCAGCCCATTCAAATGAACTGGTTGTTAAAATTCAATGCACATTAAAGCCTCGTACACACGTACCGATCGTCTGCCGAACGATCGGCCGTCTTTTGTCCAGGGCTGTCGTGTCTGTTGAAAACTGCAAAAGACTGCACACGAATTTTGTCGGCCAACAACAGCCGACTGCAGAAGTGATGTCATGTGATGGTTAACTTTCCTTGTCTTTTTTCTTTTCTGAGCATGCCCAGTCTTGCTAATCGGCTGTCTGTCGGCCAAAATCTGTACTGACTGGCGAACAATCGGCTGTTCTGGTGTTGGCCAACAAAAATTTTAATGCCTGCACGACAGATTCTGTTTGGCCGAAAATGCGCTGTCGGCTGTCGGAAGCATCATACTAACAAGCCTACAATCGGCCGATCGGTCGCCGGCCGAATATTTACGCCCGACAATCGGTACGTGTGTACGAGGCTTAAGGCACAACATAAAGTGGCTTAAATCCACTGCAATGGTCCTGAACAGTGTGAACGGGCCCTTAGAGAAATTGTTTTTGGATAGATTAGGTTAATGAAGGTACAGCTGTGCTAATCAAACAGGGTTAATATAAAAGTGTATTTCCTACTCCTTTTGCTTCTTAGACACAGGAAATTGTCTGCTGTATATGAATCCGTTTACATTTCTTTGTAGATTACTCTTTGTTGAGAACAAGATCTGTCATTTGTTTATCTAGCATTCTAGATATAATGTGTTACATTGCTACATATTAATATTTCCCACAGTGTTTCCACAGTTCAAATTGTTCCCCCAGCACCTGCACTGCTATTTCCAAATCTACGCCATTTGGGATCATTTAATTGCGTCATACTTTTTTTTAAATTACATTTTAAATGTCCAAAGTGAAAACTCTTTTGTATACACACAGTGCTTGAATGATATATTATAGTAAATTCTGCTAAGCTTTATAAGTGGACAGAAAACAGTTGTTTTGTTGTCAATATAATAAATATAGAGAGCTTCAAATGCGGCCCCTGATCTTAAAACAATTGTTCTACCTACATTTGTTTGATAAACTAGACCTGTTCTAGAATGCTGTTTTTTGTGTAGAGTTTTCCCCAGTTCCTTCAGAGTAGAGGTTTTAATTTAGGGGAGTGTTTATACCTTTGTGACATTACATGACAATGCACCCAGGAAAAGAAAATGTGTAAATAGCTAATATATCATTAAAGTGATTGTAAACAATCACCTTGTAAAACAGCACATTTACGGTAGTTTAAAGTGGTTGTATCCTGGAGAAAAAAAAAAACCCTGCTGGACAAAGACATAATGAGCTAGTATGCTCCGAAGCCCCGACACGGTCGTCTGGAGAACGCTGCGGGCGCCGTCATGTTCCCTCGGCGTCTCTTTCGGGTTTGGCGGCTCCAGCGCTGTGAGTGGCCGGAGTCGCGATGACACGCGGGAGTTTCACTTTCCGGCAAGGCCCGGCAAGGAGCTCTGAAGGTCCGCCGGATCTTCAGAGCGCATGCGCTGCTGACGTCAGCGGCTGCATGCAGGTTGAATATCTCCTAAACCATGCAGGTTTAGGAGATATTAATTGTACCTACAGGCTTACCTGTAGGTAAAAGTCAAATAAAGGAGTATACTACCGCTTTAAAACTGAAATGAAAGGCAAAACTTTTGTGTACAGTTTAAAAATAAATTATAAACACTTTTTTCCCCCACCCCCTTTTTTATAAGTGATCACACACCATCTGTTCAAAGCTACATGAGAGCTGAGGGAGGAGAAGCAACAGCACACTGAACTCTCCAATAAATGGCTGTGCAGGGGGGGACATGTTAGGATAAGTCTGATCATTAGAGGGCCACCATGACCACCATAGCTAGGGAACTGACCACATTGTGCTCTCCTGCTTAGTGTGGTCAGTGTCTAATTGAAAAGCAGAGGGACTGGCAGGAACACTGGAGATTTCACATAGAGGGTGATTTCACATAGAGGAAGCAATTTAAAGAGAACAGGATACTTTTCCATGCAAATACATGGTACAGCGCCACATATCAGAAATATGAAATGCTGGGGTAGCAAACACTTTTAGATCAGATCAAGTCAGGTTTGCATGTGAAAAGATGAACATTTTGGGGGATTTTTACAGGTTTGATTTTGGTAAATTTCTTGAGTTCACTCAAGCAAGTTTTCAATCTCATACAATAGACACAAATGTCATTCAGAGCATTCATTCAGTCAGCATTTTGAACCTGTCCAACAATTTTTTTTTTTTTTTTTAGCAAAGCAAATACCTGTAAAGGAGAGACTGAATACTTATTTCTTTGGCTGCAAAGCAACGTAGTGCTGCACTGTTGCAGAAAACCAGTACAGTACCCCTAAGTTTGCTGGGAAACCAAAACTTCTGGAAATATCGATCCCATGCAGCTGTCACCTGTTCCTCCTGCTGACCTCCACATCATTATCTTTCAGCTGTAATGTGGCGATCAACAGGAGAAACCAGTGAAAATTGCAGGTGACCATGAAGGTTGACCCTGTCAGTTCTCAGAAATGGCAAGGTCTCTAACTATTTTTTTTATTTTTAATTAATTTTCTTTCTTCAGTTAGAGAGGGGTCTTGGTCAGGTCAGTGGAGACTTTGATCTAGCCCAAACACCCCGATGTACTACTGCAGCAAAATACCGCTTCTAAGGCCTCCTGTACACTTAGCTAAAAAAAATTAAAAAAAAAAAAACGCTGCTTTTACAGGCGATTGAGCTTTTCTTTTTCTTTTTTTTTCCATGCACACATAGGAGTTTAGAGGCAGGGGTGTTTAGAAGCAGAAACAAAAACCATCACTTCTGCATTCAGGAGAGGAGCTTTTGAGCATAAGAATGCTCAAAAGTGACTAAATGCACTTTAATGCTAGGTGTGTATAGGCATGTTTTTGAATTCTGGCCAATAGACTGTATTAACGCTAGACATGGGAACTTGCGCAAGTATGTGTGAATCTGCATACAACATGGGTATTTTGCCAGTCCCCTCCTGTACTGTACCAGATGGAAACGGGATCATGGAGACTTGATTTATCCCCTGTGGAGGTGCCAAAAATGACACCCTTATTGGAGGGGGGTGGTTGACATACTGAATTCGGTGTTTCAGGTATCCCTTCCCCTAGACCCAAAATGTTGTGTATTTAGTTTGCTGGACATCTTGGACTTGGAGAACTTTACTAGAGAGGCTATAGTAAGAACCCCGTTTCAGGTTCAGAAGCTAATACTTATACACTGGAAGTAAGAGGATCCACCCACTTTAGGGGGAATTGATTAGGCATCCTGGCAGTATTTTAAGGTTGGAAAAATATGCATATCAGCCATAGGGGTGTTGAATATAATCGCAGCATCAATGCATCACGATTCAGACATTTGTGATACTACATCAATGCTGAATCAATCGCTGACAACGTCACCCGACGTTCCGCGCGGTGCACTGCCTCTCCTTGAGAAACAGAAGCAGAAACACTTTAGTCAGTCTGCCTGCTGACTAAAGCCCCCTCCCCTTTCACTGGAGCAGAAAGTCAGCTGATGAGCTGACAGCAAGTAGAGTGAAGGGGGAGAAGCTTGAGGAGACCCCACGTCAGCAGAAGCATCATTGGAAGCACTGGAAGGGAGAAGAGAAGATGATACACACTGAGCATGGATGAGGGGGAATCGACTGACACTGAAAGCAGGTAACTGCCAGTGTCACTGATCCAATTCCTCCACCACCATCCCTCTGCCTAATCCCATCTCTCCACCACCATGCCTCTGCCTGATCCCATTCTTCCACAATCATCCCTCTGGCTGATCCCATCTCTCCACCACCATTCCTCTGCCTGATCCCATCTCTCCATCACCATTCCTCTGCCTGATCCCATCTCTCCACCACCATTCCTCTGCCTGATCCCATCTCTCCACTACCATACCTCTGCTTGATCTCATCTCTCCACCACCGTCCCTCTGCCTGATCCTATTCCTCCACCACCATCCTTCTGCCTGATCCTATTCATCCACCACCATCCTTCTGCCTGATCCTATTCCTCCACCACCATCCTTCTGCCTGATCCTATTGCTCCACCACCATCCTTCTGCCTGATCCCATTCCTCCACCACTATCCCTCTGCCTGATCCCATTTCTCCCATCATTATCCCTTTGCCTGATCCCATTCCTCTCACCACCATTCCTCTGCCTGAACTCATTCCACCCACCACCATCCCTCTGCCTGATCTCATTCCTCCCACCACCATCCCCCGGCCTAATCCCATTCCTCCACCACCATCCCTCTGCCTGATCCCATCTCTCCACCACCATCCCTCAGCCTGATCCCATCTCTCCACCACCATCCCTCAGCCTGATCCCATTCCTCCACCACCATCCCTTTGCCTGATCCCATTCCTCCACCACCATCCCTTTGCCTGATCCCATTCCTCCCACCATCATCCCTCTGCCTGATCCCATTCCTCCCACCACCATCGCTCTGCCTGATCCCATTCCTCCCACCACCATCGCTCTGCCTGGACCCATTCCTCCCACCACCATCGCTCTGCCTGGTCCCATTCCTCCCACCACCATCGCTCTGCCTGGTCCCACTCCTCCCACCACCATCGCTCTGCCTGGTCCCATTCCTCCCACCACCATCGCTCTGCCTGGTCCCATTCCTCCCACAACCATTCCTCTGCCTGGTCCCATTCCTCCCACTACCATCCCTCTGCCTGATTCCCATCTCCCCCACCACCATCCCTCTGTCACTTATATTTTGTGCATTTAGGACAGGAATGCATTTCAGGTCTTTGGTAAAACAATCTACTGAGCAGCCCAGTACTACTTTGTGAGAGAGTTAGTGTATTCCACATTTTCACAGCTCTTACGGCAAAGAAGCCTTTTGGTTTTTCCTCTAGATGTAAAGAATGCCCCTTTGTTGTCTGTAATGAACTGAAAGTGAATAACTTGTAGCCCTCTTTTGGGATGGTTATGAGAAATTTCCCTCCCCAAATCGGATATTTCGCTAAGAGCAAATAAATAAAAAAATGGAGTTCTTCTGACTGCTTGAATTTTTGGATAAAAATCATGTGCATTAACCATGAGGCATCGCAGAATTGAATCGAACCATTGATAGGATAATCGTAATCGAATCCTGAGACCAGTGAAGATGCCCACCCCTAATCAGCACAGAGGATGCCCAAATAGGTGATGAAAAACGTTGGGCTCCCTGACTGGATATTTCTGGGCTAGCTCCAGTGAATTTAATTATGGACAGGTTGAAAAGAATACATACTGATTAAGGATATAATCTAGGAGTGTGCTTCTGCACAGTATTAGATCTGATTCTGCTTACGTATAAATGTACCGGTTATGTCAATGCAGCTGTATATTTTTTATGTAACAACTTTACTTATTGCTTTCATGTAATTTATGACCCATCTAGGCAATGTATTATAATGTGGTGTTTGGTAGTGCTACGGTTCTCAATTTCAATAAAGCTTTTCTTGGATAAAAAATAAAAAAGTAATAATAGCAAATATACAGCACTCAACATAGTACTATATATTGTACTGAATACTGTATGTTGCACTAAACTGTAGAACATGTGAAAAAATAATAAGTCTGATGCGCTAAATACAATAAATTATCTTGGCGTACAGTTATAAATCATAAATGTGTGTTACAAACACAGTGATGACATGTGTACAAACGTGAATATGCAACGTGACAATTCTCAAAGTTCATGTGATACTGTATACCTTCAAAGTAAAACGTGATATCTTCAGAAATAAAAGTCCATTTATCCACGTGACCGATGCATGTACTCATTAAAATATACAGTATGTGAATAGACGTGATGTTGATTCAATGACTAAAATCCATTTATCCACGTGGTTGGTGCAAAATCCCACCACCTTGCAAGTTATATTCTTACCAGACGGATATGGTTAAGTGCAAATGGCTCCACTCAAGTGACCTCCTATGATGTGACAGTGATATGTGCTTCACTGCACACGGGTGAAACATATACTCAATCAAGCCTCTTACCAAATGGGAATAGGCTGGGAGCATATATGGATCTCTTCCAAGATAATAACACCCGCATAGGTAGAAACTTGAAGGGTTAAATGGGCAATCTTGTACTTCCTCCGTTCTCCTGAAGGCGGCACCTCTCAGATGACCCCCAATAGGAAAATGAGAGTAGGCAGACAATAGTGCATTACCTCACAACTTTATTTATGTATAAAAAGAGAAGTGCACTTACATTGTCCCAAAAACAGATAAGCGATATGCAATAACTTGTAGTGGACCGCGGCCGCCTGCAGCGCAGACCGCGGACGTAGAGCGTGACAGCGTGGCACCTCCCTGATGACGCGTTTCCTTGTTAAAAGCTTCAACTGAATGAGGAGGGTACCGCTGCCATCACTTCCGTCCTTAATATACACAGTAGAGGGCCGGTGTTCCGTGAAAAAACCATTCCCGTGAAAAAACCATACCCTCGTCACTTCCGGTGCACCTACGGAGGGTATGGATTTCTCACGCTAGTTACACTTGCGGCGGTTACATTAAAACAGCTCCTCTGCAACATGGCTCATCTCCGCTCCTTCCCCTGCCACTTCCCTGCTCTCAGCTAATAAATATAAAAGCGGATCACGGAACCGCGATCGCCGTCATTTACATCTCATACACCCGCCACCGCTTTTATATTTATTAGGCGAGATCAGGCAAGTCACAGGGATAGGAGAAGAGTTTATTGATGTTGCAGCCGAACTGTTTTAATGTTACCACCGCAAGTATAACATTACACACACAGTGCCGTGATAATTTCATTCCCTCCGAGCATGCGCACTTGTCAAATTCTTTGCTGTTCAATTACGTATCCGGGGCTCTGAGCATGCGCACTGCTGCGCTGCTCAGCTGTTTGAGACAGGAAGTGACGAGGGTATGGAAATCTAACGAGGTATGGAATTCTAACGTTACACCGGCACTTCCGGTGTCTGCAGGGAAATACCGCATGTAGACCGGACTTATTGAACACTTTATTGGTATTGGTACAAATATATTACCTAAAAAGGATAATATCCCAATTAATATGTAGTTAATTCTTCTAAAGAAGAAATATTTAATCTTTAATAAGAAATTCTTAAAAAGGATAAAAAAAGTATCTAAAAAATACAGCTGACACCGGAAGTTACATTACCTCATTTATCCTACAGTGGCATAACAAAGAATGCATGTAGGTAGGGCAGCTATAAATTCACATAAATCATATTATATATGTAAAAACCAGGTATATAATGCATATTATATAATGGATAATTATATGAAAATGTATATCTGGTAAAAAATTAAGAAATACAATTAAATTAAAAATCACCTGCTATGCCTTGAAGAATATAACATATGCAGGATGTACCTACAATTTTATTACTGTAGAATGTATATACCATGATTTTGAAATCTCTCTACACTAACCTCTGTTTCCCTTAAACTAATGTAAGGTGTCCCTCACTCAAACTAAATCTACCAACATATTAACAAAAGGTGCCAGAAGTCAGGTGCATGGCCTTGGCCAATGATGACTGTGCACTGTGGGAAGAATTCCCGCAGAAACTCTTTGAAGTTTGAAATTTCCCCAAACAGCCGAACAGCTAATGTTCAGAATAAACATTCCTAGTCATCATGCCTGGGAGGCCTAAAGGGAGAGGCAGAGTCTCTTTATGTGTTGCTAGTATGGGATACATAGCCAGGGCACACCATAGCTGGTGGAATGGGTAATCAAGCCTTTATCATCCTCCTCTTCTTTCTCCCAGGTGCAGAATAGTACAGTGTCATCAACAACTGCAAATGCACCTTTTTTGTCTTACTCTTCAGCATCTAAACTGAAATTGAAGAGTCAGCTGAATTTGATAACAGCTGAAATCAGTCACACGGCAAATAATATAATCAGATGTTGAGGAAGAGAGCACTAGTAGCATAGAGGCTGTGGGAAACAGAGATGGAAAATCACTTGCCACTGATGTTCCTATACCTGCAGCTTACTGCTATTTGGGCTTAATTAATAAGGACGGTAGGGGTGATTTGTTGGCAGATTGTACCTGAGTGCCCAAGAATGTAGGAAAGGAAAGATGGAGATGCGCAAAGTCAGGGCCAGCTTGCAGGGTAGTGGAGGGGGCGGCCCCTTATTTCACTGGATGGCACTGCTCCCTGAGTATACTCCAAGGGGCTCTGCAATCTAGGTCTTTTTTCATACACATGCTGCATACAGCACCATAGTGGTTAGAAGCCTCTGCAACATATCAAGCATTGTAAATCTACCAGTCATTTTGGTACCACATGCATTGGGAGACACATTATCGTACACAAGAAAGCTTGTTGGGAGCAACACATGAATAATACTGGTCAGCAGCTAAAGGCGATATGGATAGAAGTCTGCAAAGGGGTTTAAGAGGTATAGCTCATAGCATAAAAAGGGTCAGTATGGGGCCAAGTTTAGTAAGGCCAAGAGTAGGCTTTAAATGCACTCAGTCTCCTAACATCCCCATGCTATCTCCAGCGGCATCAGGTTCCAGCTAGTGGTGTCTGGGCCCTTCCATGAATTTGCTTTCCCTGTGAGGCAGTACCAGTTACTGGAGGAACACCAGGAGCAGGAGGACGATGTGGGATAGGCTTCCAGAAGTGCATGTCACTCCTCCAAAGCACCGGAAATTGTGCATCTGTGGGGTGAGATGGTTGAGGACACCAATGCCCTTAGGAACCCCAAAGAATCAGGTTCTTCATATTTCAGTGCCTATGCAAGGACCCCAGGATTTTGACCATCAAGTAGAGACATTACTACTGGTTAGCCACCCTTTTGGATATGTATTTAAGGGGAAATTACCATATTTGAGCATTTCAGTTGAAGACCACCCTGATTCTATATGGTATGTGAGGATGGCACACACCAAAGAATGGCAGGTACCAAAATTTCTCTCCTTCCATGAAAGGCGGTGCAGGATCAGCATGATCTCTCGCAAACACCATTTGCATAAAGTCAATAAAGTGTTTTTTCATCTTAAGTTTTCTGTTCAGGGTAATTTGTAAAGAAATAAATCATGGTTCTGCAAGCTAACTATTTAGTACAGTAGTTTCCTTCTAGAGGCACAAAATGGTAGTAGTGCTACACAACTGTTGGAATTGTCCTGACTGAACACCTTATTCATATGTTTTAGAAACTCCTTGTTTTCTATGGTGCCTTCCAGCTCATTGTCCCTTTTTTATTCCGTAGAGTTTTATTACATTTGTGCAATGGTACAAAATGAGGTACACTACGAACAGAAGAAGGATACTGTACAACATAGTACAACCTTTACAGTAAGAAAAGTAGCTATTTTCATTTAAGCCAATCAGCAATATGGGAGATCAGTGACAACATTGCAAATACCCATTGAACAACATCACAAGACGTAATACATGACCGATTTCATTCAAGGCATGACATTTTAAAAAGGGAAAAGGCCCATAAAAACGGAAATAAGAAACAGAAAGAGGGAAGGGAGGGAGGAAAGGAAAGGGGCAAAGAGAGCTGAGGAGTTTCGGATAAAGGAATAGGAAAAAAGAGAGAGGTGGAGAAGGAGACGGGAGAGAAAGGGGAATGGAGGATAGAGTCCAATCACTAGTTGGCTTTCACATTAAACAGGCAAAGGAAGCGCTGCCAGTGAGCAGAAATTAATTAAATGGTCATACACTGAGCATCTATCCAGCTACAAGTTTCTACTGGCATAGGTTAATTTGTATAGTGGTAAAGTGGTACCATTAATCACAGCCGTCCAACTCGACACAGTGGGGGGAGTCACTCTTCTGGCATAATGCATAGCAAAAAAGACAAACAATTTAACATGCTTGGTGTTGTGGAAATTTTAATATTATTTGTGTGGACATTTTTCAGGAAGTGTTTTATTGAAATTGCCGGTATGTCTCCCAGTGTCAGTTTACTGGTATTTGCTGTGTTATGGAAATGTTATTAATATTTTTGTGGACATTTTTCAGGAATCAGATGTGTTTTTAAATAAATTGCCATTATGTCTCCCAGTGTCAGTTTACCGGTAATCGCTATACACAGCGAATATGGCTTTAACTGGCATTGAGGAAAGACCTGTAATTGTGGAAACCTTCCATTAAATAGAGACTGCACACTACTTGTAGCCTGATCATCCCTATTGGCGGTGCTGGTCCGGATCTATTGCAGTGCAAGGCGAACTCCACCGCACAAATGTATATCAGCCAGCCGGGGCCCCGGTATTCACTGACGGAGATATGTTTGTGATGTGGAATTCTTATTGTTTTGATAATATCTGCCCTTTTGCCAGGAATAATGGCTGGCAGCTTTCTATTATGCATGATCCGCATGATTGAAATACTGCTGCTATTGTCCTTTGCAGATAAAGTCTCATTCACTGGAACAGTAGCATGATCACTTTCAAATGTGTTTTTTATGAAGTATATTTTATAGGATTCACTCTAACAGGTTATAATGGGAGTGCATGCTTATGAATTAGCGTCACCGAGTCCATGAGAATCCACGCTAGTCTTTGGCAGTTTTGCTTTCACTTGACAGTTGGAGTCTCGTGCACATGGTCGGGTTTCTCCATAAACATACAATCCCCTTTCCTATTGTACTTTTGAAGTATACATGTCTGTGATTGGTTTTGTTGACGCCACCTCCCCTGTAAACCCCTTTTGTTCTCTGACTATAAAATAAACAGGAGTGCTGCCTTAAAGAGGTTGTAAACCCATACGATTTTTTTTTGCAACCTGAAAGAGAAACACATAATGAGCTAGTATGCACCGCATACTATCTCATTATGAAATACTTACCTTAGAACGAGCCCCCGCCATGCCGCCCGCTTACCTGTATGACGGGCGACATGTCTAGTCGCCCGTCTTCCGGGATCGCGGCATCCGGCCATCTGATTGGCCGGAACCGCGGTGACGTCACTCCCGCGCACGCGCACGGGAGCCGACGGTCACGGCACGGGTCTCTGAAGGAACGGCACCAGCGGCCGTTCCTTCAGAGCGCATGCGCCAGTGATGTCACTGCCTGCATGTAAGGTAAATATCTCCTAAACAGTACATGTTTAGGAGATATTTACAGTACCTATAGGTAAGCCTTATCATAGGCTTACCTATAGGTACAAGTTACAGAGGAGGGTTTACTTCCTCTTTAAGCAGGACTGCTACTATGGACATTGACCGTGAAACAGCGTGTGACTGTCTCTCTGTTTGTCAGCAAGCGCGCTAGGATTTCTTTATACAAAAGAGCTGTACATTGTACTTTTCAGTACAAGGGATTAATGGTGCTTGGCGCGTATTAATATCCACAAGTGAGCTTTTCAGCGCAGCGAAGTTATCAGCACGTCGCACAAATTTCTATGCTCCAAACCCCATTAATTTCCATGACAGCTATGTACAGCGATTATGGCTTTAACTAGCATGGAGGAAAGACCTGTAGTTGTGGAAACCTTCCATCAAATGGAGACTACATACCACTCGCCTGATCTCCCGAGCGGCAGGCGCTCTAAACGGTTAGCGTACAAGCGATTGCCGGTCCAGATCTTTGGCAGTGAGTTGGGACCACGGTATTCACTGGCCAAGATAGGTTTGTGATGTGGAATTATTGTTGTTGTGAAAAGTATCTGCCCTTTAGCGGGAATAATAGCTGGTAGCTTTCTATTATGCTTGACTGGCATGATCTAAATACTGCTGCTATATCCTTTGCAGATATAGTCTCATTTACTGGAACAGTAGCATAATCACTATCAAATATGTTTTTTTTTAATTCGTTTATATAGGATTTCCTTTAATAAGTTATGATGGGAGTGCATGCGTATGTATTGGTGCGGCTGCGTTCATGAGAATACATGCTAGTTCCATTGTATGGTGTATGGCGGCCATTACATGTGGGTCCCATTGTTAGCAATAGTGCATGGTTCCTCTTGCACCCAACAGCTGGAAACTCTTGTACACGGCACAGCTTGTCCATTAACCACTTAAGCCCCGGAGGATTTGGCTGCTAAACGACCAGAGGGCATTTTGCGATTCGGCGCTGCGTGACTTTAACGGACAATTGCGCGGTCGTGCGACGCTGTACCGAAACGAATTTGGCGTCCTTTTTTTCCCACAAACAGAGCTTTCTTTTGGTGGTATTTGATCACCTGTGCGATTTTTTGATCACGCGCTATAAACAAAAAAAGAGCGTAAATTTTGCAAAAATAGCAATATTTTTCCCTTTTTTTTATATGAAATTCCCCCAAAAAAAAATGTAAAAATCAAAATTTTTTAATATTTTCGGCCAATTTGTTTTATGCTACCTATGTTTGGTAAAAAAAATCGCAAAAAGCGTATTTTGATTGGTTTGCGCAAAAGTTATTGCGTTTACTAACAAAGGGAAAGATTTTTGTCATTTTTGTTGTTTTTTTTTTTAACGCGTAATGGCGGCGATCTGCGATTTTTTTTGCGGTACTGCGACATTGCGGCGGACAGATCGGACCCTTGACTGACATTTTTGACACTTTTGGGGTTACCAGTGACATTTCTACAGTAATCAGTGCTATACATATGCACTGTTACTGTAAAAATGCACTGGTAGTGAAGGGGTTAACTTTATTTGAGAGGGAGGGGCTGTGTGTGTCCCTAGGGGCGTGATTCTAACTGTGATTGGCTGTGGCTTCAACTGTATGCAGAGTGATCAATGGATCTACATAGTAGATCCATGTGATCAGCTCTCATACAGAGAGGAGAATGACAGGCAGCTTGTTTACACAAGCTGCCTGACTATCTCCCTCTCCCCCGCCGATCGCAGAGTGGCCGGCGGCGATCGGGTCCGCCGGTCACGCGCGCGGGGGGGTCCGTGACCACGCGGGAGCGGGAGCGCGCCTCCGGCGGCGCGCGCTCGCTCCCTAAACCCTCACAGGCGAGCGACGTAGACCTACGTCACTTTGCCTGTGAGGGGCTGACCGCCCACGTAGATAGTCGTGCGGCGGTCGGCAAGTGGTTAACATACACTCCCCTTTTCTATTGCACTTTTGAATGTATATTAAAAAAGAATAGCGCACACATGCAAAAGAAATTATTACCAAATTTTCAAGACAATCCATAAATAAAAATGGGGATTTGGTCCCACCATATGGCCATATAGTGCTCAAGCCCACCACTGCGTCAAAGTACCCCATTATCAGTGGTTCCTACACTATCCATGAAAAAGAGATGAATCCAGCCTTTTGAATGTATACATGTATTACATGTATGCATGTCTGTGATTGGTTGTGTTGTATAATCGCCACCTCCCATTGTAAGCCATTGTTTTCTGACTATAAATGAACAAGAGTCCTGTGCTGGAGCAATACTTATTCTGTTGACATCGACCGTGACACAGCTTTTTGCCTGTTTCTCTCTTTTTTGCCGAGCGTGCTAGGATTTCTTTATACAAAAGAGTTGTACATTGTACTTTCAGTAAAAGGGATTAATGGCGCTTGGCACGTATTAATATTCGCAGGTGCGCTTTTCAGCACAGCGAAGGTCTCCGCGCACCGATTGAATTTCTATGCTCCAAACCCCATTAATTTCCACCACACTTGGCAGCTTCTACAAAGTCCAAGAGGCTGAGTAGTGGTAAGAGGGGGTCAAGGGACAGATTTCCTACAGCATTAATAGTGTCCACCACACCTCTCCAAAAGTGCTGTAACCTGGGGCATGACCAGAACATATGCAGATAAGACCCTGGAGCAGTGTCACACCTGGGGCACATGGCTGATCTGGATGGATATACAACTGATATAACTTTAGCTGAAGGAAGACTTGCAATGCTCTACCCACTGGCTGAAGGAAGACTTGCAATGCTCTACCCACTGGTGTACCTAAATCCACTATTAATCGACTACAATATGTACAAAACTCTGCAGCCAGAATCCTGACTAGGTCTGGTACAAGTGGTCATATTACCCCTATCCTGGAGTCCTTGCACTGGCTAGCTGTCAGGTTTCACAAAGACTTTAAGATCCTCTTACTCACCTAAAAGGCTCTTCATAGCTTGGCACCCCATTATCTCTCTAAACTTTTATCAACCTACTCCCCCTCCTCGTTACCTCAGATCCTCAAATTCTGTGTGTCCCCTTTACTCACCTATACTCGAAGGGAGGCAGCCTTCTCCTGCTATACTCCAAAACTCTGAAATTCACTTCCAAAGAACACCAGAGAGTCATCCTCTCTAAACTCCTTCAAATGAAATCTAAAATTTTTTATTTCTTTAGACAAGCTTTCATGGAATTGTCCCCTTTTTTTTTCTTGTTTGTTTTTGTTTATTTTACCTTGTGTATTTCTTGTATTTTCTTTGTAAAGTACTTTGAGATGCTACCTTTAAAGGTGCTGTATAAAATAAAGTTTATTAATTATTATATGTCTTCACGGTTCATAATGTGTCATACACATTTATTTTAAAAGTGAAGTGTGTTTGTAATGATTTGTTTAATAACTTTTTATTTTCAACAGTGTATGTTGTGTATTTGATATTCACTTTGAGGATTATTTATAGATATACAGCAGTGATGTTATATTCACATTTTGGGGGGGGGGGGGGGGGAGTTATTAATAATTTATTAGATTGCATAGTATTTTGTTAAAGTTTTTTGTTCATAGCACAGACTGGGATATTGATTTTTTTTTTGGGTTTAACAAGCACATACTGGAAAGATAAAAACACTTTTCAAGAAAGCAATTTTTCCAAGGCTGAGGGCTTCTCTCCAAGACTGTGGGGGAGTTTTGTCATTAAAGAACATAGAACAGAAATGGAAATGCTTTAAACCAGGGGTCTTCAAACTATGACTCTCCAGTTGTTCAGGAACTACAGTTCTTATCATGCCTAGTCATGTCTGTGAATGTCAGAGTTTTACAATGCCTCATGGGATGTATAGTTCCGCAACAGCTGGAGGGCAATAGTTTTGAGGATCCCTGCTTTAAACTGACTGTGTGTAAATGCACTGCTAAATATATTCCCATGAACATTACGTTTAAGGACTAAAAATAAAACCCATCTTGCTCACATCCAAAGTTAAAAAAATATATATACAGTATATATTTAATATTCAGTAATGGGCACGATCGTCTATGAAGTTGTCAAAGCCCTGGTACCTGCTGTGTAATTATAAGGAACAACCAACACAAACAGTATTCTTCTTTCCCACTAGTAACTAATAGATGACAGTGATTTAATTAACTTGAGTTAATTAACTAGCAGACTTGCTGTCATCGAGCTCATGAAGTACAATACATATTATTATAAGTGTAAACACATCACACCATAATACACAGACAATAGCAGAAGATCACCAGTAACAGACTGTCTGTCTACTACATTGAAGAACCTGGAATCCACATCCAAGCAACGCCCCGACCATTCAGAAATCACAGACTTCATGGCAACGGTCTACAACAGTCTATAAGGCAAAGCTCATACAATGTTCTACCATTCTGATACAGTGTAATTAATGTATAATAGACTTCTTTAGGGGTATTGTGGACAAATATCACTGTCCCATTTGAAGCAATCAAAACCACATTCTCCACCAAGTAGTTGTCCATCCAGAATACAGGGGGAAACTGTAGTCCCATCCACTTTCTCAGGAAAGCCATTTTTTATTAGTTGAGGGCAGAGGCCAGCAGCACTCTGCCCTGTTGCCAGCTCTTCTGCTGGGTTGGTGTCATCATCCTGGGGTGCCATCTGCTGCTGCAAAGGGGAGTCGGCTGCTCCATCTTCTTTACCCTAATCTGGCTGTTGAGACAACCTTTCTCTGGTACTGTCTCTCAGGTGCACAGATCCTGGCTGGGGACGAAAGACAGTTTCCTCCCCTCTGACTGACTGTTGGGGAGGGAGGACAACAACCTCCTCTCCCTTCTCCCGTTGGATCCTGATCTGCTGCTGGGGAGTGACTGCCACCTTCTCGCCCTGGGCCTTCGGAACTGCCGCAGGTGTGGGTGCAGGTGAGCAAAGCACACTGTTACTGTGCCACATTGCTGACTCTTCTGCCAGGATTTCCAGACTGTCAACTGGTACTTCTGGATATTCCCAGGCAAAGCGAGTCCAGCCCTGGTGCTGAGCAGAGTCTAGCAGCTGTCTGTAGGTGATCTCCAGCTCCCATTCCTGAACGGCCAGAAACTCCATATCTTCCAGTCCCCTGAACACTTCAGAGATATTCAGGATCTCTTCTCTGTAATCCATAATTTACTCTAACTGCCTTCTCTGTAATTCATAGTTTACTCTAACTGCCAGTCCAGAGTGCTCCCAAAGTTAGGGTCCCCTAACAACTCTCCGCACAACAGTCCCAGGCCGCCGTAGCAAAAGCCTTCCTTTGTCATCCACTATCCAAGGGCATGCTTGGGATACATGCCACCAGAGGACTCTATAGCTCTCTTTCAAACGCATCTCTGCCCAGTCCAGCCTGCTTAATTCAGCTGTCTGCTCCTTGTGTGGTTTATCTCCCAAAAACAGCACCCACAATCTATACTGCTACCAGTACCTTTTCTGGATGGAGGGGAGGATTTTTCCCTGATGTCGCTGCTCATGGTTTAGCATTTCCTTCCAGAGTTCCAAGCGGATGGAATCATACCATCCTAGCAGGACCTGCTCTGACACTGGTCCCCTGTGCTGTATCCGCATCTCTATCAACCTCCTTCCGAATTCCTCTTCCATGGCGACATGTATCTGTACCTCTCCTCTTCTGCTATCTGGACCTTGGATCCCAGTGGAGGTTGGGATGTACCAGACTGCAGGAAGCATCCCACTGCTTGCCGCCAATGTAAAGAAACCACAACCCCGTAATGTGCTTCTGTGCTTCCGTCAGAATACCGATTTCTTCAGTCTGAACATAGATATCAGATATTCTAGCCATTCCCATACAAAACTATCCGAGAATAGTTTGTATAAGATATGGAACATTTATTGAACAAACTCAAACCGAATATGTTCCCCACCAGGTCATGTGCCTGATTACATTATCCCATGCAGAGGAAATAATTTGCAGAAATATAATGACCTATCTAAGGAACAACCAACGCAAACAGTATTCTACTTTCCCACTAGCAACTAATAGATGACAGTGATTTAATTAACTTGAGTTAATTGACTAGCCGACTTGCCGTCATCAAGCTCATGAAGTACAATACACAATAATAGAAGTGTAAACACATCACACCTTAATACGCAGACAATAGCAGGAGACCACCAGTAACAGACTGTCCGTCTCCTACATTGAAGAACCTGGAATCCTCATCCCAGCAACGCCTCGACCATTTAGAAGTCACAGACTTCAATGCAATGGTCTACAACAGTCTATGAGGAAAAGCTCATACAATGTTACATCATTCTAATACAGTGTAATTAATGTATCATAGATTTCTTGAGGGATATTGTGGACAAATATCACTGTCCCATTTGAAGCAATCAAAACCACATTCTCAGTGTCCACCAAGTAGTTGTCCATCATTTTCACGGTTACCCTGTGCCCCTAATAGACACAGGGTGACTTACACATAAGAGGAATTTCTCAACCTCTCTAAGGTAAGCTGGGTTCCACGGGCCCCCCAACCAAATTGACTCCCTTCACAGGGAGCTTAAGATGAGGCATGATAGGTTAAAGCGGGTGCGAATCCAGTTCCTCACATATGAACATGTAGGTCATGTTGAAGATAATATATCACAATTGGAGGCCACCATTTTTGTTATCATTCACATTTACAACTATTGATTGCTGAGTTGTAAAGGTATATTTTAAAAAAGAAACACTTTGCTGTACCCGCGCTGCAGAAAAAACACATCCCACTAGTTGGAAAGTGTCCTTATATGTTGCAGCAGAAAAAAATAAGAAGTGCCATAATTCCAGCAACTATATAGTGAAATTTCTCTATTTGTTTTCTAATGGAATAAAATACAAGTCTTTAAATAAGCAAAGAATTTAAATTCCACTGAAACTGTGAGACTGAATTTCCTCAAGGTTTGCTAAGTAAAGGAAAGAAAACAAAAATGTCTTAAATCGTCTAAATGAATTTCTTTGTGTGTGATGACACAATTTATGATGTTCAAAGCTAGATTTGCCAACATCCCATGAAGTTTATGATGTTTTAGAAAATAATTGATTTTCCAGGCACACGCAGATTTTGATGTACAATGTATTTTTTATACACACACAAAACCTTTCGAAAAAATGTTTGTTTTTTCTTTGAGCTCAATGTTTAATCCCAAATTTAAAGTTGTTATATAGGCAAAAGGTTTTTCTTTACCTTAATGCATTCTCTGCATTAAGGTAAAAAATCTTTCAATAGCTGCTCCACTCCCACTTAAAACCTTACCTGAGCCCTCTCCCAATCCAGTGCTCTGCCCATCTGCAGAAGCTCTGCTTCCCTCTCTATCTTCTCACAGGAGACTATTGGCTGCTGCTGTTGCCAGTCAAAGTCTGTGTGAAGGGATTACCGTAGCTTGCTATAGTGATGCACACAGAAGAGGAGCCTAGAGTGCAGATGGGCGACCCCAGAAGAGTATACCACACTTGTTATTTTAGGAGAACAAAACAAAAAAAAAAGCTTTTTAACCACTTTAAGGGCTTGTTCCCATTTTTGCTTTTTTCCTCTTGCTGTGTTTTCTTTAAACGTGTCTTTGTCATTTTATTGAGTGTTAAAGCATGTAATATTGAACATAAAGTCATAATGCTTTGATGTGTTTCATGATGTGTAATAATGTGCATCTCAACATATGCGTTGACCTGTGATTTGATGTGTTCCCATAAATTTCCATAGAAAACACAGTTGAGTAATCAAAATCCATTGAATACAGTCACTCATTTTTTTTACTAACTGTGAAATTTTCAGGACAAGGTTTCGGGAATCTACCCCCTTCTTATACAGTCTAAGCATTACTGATACACAAAGATTTGCAACATGTTAAGAAGAAATCTTCAAAAACCGCAATCTCTGGAAAACACACACATATTTATTATATTAAAAGTAAGAAAGTTCAGCTGGCCATACACCAGTGAAATTTTGTTTAAACATTTTTAAAGGAAGTTCATTATTGAATGTCATCATTGAGTCAAATAATTTGGTTTAAAAGCCCTTTAAGTTTTATCCAGGCTTGCCACTTGAATGCAATCCCAGACATAATAAATAGATTTATTTTGTGCCTAGAACATGCACTTTAAAATATGTACGATTTTACCAAAATGAAAATCACATTCATAGTTACATAGACCGGTTGAAAAAAAGACACAAGTCTATTAGATCAACCAATAAAAAAAAAACCCATACAATTCCATATACGCAATCCTATACCCACAGTGGATCCAGAGGAAGGCAAAAAACCCCAGCAAAGCATGATTCAATTTGTTTCAACAGGGGAAAAAAATCCTTTCTGATCCCCTGAGAGGTAATTGGATATTCCTTGAAACAAACTTTACCTATAAATGTAAGTACCCAGTTATAATATGTTTATTTAGGAAATAATCCAGGCCTAGAATTAGCAACCTGGTGCCTGGGCTACACTAAAGGAGGTATCTTGGCCCCATGACGCCCCCCCCCCCCCGCGGGTGCGCGGACTAAGATTATGCCCTGTGTATATTAAAAAAGAATAGCGCACACATGCAAAAGAAATGACTATCAAATATGGAGACAATCCATAAATAAAAATGGGGATTTGGTCCCACAATATGGCCATATCGTGCTCAAGCCCACCACTATGTCAAAGTACCCCATTGTCAGTGGGTCCTACACTATCCATAAAAAAAGGGGTGAATCCAGCCTCTCTAACCCTTGGAGACAACACTCCTTGCTGGGAGAGATGTGCTAATGCACTACAAGGGACTCCTCCTATATCTACTTGATAGTGGACACTGATAGACTACAGGTGTGTGTAGGGGGTGGGGTGCTCAACCTCAGAAGTCTGGTCAGACTGAATACATAATAAACAAGCAAAAAATTGGGGGAGCAAACCCTGAACATGTATATCTAAAGCCGGTGCAGCTATGAACCAAGCGACATGTATATTAAAAAAGAATAGCACACACATGCAAAAGAAATGACTATCAAATATGGAGACAATCCATAAATAAAAATGGGGATTTGGTCCCACCATATGGCCATATCGTGCTCAAGCCCACCACTACGTCAAAGTACCCCATTGTCAGTGGGTCCTACACTATCCATAAAAAGGGGGTGAATCCAGCCTCTCTAACCCTTGGAGACAGCACTCCTTGCTGGGAGAGATGTGCTAATGCACTACAAGGGACTCCTCCTATATCTACTTGATAGTGGACACTGATAGAGTACAGGTGTGTGTGGGGGGTGCTCAACCTCAGAAGTCTGGTCAGACTGAATACATAATAAACAAGCAAAAAATTGGGGGAGAAAACCCTGAACATGTATATCTAAAGCCGGTGCAGCTATGAACCCAGCGACATGTATATTAAAAAAGAATAGCGCACACATGCAAAAGAAATGACTATCAAATATGGAGACAATCCATAAATAAAAATGGGGATTTGGTCCCACCATATGGCCATATCGTGCTCAAGCCCACCACTACGTCAAAGTACCCCATTGTCAGTGGGTCCTACACTATCCATAAAAAAGGGGTGAATCCAGCCTCTCTAACCCTTGGAGACAACACTCCTTGCTGGGAGAGATGTGCTAATGCACTACAAGGGACTCCTCCTATATCTACTTGATAGTGGACACTGATAAAGTACAGGTGTGTGTGTGGGGGTGGGGTGCTCAACCTCAGAAGTCTGGTCAGACTGAATACATAATAAACAAGCAAAAAATTGGGGGAGCAAACCCTGAACATGTATATCTAAAGCCGGTGCAGCTATGAACCAAGCGACATGTATATTAAAAAAGATTAGCGCACACGTGCAAAAGAAATGACTATCAAATATGGAGACAATCCATAAATAAAAATGGGGATTTGGTCCCACCATATGGCCATATCGTGTTCGAGCCCACCACTACGTCAAAGTACCCCATTGTCAGTGGGTCCTACACTATCCATAAAAAAGGGGTGAATCCAGCCTCTCTAACCCTTGGAGAAAAACACTCCTTGCTGGGAGAGATGTGCTAATGCACTACAAGGGACTCCTCCTATATCTACTTGATAGTGGACACTGATAGAGTACAGGTGTGTGTGTGGGGGTGGGGTGCTCAACCTCAGAAGTCTGGTCAGACTGAATACATAATAAACAATATTTTAATATACATGTCGCTTGGTTCATAGCTGCACCGGCTTTAGATATACATGTTCAGGGTTTGCTCCCCCAATTTTTGGCTTGTTTATTAAGATTATGCCCTGGCCAGTGATTGAGTATGCGGCCTTTTGGAGTAAGACGCTTCCATCAGGGAACTGGCGCCCTCTTGTGGTGGCCGGGGTTGGGACAAGCATTCACTAACAGCACTGAGTGTTTCCCCTGCCTGTTCTCACTGCCTGCCCACTTCCTTCCCAAAAGAAGAAGAGGTTGAAGTTGTTGTGGGCTTCACCTGGCACCCTTTGCTTAATGGTGAGTGGACAGGGAGTGTGGGGCGGCTGGTTGGAATAGCCTCAGTTCCATTCACACCCTCACAAAAGATGAAAACAGTTTTTGTTTTTTTTATTATAGTAAATTTTTTTTATTTTTCATTTTCTCCCTGCCATGCCACAGCCACACAGCCGAAGGCCCCTTTCACATTGGCTGTCTGATCAGGCCTGCCTGTCAGTTTTTCAGGAGGGCCTGATCGGACCCTTCAATCTGATCTCTGGAGTAGCGGATGTCAGCGCACCGATGTCCGCTGAAACCCACCGCCATATGATCCTGTCCACCAAAAACAGACGGATGGTGGTTCTATTTCCCATCTGTCCACTGGATCTGGATGGCATCTGATGGAAATGGACAGACAGTCCATTTCCATCCAATTGCCCCATAGAGGAGAGTGGGCTGTGTCTGCTCTGCATAGCAGAGCGGACAGGACCTGTCATCCGCCTGCTCAGTGGGGATGCTGGGTAATATCGCCTGGCTCAATAAAAACTGGCTGCCATTTTGCCCGTGTGTATGGCAGCAGGTTCGACAGAAGCCAGCAGTTCGGATGGCTTCTGTCAGACAAGCATGCTGAAAAATCAGCAGCCAACCGACTCTGAAACAGCACTCTCAGCTAATGGCCATCCCCCTGTCAGAACACAATAGCTCAGCGGGGTAGATCACTGTACTAACATCAGTTTGTTAGTACAGCGGCTCAGACCTGATGGATTGAACAAAAAAAAAAACAACCTATAGTGTGTACCAGGCTTTACATGTATATGGTAGCCAGGCAACAGACAGGCTGTGATGCTGCGTTTCTACCTTGGGCCTGTGTCCTACTGGGGATGGTCCACATGCCTTCCGCTGCACTTTGTTTTGCTTGGCTCTGGCCGGAAAGGCTGTGCCTGCCATTCCTTTCATAGGGATGTGCAAATTATATCACCCAACGCCCAGGACATGCAGTTCTGGGCGCCAGGCAGGTGTTGTCTTTTAAATTTAGCCCTGCTGCGGGCAAACAGCAATCTGGCACGTCCAGCTCCAATGCCCATAAATGATTTATGGCCGGGGCCTGCCAATTGGCGGAGTGGATGACAGGAAAGAGATCTGTGCTGGTAAACTAATAGTGGGGATGTGGCAGTTTTTAAAAACCGTCACATTCCTTAGTAAAAGCACCACATAGTAAGTACTTTATACGCTACTAGGAACATAGTTAACCCTTTGATTGCCCCAGATGTTAACTTCTTCCTACTAAGTGTTATTAGTACAGTGAGAGTGTATATTATTATCACTGATCACTGTATTTATGTTACTTGAGATGTCAGTGGCAGTTAGTTCTGCTCTAAGTTGCTGATCGCCGCCATCACTAGTATAAAAAAGAAATAAATAACAACTCCAGTATACCATAATTTATGGACTAACTTTCACGCAAAGCTAATAATATACACTTATTGGGATTTTTTTAACTAAAGACATGTAGCAGCATACATTTTGGCCAAAATTTATGACGTTTTTTGGATAAAAGTTTTATAGCATAAAGTAAAAAATATTGTTTTTTTTTTTCCTTTCAAAATTTGGGGTCTTTTATGTTTTTGTTTTTTTTAATTCTTTTTAATTCAATATGTGCATAAAAACGAACATTCCAAACGTCCTTTCAACAAATGGACAAAACAATATTAAATAATAAAAAATTATACAATATCCAAATAATTATCTGTTTACTTAGTATTCATAATCTCTTTATGCTAATGTATATCCATTTAGCTTAATTGATTGCCGTTGTCCTGGTGTGCCCCAACCCCTTGCTCCATTGTAATCATAGATTTATTACCTCATCATACTATGTGCATCCCTCTATATCCTCTTGGCTATCTCCTTATATTCAACCATTGGTTAATGTTGATTGACACCAATTATCCCAAATTTTATAATATTTCGTTGAGCATCCTCTATGCATATACAATACTTTTTCAAATGGTAAAATCTGATTTACGGCTCTTATCCAGTTCTTAACAGCAGGGGGCTTCACTTGAATCCACTTAACTGTGATTGTTTTCCTTGCCATAAACAGCGTTTCTCTAAGCATTATCTTGTGATATCTAGACCACGTTATTTCATCTAATATACCCAGCAAACAGATTTCTGGGGTCAAAGGTACAGACATATTCAGGACAGAGGATAATATTTGAATTATTTCCTGCCAGAATCTTGATATCACTGGACAAAACCACATAATATGTATAAAGTCTGCCCGCTTAGCACTGCATCTCAAACATTTAGGAGAGGTAATGCTGTGCATTGCATAAAGTCTACTTGGAGAGAGATATGATTGATGTAGCATATATAATTGTATTAACTTATTGTTTGCTGCTGGCGATACATATAAACGGGAAGAGCAAGCTTCTTCCCAATCTTCGTCAGTTAAATTGGGAATTATTTCCTGCCATTTTGTTCTTATTCCCAAGGGATTCATTCCTGAATTAACCCTGGGCCCTAAGGATACCAATCATTGGATATCTAGAGATCCCAGGTCCCAAAACTCCAAATTGCGCTTGTAACGCATGTCGCAACTGTAAGTATCTATATAATGAGGTATGTGGTATATCATATTTCATTTGTATATCTGAAAAAGAGTACATATGTGTTATGTCATATACGTCTGCAAGGACTGATCTCCCTTTTTGTTCCCAGAACTGATACTCTACCAATTGTTTCAGTTGATTAAACATTGGGTTTCGCCATAGTGGAAGATCCATGTTTATTTGTGTGTTTCCCTCTATACGTTTTGCCTCTCTCCATAGTGTACGAGCTATTGTCAACATTGGGATTTGCTTATATTTTAAATTATTCAAAGGTGCCCCTAGGGCTATAAGTAAATTATTGATTTGTAAAACATGAGCCAGGTGCGATTCTACCATCTGTGGCGTTACTGGTACTATCCATCCTGTAAGATGTTTAAGTTGTCCAGCGAGATAGTATCTGTATATATTAGGAAGTGCCATACCTGCTTCTGTTTTAGCTCTCTGAAGTGTGGTTAACTTTATTCTATTTCTACCCTTTCCCCAAATAAATGTGGTAAATAGGGCATCTATTTTTTTAAAAATAGTTTTAGGGACTATAACCGACATATGTGAAAAAATGTATAAACATTTCGGTCATAGGACCATCTTGATTAAATTTATTCTCCCTGCAACTGAAAGTGGTAATTTAGCCCAAGTAGCTAATTTAGTTTTAATTGTTGTCATGAGTGGATTAAGGTTAGCCTGTAAAGCTTCTTGTGGTAATCTTGTAATATTTATTCCCAGGTATTTGAAAGAGGACACTACCTTTAATAAACTTGAATCCTTGCTTAGTGTGAGTAGTTGTGGTTGCAATGGCATAAGGGAGGATTTTTGCCAATTAATTTTAAGGCCTGAATAAGAACCAAATAGTTCTATTATATGCATAGCTGCTTCTAATGATCCATGTGCATCATTTAAATATAAAACAAGATCATCAGCATACAGTCCCACTATATCTATCCTTTCTGCCAATGTAATGCCCCGTACAGAAGGGGTTTGCCGAAGTCGAAGTGCCAAAGTTTCAATAGCTACTGAAAATAAGAGTGGTGATAGAGGGCGTCCCTGCCGGGTGCCTCTATACAATTGTATGGCCTTGGTTAAAAGCCATTTACCAACAGCTGAGAAGTTGGATTTAGATACATTATTTCCACCCAAGTACAGAATTTCTCCCCAAATCCAAATGCCCTAAGCACTGCCTGCAAAAAGGGCCATTCAATAGAATCAAAAGCCTTTGCTGTATCAAGAGAAGCCAAGACACTTGAGTCTGATAATTGATCTCTAAGCTGAGCTATAAGTTGTGTTCTTCGAAGATTTATAGATGTGGATTTTCCTGGCATAAATCCAGTTTGATCTGGATGTATAATATTAAGTATTACATTGTTTAATCTATGGGCCAAAATTTTTGCAAGAATTTTGTAGTCTGTATTTAATAATGATATGGGTCGGTATGAAGCACAATCTGTCAAGTTTTTATCTGGTTTTGGAATTAGTACTGCTGTAGCTAAATACATGGATTCAGGAAATCTTTTTACCCTGAAAGCTGCATCAAATACTTGAACTAGCACTGGGGCAAGAATATCCACGTATTTACTATATACTTCTAACGGAAGTCCGTCTGGTCCTGAAGCCTTTCCTATTGGTAGACTTGTTATTGCTCTTCTTACTTCTTACTCGCTTGAATTTTCCTCTAATAATTTAACCTGCTCGGTCGTTAAGGCTGGAAAGTGTATTTCACTCAGATAAGTTGAACTTTCATCTGCATTATGAAGTGGCATACATTTCAGTATAAAACGTGTGAAAGCATGACATAATACCAGCCACATCCCTTACGCATTCCCCGTCAGGGCGCTGTATATATAACTAAACTTGTACTTTGTTGCTTAGCCATATGTGCTAAAAGACGACTTGAAGTATTCCCTTGTTCAAAGTACTTCTGTTGATATTCAAATTGTTTGTATTTAGCTATTGCTGCTATATGTGTAGTATATTTTCTTACTGTAATTTCCCATTTTTCCCTATTTATTTCAGTTGGTGTTTTCAAAAACGCAGCTTCTGTATCTCTACTTTGCTCTTCTAGATCTTCCGTTTCCTGCCTAGTGGCTCTTTTAATATATGATATTGTTGATCTAAGTGCCCCCCATAGATATGCTTTCAAGGTATCCCAAAAGATCAAATCTCTTTGGGATCCATGTGTTTCTAAAAATATCTGCAATTGTTCAGGTATACGATCGTGCGTTCCAATCTGTGATAACCAATATGGCTGAAATCTCCAGTTTTGCTTCATTCCCTCAATTCCTGTTGCTATATTTACCAGGAGTGGTGAGTGATCAGACACTCCTCTAATCAAATATTCAACAGAGACAACCCTAGAAATAATTTTATAATTTCCCAGCGCCAGATCTATTCTTGACAGACATCCCCTTCCTGGGATGGCCCAGGAATAAGCCCTGGTCCGGGGATTAAGCATTCGCCACAAATCTCTCCATCCAAATTCTTCCCCTAACTCACGAAACATAAGTGGTTTTAGAGTTCTTTTTAGGGGGGGTCCATGCCTGTCCACCAGCGGGTCCCACAGAAGATTAAAGTCTCCCAGGCATAGAACTAATGCCTCTGGGTATAAACTTGCAAATAGCATAGCTTCTTTAATTACACTTAATGTAGCAGGTGGTGGATTATATATACCTAAAATAACAAATTGTATATCATACACTTGAGCTTGTACAAATACATATTGCCCTTCAGGGTCTACCTTTTTTTGAAAGCACTTCCATGGTACCGACCTATGGACAAGCAGTGAAACCCCCCTTGCATATGTTGAATAGCTCGAGTGTATTGACCATTGGATCCAGGCTTTACACAATTGGTTTGTTGTAGCTGGGATCATATGTGTCTCTTGCAGGCATATCATTTGTGCTTTAGTTTGCAATATATTTGTAATTACCTGGGATCTCTTCTGGGGGGTCACTAGACCCCTAACATTCCATGATAGGAACCTACATTGTGTAGTCATCTTAGAGGTTTTTTTCTATATATAGCTGTAGGTTCACTTCCCAAAAGGGATCCCATATAGCTAACCATCTATCTATGACATTTATCATCATGATAATACCCCATAGCAATGTACTCCTTATATTTCATACCAATATAATTATTGAGGTCAGTTGGGCACACCAGGACACAGCGATCTTCAAAAGTAACAAGAATAAATATGAAAAAGAGAAAAAGAGAAGAAGAAGAAAAAAAAAATCACAAACAAATTTACCAAAAAAATAATAATTTTTTTCAAAAAGAAAAAACATCATGCACATATAGCAAAATTTTGACCAATAGGTCTTACTTTTTACTTACAAAAAAAAACAAAAAACAATGGGACATTGCCCGAGCATACAATTATTTGCATGCAAGCACAATTTAGCTGCGGCCTCCACTCAAGCTCCCACCTTAGTCTGAGAAAAATTTCACGTTTTTCTTCTAAGGAATAAAAAAGGAATTTTGCTAAGCCATCAAAAAAAAAATGGCTCAAAGAATTACCAGTGGTGGGAGGAGGGAGGGAGGGGGAGAGGAACCCAGAGAAAAAAAAAAACATAGTTCCTTGACTCCCAGTCCCTTCACTCCCTCCACCTCGTCATTCCATCATCCACATGCTTTTTTTTTTTTTCCTGTATCCTTCACCAGAAAAAAATCTGGTGAAGGATACAGGAAAAATCCTTCATTACAAGGAAAAACAAAGGAAAATGGCAAGATTCTTCTTTCCTTTCACTTTATAGTTCCTTTTGAGTAAAGCCATTCTTGTACACTCTCCAGAGTATTGAAGAAATATATTTTCCCATCTTCCTCCAACCTCATCCTCGCAGGGTATGCCATGGAGTAGATAATGTGTCGTTCTCTTAATTTTTTTATTAATTTCAAAAAAGGTAGCTCTCAATTTTTGTAGATCTATTGAAAAATCAGGGAAAAAAAAAAACACTTGTGCGTTTTCTTATTGAATGATGCCCTTTTGTCTTGCTTTCCGTAGTAGAAGATCCCGATCTTAACAATTCAAAAATCGTGCAAGTAAAGGTCTTGCAGGGGCTCCAGGGGCTGGTGGTTTTGCAGGAATTCTATGGGCTCTTTCTACTGCAAATGCTGTGGAGAAAGTAGTATTAGGAAATAGGGTTTTAATCCATGTCTCCACAAATTCTCCAGGATTCTTCCCCTCAACCCTCTCCGGTAAACCCACAAATATGATATTATTGCGTATTAATCTGTTTTAGAAGTCATCAACTTTTTGATTAAGGTATGTTACTTGCTTTTCAGCTGCTAATATACGATTTGGCACTGGAGTGTAATTATCCTCTAATAAGGATATTGTTTTTTCAGCCTCTGCCATCCGCTCTCTCACAGCCTGCAGATCATAGTGTATTGAACCAATATCCATTCTAATTTCCTCCATTTTACCAGTCAACATAGTATTACTTGCAGTTATAGCAGCCATAAGTTGAGAATGTACCTGTTCAAGTGAGAATTTTGCTGGTTTCTCCGCCGGCATGTTGCTCTGTGTATTGCTGCTGCTTCCTCCACTCCGTGTGTTTGGTGGGCTCCGACCTACTTCCTGCTTCTCGGTCCGCACAAACTCCTTCAAACGTTCTGTTGCCGTAGCGGGACGTTCCCTACTAGTCTCCTTACTCATATTGCCTGGTATGTATCGCAAGCTGCCGCAATACTCGCATGGAGGTCCGGATCAAGGTGGGTATCAAGGTGCACCGCATGGAGCTCGAGTGGAGGCCGCAGAGCTCCGATCACATGTGGCCGGCCATCTTGCCGGCTAGCCACGCCCCGGGTCTTTTATGTTTAATGCGCAAAAAATTAAAATTTAAAAATTCAGTGGTAATCAAATACCACCAAAAGAAAACTCTATTTGTGGAAAATGAATGACATAAATATTAATATTATTTGTGTACACTGTTGCATGGCGTAATTGTCGGTTAAAGTAGCCCAGTGCCGAATAGCAAAAAAGCCCCAGCGCAAGAAACCATGAAGGGCCCCCCTGACCCACAGGTCCCGAGGCCCTTCCCTCCAAGCCTGAGCCCCTTTACTCCCACTGTGGGGCCCTTTATTACAACCCCACATTACATGTCACTGGGCCGCCAGATGATCCAGTTGTTGGCAGGACCAACAGCGAACCTCACAGGGTTCTCCCTGCCAGCTCTCCGGAAACGTTGGTACTGGTGCGATCCTATCAGTTGCGTTATACACCCAAGCAGACACCCCGTGGTCAGCGGGTGCCAGCGTGGTGCTAGAATGCACTTTGTTGGTTTGGCTCAAGTTTCTGGTAATAGAGGGACTCCCATTGGAACTTTGAGCACAGTTGTAGCGCTCAACATCAGCAGCCATCTCATCCAGGGACTGAGGCTCAGACTGAGCCACCCATCGGTGGAGCTCCCTAGGCAGCCCATGCAGGAAACGGTCCAGTGCGACTCTTTCGACGATCTGAATGGGTGTCTTCAGGTTTCAGCCAGTCCTGGAACAAGTGCATCAAATGGCATAGCTGTGCACGGGCAGGCTTTGCTCTGTCAAAGCGCCAATCATGAACTCGGCTTGCCCTTAAAGCGACAGTCACTCCCAGTCTTGCTAGGATTTCTGCTTTCAGCAGCTTATAGTCCCGTGCTGATTTCGGGGCCAAGTCAGAGTATGCCTGTTGGGGATCTGCAGTCAGGAATAGAGCCAGCACATCAGCCCTGTCTTTCTCAGGCAGACCTTCCCTTGCTGCAATCTACTCAAACATTGCTAGGTATGATTCAACATTGTCTGTGACTGTCATCTTTTGCAGGGACCGCTGCACTGCCTTCTGTGGGTCACCTTTCACCATTTCAGCCTGCTGGGTTACTGCTCTCTGTAGACCTGCTATCTGTTCCATCAGCAAGCGGTTTGTCTCCTGATGAGCACTATTCATTTGATGCTGTGCAGCATTAGACACCATCAACTGCTTTAGGATTTCCTCCATTGCCTTTTCAGAAGTTTTCACAGGCTGTACAGCTTTAATCCAAGACATAGGATTGGCCTGCACCCCTCAAACTGTGCAGGCCCAATGCATTCCTCCACCAATTGTACGGGATCAGAGGGGTGAACAGCCGGCTCAGAGACAGTCCAGTGAAAAAAAATATGCTTTTATTCAGCAAAAAGGCAAAACATGCAAAAGAAACGTCAGTCTTGTCTTGTAACACAAATCCACAGCAGGGTAAAGCACAGTCTTTGCAGCAAAAAGGCTTTAAAGACAACTTTTAATTAGCTCTTAACGAGAGCTACAGTCTCTCATCAGGCTTGGCTCACCCAGTACAGGTCACAGACAGTAATGGCGCTTCCCTCTCAGCATACTGGTGTCTCTTCACTCCTAGCAATCAGCTCCTCAAACAGCTCCCAGCACAGCACCTCTGATAGTTTCAGACCAGCTGCTTAATAAACAGGTCTGAAAGGGAAGTACCTGCCCTCTATAATTAACTCTCTCTTCAGCCTGTCCCAGGCTGACCTACATCGGCAGTACAGTACCTTTAATCACACAGCTGGGTACTGCACTGTAGGGGGAGGCAGAGAGCACAGGACTCAGGAAGACACCTCTCCCTCCTTTGGTTTCACTTTGCTGAGTGTCTTCACAGTCTAATGGAGCTTCCAGTGCCATTGCACGATGGGGAGTTTGGACTGACAGCCTCTCTCTATCAGCCTCACAGGCTCCCTGGAGCAGGGGCAGGGTCACCACTGCGACACCTGTAGCTGTGCCACTGATTGTGGTCTTCATGTTGAATTTCGCCCAAGCCGCCATACCTGCAACGTAAAAATAAGGCTAAGTGACTCAACTATTCACAAAAATGAAGGAACCGGGGTTTAGAAAAATGCCAGCAGGAGCTCTGGACTGATGATTTAAAATTTGAAAGATTTGGCTGTAGCAAAAGAGAAAGCATGGCGGAGGTTCCTTGCAAGATCAGGGCTGTATTTCTGCAAACGGAGATGGAGATTTAGTCAGGTGTCCATGTTGTCAAGTCAAGACAAGTCAATGGTGTCCTCAGTGCTGAGAAATACAGGCAGATACTTATCCATCATGCCATACCATCAGGAAGGCATGCGATTGGCCCAAAATGTATTTTGTGGCAGGAAAACATGCACCGTTTAGGAGATATTGTTTTTGCATGCAGTCAGTGACATCATTGGCACATGCGCTCTGAAGGAACGGCCGCCCGTGCCGTTCCTTCAGAGCCCTGTACCGTGTGATGGACGCCGTGTGAGCGGTGAGCGGGCGGCACTGCGGGGGCTTCGAATTAAGGTAAGTATTTCATAATGAGCTAGTATGTGATGCATACTAGCTCATTAAGCCTTTGTCTTTCAGGTTTTTATTTTTAAGACATTTTTTTGGGGAGGTTTACAATCTCTTTAAGCCTAGTACAAACCGGCCAAATATCAGGCGGCATCGCCTGGTTCAATAGAAACGGGCTGACATTCGGCCCATGTGTACTGTAGTTTGTCTGACAGAAGCCGACTGTGCAGCTGGGTTCTGTCGAAAGGGCATGACCGAAAAAGGTCTGCTGATTGGCTCCTGATCAGCGCTTTCAGCCAATGCCTGACAGCGCTGACTGGAGTGTTCTGCTGGGGAAGGGGGGGGTCTCCCCCCCTGTTAGAACAGAATAGAACAGCAGGGGAGATTGCTGTACTAACATCAGATAGTTAGAACAGTGGCTCCTCTTACTAGCGTGTACTAAGCTTTAATTTACAGCATTATTTTAATACCTGCCTAATCATTTCTGAATGTATACGCATAGACTAGTAGCCAGTCCATTTACACATTAAAATAGAGACCTGTAGGACTGATACAATACAACTGGCAGACTCTTTAGCTCTTAATTCTATTCAAATGGTTAATTGTTTACTATCCTAGGAAACAGGGTTGTAAACCCTAAGGCCCCTTTCACACGGGTTTTCCGGTCAGGTCCGCCTGCCAATTTTTTTAAGGGCGGACCTGATCGGTTGCTTCATGTACCTCTATGGAACAGGGGATGTCAGCGGTGTTGTCTGCTGACACCCGCTGCTCTCCGATCCGATGGGGTCCGTGAAATCCAGAAAGATTGAAACCCTATTTTTCATCCGTCTGGAGGATCGGTTCGGATGAAAACAGACAGGCGGTCCGTTTTCTTCCGATCTCCCATAGAGGAGAGCAGGGATCTGACCGCTCCATCTCTGCAAAGTAAGCAGAAACGGAGCTGTCATCCGCCTGCTCAGCGGGGATCGGCAGGTCGATCCCCGCTGAGCAAAACGGAGTCCACCGGACGCACCGCTCGTGTGAAAGGACCCTTAAGCTGACCCTAAAGCCTGGTACACACTGTGAGTATTTTTTAGACAGTTCGAATCTCTGCCAGTTTAGCAGGAACCTGCCGAGATTCGAACCGTGTATGGGCAAGCTGAATGTACCAAGATAAATCAGCTTTCTAGAACATTCCATCATCCAAATGAACAAGAGAAAACGTTATCTTACATAGAATACCCCTGTGAGTATGGGTGGACTCAGAGGCGGCTCTAGACTTTTTGAGGCCTTAGGCGAAATTAAAATATGAGGCCCCCCTTGCGCGATAAAACCCCAGGTGCCAGGTCGCTAATTCTAGTCGCCAATGCGACCTGGCGCCCGGGGTTTGTCGAGCCCTGTGTTAATATTAATATATTAACAATATATAACTATATATTATAATAATTAATGTAATAAAAAAAATACATCCACCATCCTAAAGTCTGTTTCTGATTGTTTAGTAAGACATTCACATCAGTGTCCTGCTGGAGGTCATTTTGTAGGGCTCTGGCAGTGCTCATCCTGTTCCTCCTTGCATAAAGGAGCAGATACCGGTCCTGCTGATGGGTTAAGGACCTTCTATGGCTCTGTCCAGCTTTTCTAAAATAACCACCTGTCTCCTGGAATCTCCTCCATACTCTTGAGACTGTGCTGGGAGACACAGCAAACCTTCTACCAATGGGACGTATTGATGTGTCATCCTGGAGAAGTTGGACTGCCTGTGCAACCTCTGTAGGGTCCAGGTATTGCCTCAGTCTACCAGTAGTGACAATGACCCTAGCCAAATGCAAAACTAGTGAAAAACAGTCATAAAAGATGAGTAGGGGGAAAAAATTCAGTGTCCTCCACCTGTAAAACCATTCCTGTTTTGGAGGTCAACTGTTGCCCATCTAGTGCAGTGCTCCCCAACCTTTTTATCGCCACGGACTGGTCAAAGTTTGATAATTTTTCTTTGGCCCGCTGAGAGGGGGGGGCGACGTCAATGCAGAGTGCCCACAGCGTGCCCCCAATCAATGCACAGTGCCCACAGCATTCCCCCAATCAATGCACAGTGCCCACAGCATTCCCCCAATCAATGCACAGTGCCCACAGCATGCCCCCAATCAATGCACAGTGCCCACAGCATGCCCCCAATCAAAGCACAGTGCCCATAGCATGCCCCCAATCAATGCACAGTGCCCACAGCATGCCCCCAATCAATGCACAGTGCCCATAGCATGCCCCCAATCAATGCACAGTGCCCACAGAATGCCCCCAATCAATGCACAGTGCCCATAGCATGCCCCCAATCAATGCACAGTGCCCATAGCATGCCCCCAATCAATGCACAGTGCCCATAGCATGCCCCCAATCAATGCACAGTGCCCACAGCATGCCCCCAATCAATGCACAGTGTCCACAGCATGCCCCCAATCAATGCACAGTGCCCACAGCATGCCCCCAATTAATGCACAGTGGCCACAGCATGCTCCCAATCAATGCACAGTGACCACAGCATGCCCCCCAATCAATGCACAGTGCCCACAGCATGCCCCCAATCAATGCACGGTGCTCACAGCATGCCCCCAATCAATGCACAGTGCCCACAACATGCCCCCAATCAATGCACAGTGCCCACAGCATGCCCCCAATCAATGCACAGTGCCCACAGCATGCCCCCAATCAATGCACAGTGCCCACAGCATGCCCCCAATCAATGCACAGTGCCCACATCATGCCCCCAATCCATGCACAGTGCCCACAGGATGCCCCCAATCAATGCAGAGATGCCAGCGTGCCCCCATTCAATGCAGAGAGACCATCGTTCCCCACTTCCAATGCAGAGATGCCAGCGTTTCCCCCGCGAGACCAGTGCACTTACCTCACGGCAGCTTCTCTTCAGTCCCCGGGTGTCCTCGAGTCCTCCTGCCTCCTCCTCGGCCAATGGCATGAGTTTTGCCTTTCGGACAATCAGGAAGCGGGAGGACCCGCTCCCTGATTGGCCAGGAGGAGGATCCGTGTGACAATAGCGAATTTTCATTCACTATTGTCACACAATGGGCGGGCCCCGGCCGCCACAGTAAAATAGTTTAAAGTTACTCGGGTGGCCCGGTACCGTTTGATCCACGGACCGGTCCGAGGCCCGGGGGTTGGGGAACACTGATTTAGTCCACCTGTTGTTAATTTCATGAACACCAAAGCAGCTGAAACTGATAAACAACCCCCTCTGCCATTTTACTGACCATTGAGTATTGATTGCTATACTCTGATTAAAAAAGTGTTCCTTTATTTTTTTTGAACAGTGTATATATCATAGTTTGTAGACGTGATAACTTTCACACAAACCAATCAATCTACACCTATTGGGATTTTTTTTTTATCAAAAACATGTAGCAGAATACATTTTGGCCCAATTTAATGAAGACATTCTATTTTTTTTTCATTGGATAGGTTTTACAGCAGAAAGTAACATATTTTTAACACCAAAAGAAAAGCTCTATTAGTGTGATAAATTGTATTTGAGTATAGCGCTGCAACTGCAAGAGCTGCAATAGCCAGTTAAAGTAATGCAGTGCCGAAATAGCAAAAAATGGCCTGGTCATAAAGGGGGTAACATGTTGTGGAGCTGAAGTGGTTAAAAGAGTTAGTGAATTGTTAATTGTTTATATTTGTAAAAAAACAATAAAAAAAGGCTGCAGACGTTATAAATCCAGTTTGGTGTGTCCAGTATTCTTTGTATATTTGGAGTATATGCCACCTACCGTCCCCTGTTACATCACTTCTGCTTTGAGCGCAAAACATGTCGTCACTTTGACACCTGCGATTCATGAAGTGTACCATATTTTTTTCCCCCCCCTATCTTTTACCACTTGCTGACCAGCCACCAAAACATATACTGCAGGTTGGCAGATTCCCCCAAAATGATGTGCCCAGATGTCGCTTTGCAGGAGCGCACGCACCCATTTGCTAGAGCAGAGGGGAAGCTGATCTTTGATTAAAATAACTGGAAGGTACCTCACTATGGAGATCTCCTTTTTTATACCCATGGGGGGAGCTATGTAAGAGGCACCATGACCCAAGGACTCGAGAGCCATTTTTATGCCACGGTCTTATCTTCAGCAGAGCTTCAAAGTGACGACATGTTTTGCGTTGAAAGCAGAAGTGATGTAACATGGGACGGTAGGTGGCATTACATATACTCCAAATATACAAAGAATACTGGACACACCAAACTGGATTAATAACGTCTCTGCAGCCTTTTTTTATTGGTTTTTAATATAAACAATTAACAATTCACTAACTCTTTTAACCACTTCAGCTCCAGAGCATGTTACCCCCTTTATGCAGAAGTGCAGGCAGTCTACACCATTCATCTGGCCCCTTATTAAGGCTGTGACAGGTGAGGTGTTATTCCCTTGAATTGTCCGGTGAGTGGGGGATTGAGAGGGGAGCACTGAGTGGATGCACTGCCTGGATATAAAATAAATTGTGAGGAATCTGAGCACAGAGCACTTACTGTATATAAAGAAACCATACCATTTGGTTGTCCTAAGAAGCATGAAGCAGCTGCAGAAGCACTGAGCACTTTATTATTTTTTCATCTCATGTTTTCAATTGAATACAGTGTTTCCCACATTAATTAACAGACTTTTCAATGGTATTACTTAAATATTCAGGACTGAGTCAGTCCTCACACTGCTGGCGGCGGGCTGGCTGCCTCTTGGACAGGACAGACCTTGTTGTTTTGTGGTCAGTCACACTCGCTCTCCTCCAGCTCCAGTCCTTACCTTTCTATCGTCTTCTTGGTCTGGCTTTCTCTTCTTCTCCTCATGGTACTGAAGCCGGGAGAATGCAGGGGAGGGGTTACATGACATCACGTCGTGACGTCAGCGCTATCCAGGACCATGATTGGTCGAATGCAGGAGCAAGAGGCGGAGACTCAGTGCAGCATCAGCCAGCAGCCCAGAAGAAACTGATGCGAGTGCCGTGCCCGTGCTTGCGGGGCCTGGCTGGAGTAATGCTACTGTAATACAACAATACAGTCTAGCTAGCACGTAGCGCCGCTGTGCCGGCAATGTTGCGGAATGCGGAGTCGGTCTTGCAGATGCGGCCGCCGCCGGCGACCTGGCGTGTATTATTTCATGATCTCGTCATAAAAACATAAAAAATTATTGGGAAGGATGCGAGGCCCCTTTAAGTGCGAGGCCTTCGGCGGCCGCCTTACCCGCCTAATTAGAGAGCCGCCTCTGGGTGGACTTTACGAGCACAACATGAGACATGTACAAAAGGAATTTTATGAATAAAAAAATTAAATTTATTAAACAAATTATTAAAAACATATGGATAAAATACAGGCTTTAGAAACAAAGCCAGATAGGCAATGGGACGGGCAAAGTTTCTTACGAGGGTGTGTGTGTACCCTCAACTCAAACATAGACAAGAGTGACAATAATTACACAATGTATCGATACATAATTCTAAATATTCATGTCTGCAGTCTCTAACCATCTCCTGTATCTTGTCCATCTCTTGTATCATGTCTCCAATCTCTGACCACGTCCTTTATTATGTTTGCAGTCTCTGACTATCCTTTGTACCATGTCTGCAGTCTCTGACCATCTCTTGTATAATGTCTTTAGTATCTGACCATCTCTTGTAACAATATCTTCTGTCTCTGCCCACCTCTTGTATCCTGTCTGCAGTCTTTGACCATCTCTTGTATCCTGTCTGCAGTCTATGGCCTTCTGTATCATGTCTCCAGTCTCTGACCATCTTGTGTATCATACTTTCTGTCTCTGTCTACCTTTTGTATCCTGTCTGCAGTCTCTTACCATCTCTTGTATCCTGTCTGCAGTCTTTGACCATCTCTTGTATCATACAAATACAGAGTTTTGCCCATTGGGACTTTAGATAAAATGCCACACAGCCAGTAAAAAAAACATAGTACAGGTTTATTGAGTATATACCAGCAATAGAACTGGGAAAAGGTGTCATAATGTCAAACAGTTTGCTCAAATGTACAAATCCCTTACATGGTTACATACAGTAATCAAATAGTCCATGGTAAATGTGTCAAAGCATCTATGGTAACCCAACGCGTTTTGCAAGTTCAGTCTCACTCTTCAGGTGTTGATGCATAGACATAATCTATAAAGTAAAATGGGTAAATAATATAACATAGTAATGAACATGGAAATGTATCAGGTAAATTGAAATGTGGTAATCAGATTTTTTTTCTTAGCATCTCTTGTATCATGTCTCCAATCTCTGACCATTTCTTGTATCATGTCTCTAGTCTCCGACCATCTTTTTTATCATGTGTGCTGTCTCTGATCATCTCTTGTATCCTGTCTGCAGGCTCTGACCATTTCATGTATCATGTCTCTTGTCTCTGACCATCTCATATTGTTTATCATGTTTATTGTCCCTGACCATCTCCTGTATCATGTCTGTAGTACCTGACCATCTCTTTTATCCTGTCTGTAGTCCCTGACCATGTTTTGTATCATGTCTGTAGTCAGGGGAGGACTGGACCAGGGGGGCGGGGGGGGGGGGCAATTCCCCCCCCCCCCCTGGGCCGCTCTGATGCCCCGTAAAAAGGCTGCACCGCTTCTGCCATAGACATGCCTAAAGGATTCTTGATGAAGAAAAGTAAAAAGTCCCCACTGCTGACTTACTGAGTGTGAGATGAAGACAAGGACAGAGCACAGACCTCCCCCCAGCATGGATGGTGTAAACTGTGTCTGAGCAGAGGCCGGTTCCATGGCCCCACTGGAGACTCTCCTCCCCCAGGCAGCCCTGACCGAGCTGTCCCAGCTCCTCTCAACTGCCCCCTGCTGGCCAGGTCGGGAACCCGGATTTGGCAAGTGAGTGGAGAGTACCTATAGCGGAACTTCAGCCTGGAATGGGGGTCAGGAGGAGGCTGGGAGGAGAAAGAGTGGGAGGGGGGCTGAGTTGCTGCACCATGGGCCTCTGGTTTGTGCTTGCCCCCTGGGCCGAAAGTTGCCAGTAGGCCCCTGCCTGTAGTCCCTGACTATCTTTTGTATCATGTCTCCAGTCTTTGATCATTTCTTGTATCGTGTCTCTAGTGTCTGACCTTTTTTTTTTCAAATTCATTATTTTCAGCGACAAAATATACATTACAACAGGAATGTATGTTTGTATTTAGATGCCGCGCCAACACAGTTTATTATACATTAGATTACTGTGGGTTACACAAAGAAATGACAAACAGATCTATAAATATAATTTAAATGTAGGTTACTCCATAAAAAGGGGGTATTCTTTGGGACAGACAGCCAATCAATATAAAATGAAAAATCCAACTTACGAGTGTCCCATGATGTTGTAATCACAGGCTAGGTAAGAGCAGCGGCGTAGCGTGGGTTGTCAGCGCCCAGGGCAAGGTAAGTAATTTGCGCCCCCTACACAAATCTTCTAGACCACTACACTGACACCTACACTGACCTAGCTGACCACTACACAGACCTACCTTATTCCTACACTGACCTACCTGATTACTATACTGACACCTACACAGACCTACCTGACCACTACACAGACCTACCTGACCACTTCAAAAACTTACCTGACCACTACACAGACACCTACACTGACCTATCTTATTCCTACACTGACCTACCTTATTCCTGCACTAACCAACCTGATCACTACACTGACCTACCTAATTTCTATACTGACACCTACACTGACCTACTTGACCACTAAACAGACCTACTTGACCACTACACAAACCTACCTGACCACTACACAAACCTACCTGACAATTACACTGACCACTAAACAGACCTACCTGTTTCCTGCACTAACCTACCTGATCACTACACAAACCTACCTGACAATTACACTGACCACTAAACAGACCTACCTGATTCCTACACTAACCTACCCGATTACTATAATGACACCTACACTGACCTACCTCACCACTACACAGACCTACCTGACCACTACACAGACCTACCTGACCACTACACTTACTAACCTGATCACTACACTGACCTACCTAATTACTATACTAACAATTACACAAACCTACCTGACCACTACACAGACCTACCTGACCACTACACAGACCTACCTGACCACTACATTGACCACTACACTGACCTACCTGAATCCTACACTAACCTATCTGATTACTATACTGACACCTACACTGACCTACCTGACCACTACACAGACCTACCTGACCACTAAACTTACTAACCTGATCACTACACTGACCTACCTAATTACTATACTGACAATTACACAAACCTACCTGACCACTACACAGACCTATCTGACCACTACACAGACCTACCTGACATCTACAGAGACCTACCTGATTCCTACACTAACCTACCTAATTACTATACTGACACCTAACTCACCACTACACAGACCTACCTGATTCCGGCACTAACCGACCTGATCACCACACTGACCTACCTTATTACTAAACTGACCCCTACACTGACATTCCTGATTCCTACACTGACCTACCTGACACCTTCACTGACCCCTACACTGACCCCTACACTTACACCCCTACACTGACCCTCCCCCACACTGACCCCTTCACTGACACCTACACTGACCCCTTCACTGACACCTACATGGACCCCCCTACAGTGACACCTACACTGGCCCCCTTTACTGACCCTTCTTCCCTGCCCCTCCTTCACTGACCCCCTTCACTGGCCCCCCTACACTGAACCCCCTACACTGAACCCCATTCACTGACACCTACACTGACCTCCCTACACTGACCCCCCTACACTGACCCCCCCTACACTGACTCCTTCACTGACCCCCCTACAGTGACACATACACTGGCCCCCCTTCACTGACCCTTCTTCCCTGCCCCTCCTTTACTGATCCCCTTCACTGACACCTACACTGACCCCTACACAGACACATTCACTGACCTCTACACTGACCCCTAGACTGGCCCCCCTACACTGGCCCTCCTACACTGATTCCCCTTACACTGACACTTACCCCTCTACATTGACCCCCCTACACTGACACCTAAACTGACCCCCCTATACTGACACCTTCACTGACCCCCCCTACACTGACCCCCCCCTACATTGACCCCCCCTACACTAACACCCCCTTCTCTTAACCCTTACACTAACCCCTCTACATTGACCCCTTCACTGACACCTACACTGACCCCCTCCACTGAACCCTTCACTGACCCCCCCCCCACATTAACACCTACACTGACACCTACACTGACTCCCCTACACTGACACCTACACTGACCCCCCCCCCTCATTGACACCTACACTGACCGCTTCATTGACGCCTACACTGACCCCTTCACTGACACCTACACTGACCCCCCCTACACTGACCCCTCCTACACTGACATCTACACTGACCCCTCCCCTGCGGGCATGGTACAGGAGAATGCAGGGCTGTGGGCATGGTAATGGTACAGGAGAATGCAGGGCTGCGGGCATGGTACAGGAGAATGCAGGGCTGCGGGCATGGTACAGGAGAATTCAGGGCTGCGGGCATTGTACAGGAGAATGCAGGGCTGCGGGCATGGTACAGGAGAATGCAGGGCTGCGGTCATGGTACAGGAGATTGCAGGGCTGTGGGCATTGCACAGGAGAATGTAGGGCTGCGGGCATGGTACAGGAGAATGCAGGGCTGCGGGCATTGTACAGGAGAATGTCTTTTGCGGGCATGGTACAGGAGAATGCAGGGCTGCAGGCATGGTACAGGAAAATGCAGGGCTGCGGGCATGGTACAGGAGAATGCAGGGCTGAAGGCATTGTACAGGAGAATGCAGGGCTGCAGGCATTGTACAGGAGAATGCAGGGCTGCGGGCATGGTACAGGAGAATGCAGGGCTGCGGGCATTTTACAGGAGAATTCAGGGCTACGGGCATTTTACAGGAGAATGCAGTGCTGCGGGCATGGTACAGGGGAATGCAGGGCTGCGGGCATACTACAGGAGATGTAGTGCTGCGAGGATGGTACAGGTGTTTTGAAGGTGTCCATTGGAGACTGACCTTACTGGTTCCTATCGGCCAACTACCCTGTCTCTACGAATTGTGGTTTTCAGCCATCAACTGACCCCCTGTTACTAATGGGGTCTGTTTTATCTGTTTAGCCTTTTCGTGCACACTGGGTGGTCCTGCTTTGGTGGAGGTGCTGAAGACAGTATTAAGAAGTGCGGCAATTTTACAAATTGATAAAATAAGAGATTTTACACATCCCCTTCAGAATCGTTTTTATTGGACTGTTATTATCCTCTGTTCCATGATTATATTTATTACCACCTGATTGTCATATTCATTGCACTTTGCACTTTGTCTTCACTTGCACTTAATATTAATATTGGATTTTTTATATTATCTTAATTTTGCACCTTGCACTTTATACATGCATATGTTTATTCACTTGTTATCACATATAATTTTATAATCTTTGCACCCAATTAATTAGTGTATTTGATTGGTTGAGCGCGACCATTATATAGCACTATATAAGTTTATCATATGAGAACAAATAACACCTTGCTAATTGACTGAACTCTGCTTGAAAGCAGGACTTTGCAAGTATCCTTCCATTTTACCTCTTTTTTTATTTCTCTGTTGCTTGATTATTTCTTTATTGCTAGTAATGCTTATTTTCTGTAAATATTTTATTTGCACCATTTCTTGCCTTTTCTTTATTAAACCGTATTTTAAAAGTGTTAACCTTGTCTCTAACTGTGCTATGCAAAGAAAAAGAAAAATAATTTGTGTCTCTTGAAGAGCGTTACTGTATAGTATAAATCCTCTGAGAATACCTGCCTGTATGTTACAGACGTTTATTCTAAAATCATAATTGGTATTGCTAAGATCATGAGTTTCTTCCTTCTCGGTCAAAAGGTGGTGGTGGTAGTAGCTTGCTTAACCACTTGCCGACCGCTCACGTTGAGCCTACTGCGGCAAAGTGGTTAGTAGACCTATGTCGCTGGACTCCTCCCCTTGTGGGCGGCGCGCGCGCCGCCGGAGGCTCGCTCCCGCTGTATTCATTCACAGCGGGAGTCGGGCCAGGGGAGGAGCGGCGGTGATCACTGCCGCTCTTCCCCGATCATCGGGGATCGAGTGTGGAGATCCGCCCGCTGGTGTAAACAAAGCGGGCGGATCTCCTAAGTGACAGGCAGGGACAGATTGCAGGATTCAGCATAGCTGAACCTGAGATCTGTGCCTGTGTCACACAGTCCCCTCCCCCCACACACGTTAGTAAGCACCAGGCATACATTAACCCCTTGATCACCAATAAAAGTTAACCCCTTCAATGCCGGTGTCATTTTTACAGCATATTTTTAACACTGATTACTGTAGTAATGTCACTGGTACCCCCAAAAGTGTCAAAAATGTCAGTCAAGGGTCCGCTCTGTCCGCCGCAATGTCGCAGTCCCGCAAAAAAAATCGCAGATCACCGCCAGATCGCTGCCATTACTTGTCAAAAAAAAAAAACAATAAAAATTACATAAATTTCCCGTAGTTAGTAGCTGCGATAACTTTTGCGCAAACCAATCAAAATACGCTTATTGCGATTTTTTTTAACCAAAAATATGTAGCAGAAAACAAATTGGCCTGAAATGTTAAAAAATTTGGATTTTTACATTTTTTTTTGGAGGAATTTCATATAAAAAAATGTGAAAAATATTGTTACTTTTTCAAAATTGTCGCTCTTTTTTTGTTTATAGCGCAAAAAGTAAAAATCGCAGAGGTGATCAAATACCACCTAAAGAAAGCTCTGTTTATGGGGGAAAAAAGGACATAAATTTAATTTGGGTACAGCTTTGCATGACCGCGCAATTGTCCGTTAAAGTAACGCAGTGCCGAATCACAAAATATGGCCTGGTCAGGAATGTGGTAAAATCTTCCGGTCTTAAAGCGGTTAAAAATACGCTCATTGAGAATTTTTTTGTCAAAGACATGTAGCTAAATACATTTCGGCCTAAATATATGACAAAAATGTAATATATTGGATATTTTTTAACTGTCAAATTAGAAAAATATTATTTTTTAAAAATTGTCGCTTTTTTTTATTAATATCGCAAAAAATGAAAAGCGCAGAGGTGATCAAATACCACCAAAAGAAAGCTCTGTTTGTGGGAAAAAAGGACGTAAATTTTGTTTGGGTACGGCGTTGCATGACCGCGCAATTGTCAGTTAAAGTCGCACAGTGCCGAATCGCAAAAAGTGGCCTGGACGTACAGCAGGAAAATCCTCCGGTGGTAAAGTGGTTAAAGAGGTAATTGCTTAAGTAACCTAACCCAGTGACTATCACTCTCAGGCTCCTGGCACCTAGATTGTGGTCCTGTGAGCTGGAAAATCTTTGTACAGGGTGCAGCTGAGAGTGGCATTGTTACGCAAATGACAGCACGGTGTGAGATTGCCCAGTCCTGTGTCACAAGTTGGTGAGAAGGGCAGGGATCTGATACCGCATTTCGTCACACTGACCACCATTGACAAAGTACATAGTCTATCTCAGGAGCAAGCAAGAAAGGGCAGCTATGTTCCTACATACAGTGGAACCATGGAAAATAAACGTAGCCACTCTCTAACAGGAAGTCAGTTCACAGCAGCAAAGAAACGCAATTTGGAGATTTGGAGGAGGCTGAGAGCAATAGAAGGTACTATTTGAGTTAAGAATACATACATAAATAGAAGTTTTTAAACCCAGAGCTTAGTGTCATATTAAGCTAAGCAGTGTTTGTTTACTTTTACAACAAACTTTTTAAAAATGACTGCATTTTCTTTAAAACAAATATACCTTTTGCATTGCTTTAAATGATTATTTCACACATCGTATTGTATTAATTAAAAAATGCATGGCCAGCATTAGACTGAATATTGCATGTTAGACTGTAAGTTTCTGCAGCGTATGTGAGTTAAAGTGTTACTAAACCCAGGACACTGCATTCACTATATCTGGTCTCCCACAGTACACAGAACATGGAAATGCAATTATTTTAGTAAATATAAACTGCTAAATACCTTTTCTCATCAGCAGTTAGAACAGTCTTGTGACTTCTATCACTGCATGGTTAAAACTTGTAGGAGGAGTTTTCATTCTACTCTGATTGTCCTATGAGGCTGCAGGACCCCTGACCCTTTGTCTGGACAGTGCTGATTGGCCCTGTGCTGATCACATAGTTACATAGTTACATAGTTACATAGTTAGTAAGGTTGAAAAAAGACATCAGTCCATCCAGTTCAACCTATGATGCGTGTGTGTGTTTGCTTTTAACCGTACATTGTATACCCCTGTATATTGTGGTCTTTAAGGTGTCCATCTACTAGTTTTTTGAAACTATCGATGCTCCCTGCTGATACGACTGCTTGTGGAAGAGAATTCCACATCCTTACTGCTCTTACAGTGAAGAACCCCTTACGCACTTTAAGGTTAAACCGCCTTTCCTCTAGTTTTAGTGAGTGGCCACGTGTCTTATTGTATCTCCTTTCTCTGAATAGTTTGTTCCTTATGCTCGGGTCACCAGTACAGTATTTGTACATTGATATCATATCCCCCCTCAATCGTCTTTTCTCCAGAGAGAAAAGGTTCAGTGCTTGTAGTCTTTCCTCATAGCTGATGTCCTCCATTCCCCTAATTATTTTTGTTGCCCTTCTCTGGACCTTCTCCAATTCCAGCACATCCTTCCTGAGGACCGGTGCCCAGAACTGGACAGCATACTCCAGATGTGGCCGGACCAGAGTCTTGTAGAGTGGGAGAATAATCTCTTTATTTCTGGAGTGAATCCCCTTTTTTATACATCCCAGTATTCTGTTGGCTTTGCTTGCGGCGGCTTGGCATTGCATGCCACTGCCAAGCTTGTTGTCTACCAGTACCCCCAAGTCCTTTTCCATCCTAGACTCACCCAGAGGTTCCCCCCCTAGTGAGTAGCTTGCTTTCTGGTTTCTGGCCCCCAAGTGCATTACTTTACATTTTTCAACATTAAACCTCATCTGCCATGTAATTGCCCACCCCGTTATTTTGTTCAGGTCTGCTTGCAAGGTTTCCACATCCTGCATAGAAGATATTGGCATGCCTAGTTTAGTATCATCTGCAAATACTGAGATTGTACTCGATATCCCCTCCTCTAGATCGTTTATGAACAAATTAAACAGGATTGGTCCCAGGACAGAACCCTGGGGGACCCCACTTTCCACACCCGCCCAATCCGAGTACTCCCCATTAATCACCACCCTCTGTACTCTCCCCTGGAGCCAGTTCTCTATCCAGGTACTCACCTTATGGTCCATACCTACCTTCCTTAGTTTGTACAGTAATCGTTTGTGGGGAACGGTGTCAAAGGCCTTTGCAAAGTCCAGATACACCACATCCACAGGCTTACCTTTATCTAGGTGGCTGCTCACTTCATCGTAGAAGGTTAATAGATTGGTTTGGCAAGAACGATTTTTCATGAATCCATGCTGATTACTACTTATAATACCGTTTTTATTACTAAAGTCTTGTATGTGGTCCCTTAACATCCCCTCCAAAATTTTGCAGACTACAGATGTTAGGCTGACCGGCCTATAGTTACCCGGGATATATCTCGGCCCCTTCTTAAATATTGGTACCACGTTGGCTTTTTTCCAATCAGCTGGCACCATACCCGTCTGTAAACTATCCTTAAAGATCAAGAATAATGGTCTGGCAATCACCTGGCTGAGCTCATTAAGAACCCTCGGGTGCAAGCCATCCGGTCCCGGGGATTTATTTATGTTAAGTTTCTCTAGTTTAGCTCTAAGTCTATCTTCTGTTAACCATGGAGGCACTTCCTGAGGTGTATTATCGGCCTTACAAGCTGGGTTCGTGTAGCACCCTCCTAAGACAACAAAAACAACTCTCTAGCAATACACACCAAACTGAGCATGTGCAGGGTGCCCCCCAGGCTCCTTTCTTTCAGGGGATGGATTGAGGACTGTGGAAGAAGGGGAGGATCAGAGAAGACAGGATCAAGCAGCTCTTTTACACAATGCAGAGGATTACCCCTTTCCTTTAGGTTCCACAGTGAGTATAACAAGCATGCTTTACTGCATTTACAGACTGATTTTACTGTTGTGGGTTTAGTAACACTTTAAATCTGGTCAGTCCCTCCGATATGTGAATTAAAAAGAACAAAGCAAGGACAAAGGAATACCAGTGGCTGGGACTTTTGCCAAAACCTTTTTTTTTAGATAATATAATGTAGTTGAACAAGCGAAAAGCAATGGAATTCCTTGCCCTTTTTTAAATTTCCGTTGTACATATTTTGTAGTATTACAATTCTGTTTTATAGATATGTAAAATGCTGACTGTTCCCATTGTCTACATACTCTGGAGGCTGTTAGCTTTACAGTAGTCATGGGCTGTACCTTAAACTGTGCACTGTTGTCTTGCCTTATGGGAGGATACTTTTACAGGACATTCTTCCCAGCAGTTTGCTAGAGATGTGTGAGTTTCCTACTGTAGTATTTATAGTGAATGAAGAGCTGGTTATGAAAACACCTCCGAGCGTCTGAGAACTCTCCTCTGCCAGTGATCCTCAACTATGCAGTGCACACAGGACCTGGACTTTTATTTGAGTTCCACACTTATCATTGTTGGGCTGTTATTTCTTCTCCGTCAAGTGACTGAACCTGCTGGATATGGGAAACATGTTCCTAAAAAAAACCCGTCAAAATGTATTCTGATTCCAGCCAAATATGCCTGGTTCATTCAGGAATCGCCATCGTTCTTTGTACCTGTATTGGCGGTGCTATACAGTCAACGATGGGACACCCTGGGATGTAAGATGCTCCTTGTGATGTTCTGCGGACACTACTTTCATAGGTAAGACATCTAAAAGTATTATTATGTAAGAAAGGTAAGACATAAGTGTTATCAGAATTATTATGCCAGTGTACTACTTCCAAGGTATCATCAGAACTATTATGTATAGCTTTATCATAATCCAGTGGGTGTGTTAAGCTAAACACTAAGGACATTTTAATAGTGGGGAGCCCCATTTAAATGCTGATTTTTTCTTTGATTCTGTTATGGTTGGATTGAAGTTGGAGGGAGAGGGGGGAGACTGAAATTTTTTTCCTTTTTTTTTCTTTTTCTTTTTTTTCTTTTTTTTTTCTTTTTTTTTTTTTCTTCTTTCTCCTTTCCTTTTTTTTTTGCTCTTAATAGTGTGATTGTTAAAATGGAATATGGGTATACAGTAGAAGTCTTTATGATATTAATCTCCTAGTCGGATAATTAGGACTTTGTTTCTTTGGATTAAGACCTGAGTGTATATATTTTTTTTTTCCTCACAACGTTGGTATGTTGAGTTTTAATGTTTTTCTGGAAATTATAATAAAGAAATATTGAATATAAATGCTGATTTTTGGCTAGGGGATCATTTAAAGCAGTTTTACTTATCTTACTACTCGCCACCACAGGCTTCCTTCTCTCTTCAATGCTCTGTTGGTCGCAGGCATGCTGACGTCATCAATTACAATGAAGGAGCACTAGTTCTCCATTGTAAATGAGGACAATGAGGGCTCATCCACAACCCGTATGGAGAGGAAAGTGCTGGCTTCCAGGGAAGCAAGGGATAAAGTACTGTATGTAAAACTGCCTCATATTGGTACACTAGACAAAGATGAGCATTTACCCTTGCAGTGCAGGGAGAGCCCTACTGCAAGAATAACTTGGTATTTTCCTCAGAGTGAGTTCGTCTTTAAAGGAAAAGCTATTTTGGTCCTAATTCTTCTATGGATAACAGGAGTGCAGTTAGTACTACACTCCTGTGACACTCCTGTCCCCATTTTCAGCCAACCACGGGCGTCACTCAGCTGGTCATGGTTCTGGATCAATTTCCACTTTACAGTCGAGATCCCCCCCTGGCTCAGCTTCTTAGTGAGCTGCTGGGATAATAGAGCATGTCGTAACTGTAGGTAGCGAAAGAACATAGAGTTAGGGAGGTTAAATTCCGCTTTAAGTTGATCAAAGGTTTTAACACCCCCAGTATCTAACACATGGGTTAAGAGGGAGATCCCACCGGATATCCAGATTCCAGGGTCTGGAACCTGGAGAAGTTCAGTCAACAGTCTGTTGAACCACAGCGGCGTGTCATCGTGCAGTTCAGGACAGTGCATTTTGGAAAAAGCCAGGTCCCAAACCCTCCTGTATTGAAAGAGCAGGCCAGAGAGCTCCAGCGGCTGGGATAATAAGCCAGCTGCTTTCACCCCCTCCACAGCCTAACGCTCCAGTGAGTGTTGGGGGGGGGGCAGAGCGACTGACAGAGCGGAGGGGAGAACTGATTGATCAGCGGTGTTTGATCGTTCAGTTCTCAGGGCAAAACTAGCAAGGGACAGATGCTGCATACACCTTAGTGAGTATAAATGTTTTTTTTTTTTTTTTAGTTCTTAACTCCAAATTTCTCTTTTAAACACAAACCAGACAATCCTGTATATTAACAATCTTGTCACAACTGACCACAGAGCTTGCGTGAAAGAAATTCTGAAAATCTGAGGTATGTTGCAGGCAGAATCTTCTATTTGCTGTTCATCAGACACAGCTCCTACTTGCCGTATACTCATTTGTCTAAGGGTACTAAGTATTAGGTTCCAAATATCCCTATATTTGACACGGCACACATCACTTTTGGTTTAGGTTTTCCTAGCTTCTCACCCTATTTCACTCTAATTACATGGTATAGCCTTGCTATATTATTTTGCACTTGATCCCATGAACAGTTTGTGATTGGGTGATTCATTTCATTTATCTTCAGCAATTTGATAACTTGACAATTGTCTATGTAAGACATTCCTACTATGTAAGCTATATTGCAGAGACCTTGTCCTTTCTATTCCTTTGAATATGTACAACACAGGTGCTTTCTTTGTCAGCATTGATGTTATTTTATCCCCATTTCAATATCTTGCCACAAGAGACAATTTTACTTTGTCATTTATTTTCTGTTGGTCAAGTGACCCTGTAAATTAATTTCTCGAGTAGCTGTTTAATGCTGGGCATGCACGCAATGATAAATAATCAATTGGTCATAAATTTGACAAAATTTTCGTTTAACTAGCGGGTTTAATGAAAAAAGAAAAATTAACCAATTTCCCAATCTACACATTTGAGATGGATGTAGGAATCCTTCTTGCTGTGGTATGATATTCTGATAGTGGGGAGCCCTCCCTCCCTGAAGAATACAACGATCAGTTTTGCCGGCTATAGCCAACGGCACTGATCGTCGAACTTGTGTACAACCAGCCTGCCCATACATTGATTGAAATTCTGCTGGTTCCTGCTGAACCAGTGGCCGGCTTAAGCATTAAAAGTGATTTGAATACATATGTGTACAAACACCTAAAAAAAGGATTTTCATATTTAGTTGTTTTGTGCAAGGACTAGAAGTTTTTTTTTATGACCACAATTGTTCATTGATCAAACTATTTAAATAGTGAAATGATTTTTCCCAAAGATTTTGTATTGCATGTGCATGGCCAGTATTACTTTATTATTATTATTTGAAATTACTCATCTTTTTGGTTTCATACAGTTGAGTAACCAACCTTTGTATTCAGCAAATATTTGACGTAACTCTCCATGCCCACAAAACAATGTTTCAACTATTGTTCTGAATTACAGCACACGTGTTTTCAAGGACAGCATGTCTGCTTCAACCGTTTTCATTTCCTATAAAACACTGTGTAAAAGGAATTTGTGTTGTGCTCTAAATTGACAGAACTAGATCAAGTTGGGATTTTCTACTCCCTCTAGAATGGAGGTGCCAGTTGTGTTATCTTTTTCATTTTATTGCTCGCTGGCCATATTATTACACTAAGTTTGTAAAAATAATACCCACAAAACATATTAGGTTTAAACACTGCTACAATAAGTGTCCCAGTATATCATGGAAAAGCTGAACCAGTAGTCAGGAGGACATACTGTATACCATTGAGATCATTTCAACAGTAAGTGGGCTATTTAAAAAGAAGTGAATATCCCGGTAACATAGGTGTAGAAGTAGGGTAATTTTACCAATAGCTGAGATGTGGCATACAGATAAATTTGAATTCAGGAATATTAAAGATACTGTATTTTCTTAATTTAGTAATCAATAGTAAATGGATATTTCCAAATTAGAATTTGAAAGAAAAGAGTAGATCGGTAAACCAGAATTGACACATAGATGCTAATGACATTCTCATATCCTTGTAGATATAGATAAAGCAGGGTATACACGGACCGTACATTATCCGTTTATATGTCCTTTAGCATTTTTTGTAATTCTTTTCTTTGTATTTATTTTATCATTTATATTTTTTTTAAATAAAATTAATGAATGTTCTGTGTACTAGGCTAGGACACATATCCCTGGAAAGATTGTTGCTTTGTAGTGTCTATGTGCTCTGTCTAAGCTCCTTGCCGATCTGTATGAAATTGCACTGTGTGTTGGCAGATTGCATATAGATTGTAAACTAGCAGATCTGTGTGTGTGTATGGTTGCCTAGCAGACCAGTCAGCGGAGAAACCGCAAGGTGGTGGCAAGGTACCCTAGATCATGTGCCTTGTATACTGTACATAGGCAGTGGGAAGAATGATTAACACAAGGATTCGAGTTTAAAGGCTAACTTGAGGAATCCCAAAAGTGTGTGCTAATTGCTAGACTGCTCCCTAACTCTTAAAGTGCTCCAGATTGCATGCAAGATTTGTATCTGCCCATGTGTGGCCATCCAGTTACAGTATATTGGAGTATAATCTCCTGTTACTGGTGGCCAGAGGTAGTGCAGACTGCCAAAAGTGTACCACAGCCAGTCTTATATGTGCAAAGCTCCCACTTATTCCCTTCTACACCAAACAAGGCCCTCGTCTCAGTTAGCTAGTTTCCACAGGCTTGCATTTTTTACGTTTTTCCCGCTGCCACCAAAAGTGTCAAAGATGTTCTGAATCGGGCACTGATCATTTTAAAGGGCCATACCACCAGAAGAGTGTTGCAACTGTCTTAGTGAATTCATAGTTGGTAAGGTTGAATAAAGACACTTGTCCATCCAGTTCAACCTGTGTGGGTGTGTGTTTGTGTCGATAATCATTTTCCATATCCCTGTGTATTGCGTTCGCTAAGATGCATGTCCAAGAGTCTTTTAAATCTGCCAATACTTCCTGCTGACTCCACCAATTGTGGAAGAGAGTTCCACATCCTTATCGCCCTGACAGTAAAAAGCCTCCTACATAGCTTAAGGTTTAACCGCTTCTCCTCTAATCTCATTGTGTAGCCACGTGTCCTCATACACTCTGAGACTGTACATAGTTTCCTATGTACGCTGAGATCACCATTGAGATATTTGTATATTGCTAATATATCTCCTCTCAATCATCTCTTCTCCAGGGAGAATACGTTTAGTGCTTGTTTAGTGCTCAAATATTTTTAAACTATTAACACAATTTGAGTTAAAGCGGTAGTATACTCCGCTGTTTAATTTTTTACCTACAGGTAAGCCTATAATAAGGCTTAGCTGTAGGTAAAATTAATATCTCCTAAACCTGCACGGTTTAGGAGATATTCACCCTGCATGCAGCCACTGACACCAGCGCTCCTTGCCGGAAAGTGAACTCCCGCGCGCATGTGAGGGAGTGACTCACAGCACCGGAGCCGCCGAACCAGGAGGAGACCCGAGGGAACATGTCTGTTCCCTCAGCGGTGTCCGGGTGACCATGTCGGGGCTTCATTCTAAGGTAAGTATTTCATAATGTGCTAGTATGTGATGCATACTAGCAGATCATGCCATTATCCTGCAGGTTTTTTTTAATTTTTTACACAGGGGATACAATATAGCTTTAATATAGTTCCTCTCTAGGAAGCCAGTATGTTTTTAGCCATGTATTAATTAAAAGTTTCTGAACAATCCTCATCATTCATGACAAAAATTGTTTTGTAGCAGTGCCAGTTATCTCAAGAACATCTTGTATAAATCATGCACAGTGTTTGAATCGCAGGCAGCAAACGAATGAGAAGCACATCTCAAAGGAGAAGTCTTTGCTCTACTACTTCACTGTTCTGTGAATGGACTGTGTTTTATTCTTTAGATTTTTAAGCATGAATGCTGCTTTTCCAGTTCTGCAAATTATTGTTTTCAAATATTTATTTAACAACTTGTTGGATTTTATATGCAAGCAGAAGCCACCATAAGTGAAAAATTCACTAGGTGTAAAAGGGCAAAGAGGCAGTTACTAAATGAAGTACACAGTGATAAGAGCTTCTTGCCCACTCTAAACCTGGGTTCACACTTGCAACGCATTCTTTAATCAAATCACATGTGATTATTTGCAGTGCGATTTGAGTTCATTTTTTATGGGCCTAGTTTGCACCACACCGCACAAAAAAGGTGAAGGTATCTTTTGTTTTGTTGCACCAGCATCGGATCGCATGGGTGTTCACAACGTTCTCAATGTGATACGATTCTTGCAATTGCACTGCGCTTTGCAGCCTGTTTTGGGTGTCATAATTTATCATTGACACCGGTGTAAGATCCCATGAATGGAGTACAATTTTAATGCGGTGCGGGAAACATGTTTTACGCACCGCATTAAAATTGCACTCCATTCATGGGATGTTTCCCGCACCGCATATAAATGTTTCCCGCACTGCATATATATGAACTGAGGCTAAGGCACTCAACAAGCTGTGTTAGGGCCCCTTTCACACGGGCGATCCGATCCGCCTGTCAGTTTTTCACCTGATCGGATGCTCCATGCACCCCTATGGGGCAGCGGATGTCAGCGGAAACATGTCCGCTGACACCCGCTGCTCTTCAATCCAATCCTGTCTGTGAAATCTGGACGGATGGAAACCCTATTTTCCATCTGTCTGGAGGATCGGCAGTCCGTTCTCATCCGATCTCCCCATATCAAACAGCGTGGATCTGATAGCTCCATCTCCGCACACAGAGCGGAGACAGAGCTGTCATCCGCCTGCTCAGCGGGGATCGGCGGATTGATCCCCCGCTGAGCAGAACGGACTCCATCGGGCGGTGTGCCCGTGTGAAAGAGGCCTTAAGAAGCAAAGCATCACAGCTATGGCATATGTACAGACCCCTCTGGCAGCATGTTAGGTTTTAGGTGGATGGTCAGGGAGCAGTAAAACTGTGGCTCAATTGCCTGTTGGTACTACTTCCTTGTGGGTGGGTCTAGCTGTATAATATCCAGCATGAAGTTGCAGCATACAAGGCAGGTGCACAGTTGTATTTACATAACACCTACACTTGCAGAGCACATTAGTGAGCACTAGCAGCCACAGCCGCAGTTCACAGATACTGGCAGTATCCCTTGTGGTGGCAGGATCAGTAGCACTTAGTAACCGTTTCAGTGACTTTTAGTACAGGTTCAATAACTCTAAGTCACAGGCTTAGTAACTCTCAGGAACCACCCCTCCACACAAGCACAACACATGTCTCAGCCAGTGGCGGCCGGTGTATATGGGGCGCAGGGGCGCCGCCCCCCATCCATGCGTCCGGCCCCCTAATCTGCATGCAGGGGCGCCAGACGCATGGAGCTTAATGGGGATTTTTTTTACATCACCTGATTAGAGCCAGAGGCTCTAATAGGGCGATGCAAAGGGTGGAGCCGGGGCGCAGAGCAGTTGCCACACCAATCCTCCTCCTGGCCAATCAGGAAGCGCGTCCGACACGCGCTTCCTGATTGGCCGCAAGGCAAACCCCTTGCCATTGGCCGAGGAGGAGGCGGGACTGGAAGTACTCGTGGAGACGCGCCGGGGGACAGAGTGAGGAAAAGCCACCGCCGCCGGGACTGAAGAGAAGCCGCCGCCAGGTAAGTGCATTGGTCTTGGGGGGGAAGCCCACACTGCATTGAGGGAGGCACGCTGTGGCACTCTGCAATGATTGGCGACAATGCTGTGGCGCTCTGCAATGATTGGGGACAATGCTGTGGCGCTCTGCAATGATTGGGGACAATGCTGTGGCGCTCTGCATTGATTGGGGACAATGCTGTGGCGCTCTGCAATGATTGGGGACAATGCTGTGGCGCTCTGCAATGATTGGGGACAATGCTGTGGCGCTCTGCATTGATTGGGGACAATGCTGTGGCGCTCTGCATTGATTGGGGGCACGCAGTGGCACTCTGCATTGATTGGGGGGCACGCTGTGGCACTCTGCATTGATTGGGGGGCACGCTGTGGCGCTCTGCATTGATTGGGGGACACGCTGTGGCACTCTGCATTGATTGGGGGGCACGCTGTGGCGCTCTGCATTGATTGGGGGGCACGCTGTGGCACCCTGCATTAATTGGGGGCACGCTGGTCACTCATTTTTCTGTTTGCCCCCCCCCCCAAAAAAAATTTTGAGCACCAACCGCCACTGGTCCCAGCTGAACACTAACAGTGGCAGAGCAGTATATTTGGGATGGCTGCTACCAGGGAGTTGTGCAGCGGTGTAACCTCAGGCATAGTGGGCACAACACTGCCTGAGAGGTACAAACTGAGTTGGTCTTACCGTGGTGGCATTTGTGGGAGGGGTAGCAGGGTGGCAGGTACATACCCCTGGTAAAATGTCAGGTTTCTGTGATGTAAAAAAAATTAGACAAAGATAATTCATTTCAAAACTTTTTCCACCTTTTATGGGACCAATAAACTGTACAATTCAGTTGAACAACAAACTGAAATCTTTTAGGTGGAGGGAAGTAAAAAGAAAAAACTAAAAGAATATGGGTGCATAAGTGTGCACACCCCTAAAGCTTTGTTGAAGTACCTTTTGATTTTATTACAGCACAGTCTTTTTGGGTATGAGTCTAACAGCATGGCACATCTTAACTTGGCAATATTTGCCCACTTTTCTTTGCAAAAATACTCCAAATCTGTCAGATTGCAAGGGCATCTCCTGTGCACAACCCTCTTCAGATCACCCCAAAGATTTTTGGATTCAGGTCTGAGCTCTGGCTGGGCCATTCCAAAACTTTAATCTTCTTCTGGTGAAGCCATTCCTTTGTTGATTTGGATGTACGCTTTGGGTCGTTGTCATGCTGAAAGATGATGTTCCTCTTCATGTTCAGCTTTCTAGCAGAAGCTTGAAGGTTTTGTGCCAATATTGACTGGTATTTGGAACTGTTCACAATTCCCTCAACCTTGACTATGGCCCCTGTTCCAGCGGAAGGAAAACAGCCCCAAAGCATGATGCTGCCACCACCATGCTTCACAGTGGGTATGGTGTTCTTTTGGTGATGTGCAGTGTTGTTTTCTAAAACATATCTTTTGGAATTATGGCCAAAACGTTCAACCTTGGTTTCATCAGACCAGACCACATTTTCCCACATGCTTTTGGAAGACTTCAGATGTGTTTTTGCAAAATTTAGCCGGGCTTGGATGTTTTTCTTCATGAGAAAAGGCTTCCGTCTGGCTACTCCACCCCACAACCCAGACATATAAAGAATACGGGAGATTGTTGTCATATGTACCACACAGCCAGTACTTGCCAGATATTCCTGCACCTCCTTTAATGTTGCTGTAGGCCTCTTGGCAGGTCCGCAATGTTCCACTTCCTGATTTAGCCTAACGTCTCTACGCGTATCGTCACGGTCACGTGACTTCTTCAGGAGATCTGTATCGTTCTCCTGAAGAAGTCACGTGACTGTGACGATACGCGTAGAGACGTTAGGCTGAATCAGGAAGTGCAGCATCGCGGACCGTTCGGGACTCACAGCCCTACCGCTTGTCATTGAAAACTTTACTGTAAGTTACTATATTTTTTTCAAATAAAGCGTTAAAAATACTACACCAGAAGGAGTTCTCTGTTTATCCACCCTTACTTACGAGTGTATAGGAACTGTGATGTCCCCCATCCCCCTGGAAGACTGAAAGAGTACTCAGAATCCCGTTTGCCAGCTGACCTTTGGTAGCTACAAGGATACTACTGACACATCCACCTCCCCCCCCCCCCCCCCCTCCTGCCTGGGATGATTACAGGATCATAGTGGAATCCATCTGTAAATGCTGTAACCTTACAGCAGTAAGGTAAGGGTGTAGCACACCCAGAAGAGTTATTTGCTGGCATTTTTCACCGTTCACAACCTGGTGTTGGGATCACCCATCTGATCCCATCACTTGATTGCACGTCACCGCCACTTTATGAAGATTTATTGCTGTTCTTTATAATCTACTTGATATATGGACTTTTTATGGCTAGATTTCCTTATAGTTCTAGCTATTGTTTATTTACTTGATTGATCCAGCTGTCACGTGGGCACCTTGCACATTGTATCACCTTATTTTACACCTGAATATGCTTCAACATCTGTTATTTATTTAGTAATCATTTTTTATCTCTGTCATCACTGGCATCGTTCTAACTGAGACTAAAGCCTCAGTTCATCTTCTTTGCACTTTAGTTGCACTCAAAGCACCTTATTGTTACTTTGTTCACAGCACAGAAGTCAAATTGATTTGATCTCTCTGTCTATGTGCAGTCCCATTACTGCACTGTGTTGCACTACCAGCACTTTAGGCCCCTTTCACACATACCATCCGTTCAGTTCATCAGTTCAGTCACGTCAAATGTATCAGTTTTTCATCCGTTTTTCATCCATTTTTCATCCGTTTTTCATCCATTTTTCATCCGTTTTTCATCCATTTTTCATCCGTTTTTCGTCAGTTGTCATCAGTTTTTCGTCAGTTGTTATCCGTTTTTCATCAGTTCTTCGTCAGTTGTTATCCGTTTTTCATCCGTTCTTCGTCAGTTATCTATTTTTCATCCGTTGTCATCCGTTTTTCATCCGTTGTCATCCGTTTTTCATCCGTTGTCATCCGTTTTTTGTCCGATCCGTTTTTTTGACGGATGAAAAATAGGGCATTCATACGTTCAAAAATACAGACATTGACGGAAGCGGATGAAAACAGATGTTAACTGATGATCATCCGTTGTCGTCCGTTTTTACATAGAGATACACTGATGTCCGTTTTTCATCCGTCAACGGATGGATGAAAAACGGACAAACGGACAGCATGTGTGAAAGGGGCCTTAGACTGTCACCTTTTTTACAGTTTAGGAGTCACATATTTATTGATTGTATTTGCACTACTTGATTTTGTATCCACTAAGGATAAGCGCAGCTTCAATATTTGACTATTTACCATATCATTCAGTTATTTGTGAAAGGTTGAAACTAGAAGCCGCAGCTATCCCACATCTGTTATAAACGCCGATCCTTATTCTTCTGTCCTCATTTTAGTGATAGCGCAGGGGCCCTCTGTTCCAGAATGTCACTGTTGTGCCATATTTTCTCCACTTGAAGATGACTGTGTTCCATGTGTTCCATGGTATATCTAAAGCCTTGGAAATTCTTTTGTACCCTTCCCCTGACTGATACCTTTGAACAATGAGATCCCACTAATGCTCTGCGGGCCATGGGTTTTGTTGTAGGATGTGACTAAGAAAATGTCAAGAAAGACCTGCTAGAACAGCTGAACTTTATTTGGGGTTAATCAGAGGCACTTTAAATGATGGCAGGTGTGTACTGACTCCTATTTAACATGAATTTGAATGTGATTGCTTCATTTTGAACAAGGCTACATTCCCTGTTATAAGAGGGAGTGCACACTTATGCGACCACATTATTTTCGTTTTTTTAGTTTTACTCCCCCCCCCCCCCCCCAAAAAAAGAAAAAAAAGATATTTCAGTTTGTTTTTCAATTGAGTTGTAGTTTATTGATCACATCAAAGGTGAAAAAAAGTTCTGTAATGATTTATCTTTGTCTTACTTTTTACATCACAGAAACCTGACAGGGGTGTGTAGACTTTTTATATCCACTGTAGCTGACACAATGAGGGCTGTAAAGAGGCCTGGAGCAGGTTGCGGCAGTGGTGCTGGAGATTGGCTGATCACAGTACACAGCTGTGTTTCCCTACTCTGGTCCTCCTCATCCTGGAACCTTTCCCTGGCTCCTGGCTCTGCCAAATGGGATTCCTTTCTCTACACTAACTACATGCAAAATGCGAACCAAACTCAGTAGGCTACTGCTATTTATTAGCACTGCCCTTAACCAAGATGGTCAGCCAAACACTAACCATGAGTGAAAGAAAAGTTTTTGTGTTATCATTCATGAAAAATGGCCAAGAAATCATAAATTCTGCCAGGGTATGTAAACTTATGAGAACAACTGTATTTATATTTTACAGTATTTTGGATTTTGTGTGATTTAGGCCCCTTTCACACTTGTGCAACTTGTCATGCAACTTTGGACATCAGAGTTGCATGACATGTCGTTCCCCATGTTTTCCAATGATACCCATTCAAATATGCGCAACTTAAAGCGGTAGTATCCCGCTTTTTTACACTTTTACCTACAGGTAAGCCTATAATAAGGCTTACCTGTAGGTACAAATAATATCTCCTAAACCGGCACTATTTACAGTGCATGCAGCCGCTCGCGCGAGCGGCGAATGCACTCTGAAGGTCCGGGGGGACCTTCAATTTATTTGCCGGGAGCTTGCCGGAAAATCACTCCCGCGCGCATGCGCGGGAGCGACGTTATCGCGGCTCCGGCCAATCACCGTGCCGGAAGCCGTCTCTTCCGGCCAATCACCGCGCCGGAGCCGCCAAACCCGGAAGAGACGGCGAGGGATCATGGCAGCGCCCGAAGCGATGTCCGGGGGTCCGTGTCGGGCTTCGTTCTAAGGTAAGTTACACATAATGGGCTAGTATGCGATGCATACTAGCTCATTATGCCTTTGTCTTGCAGGTTTTTTTTTTATTTTTTAGGGTTTACAACCGCTTTAAAGTTGCAGCAACTTCAAAGTAGTCCCTGAACTACTTTGGCCCGATTTTAATACATTTTGAGGTCCAAAGACATAGGCATTGCTTCAAGCCCAGTCAAAATCGCATCAAAATTGCTTAAAAATCATGGCAAAATCGTGCAACTTTCAAGTCGCACAAGTGTGAAAGGGGCCTAAGTTCTTCATATAAGTGTTTTTATTGGGAGCATGAAATGGTCACACAATTAGTGGGTAATTGAAACGCATGTGGTTTGAGGTATGGTTTTTCTTTGAGCCCACGCCATAAATAACATGTGTTTTTGTTATATCAATGTTGTGAACAAGCACGGTGTGTCGTGTGAAAGCATTAACCTGTCTCCTGTCTGTCTGGTCTGACGATGAATAAAGGAACTTCATAATTTTATCTCAGCTGTGGAGTGCGGCCGTATCTTTTGTTGGTATCTTCATTTTTTTACATCACAGAAACCTGACAGGGGTGTGTAGACTTTTTATATCCACTGTAGCTGACACGATGAGGGCTGAAAAGAGGCCTGGAGCAGGTTGCGGCAGTGGTGCTGGAGATTAGCTGATCACAGTACACAGTGATGTTCCCCCTACTCTGGCCCTCCTCATCCTGGAACCTTTCCCTGGCTCCTGCCAAATGGGATTCCTCTCTCTAAACATAATGCAAACCAAACTCAGTAGGCTACTGCTATTTATTAGCACTGCCCTTAACCAAGATGGCCGTGGAGGGTAATGAAATTGCAGCATCCAATCGGACAGTTTCCTCTACTTTGATACCTACTTTGATACCTACGGAGACTGCAGGGGAACATCCTCTCCCTAGGTATCCACTCCATCCCTGAGTGGCAGGGAGCTACCCGCTGGGTGGAGAAGAATGACACCTGCCAACACCCTGTGCACCCAATTGCATTTGTGGGTGTATGTGGGGCAACGGGGGTCACATTTAACTTTTAGGTGGTTTTTTTTTTTATTATAATTGTTATTTTTTTTTTTATTTTACTTTTCAGATTTTTTTTTTTTTTAATAAATGTATTGCTATCAAAAAGGTTTTAAGAAACACCCATGTAAAAAAATTGGGTGGATGACAGGTACTCTTTATAGAAAATTGTGGATTTATTAGACACTCAATCTCTCCACTGCCTTTGAAAGTAGCTAACCAAGCACAGATCTGTAAGAGCCAGGGAATGACAGCTCTGAAACTGGACGTGACAAAATCATTGTTGCTTCTGGCTTCATTGACTGCAGAGGAGATTGAGGAACAGATGTTACTTGCTCTTCTCCCCCTTGCCATCCTGAAGCCCTCTGATGTGGCCCTGGGCGGGGAAACCACGGAGGAGAAGGGAGACCGTACCACCTGCACTGTAAAAGTGAACACAGCCGCCTAAATCACTTTTATTTTACAGCTGGGAGCCAGCTAAACAGACTGAGCTAAAGATTATGACATTCAAAGAGCTGCAGTGTTAAGGGCATATTCCTGTAGTGCTACCCCTTAGGAGCCACTGGATTTTGGGTCCCCCTTTGCATGCACAGCCAGGTAACAGGTATTTTCAGCAAGCACACTGTGGCCAGTCAAAGGGCTTTGTTTTAGTTTATTAGGGGAATCAACTTGGATGGGGTTAGAGTGGTATGGAATGCTCAGAACTGTGGTAAAGTAGAACTTGAGGACATAGAGTAACAGTCTCTGACTTCCTGCAAAGATCCCAAGGCTGTGTTCCCATGGGAAAAGGTGTGCAGCCCTACTGGCAGAGATCAACTTCACTACTGATTGCAGGTACTCTTCACTACTGATTGCAGGTATCTTCAAGAATGCCAAAGCACCTGGCTCTAACTTAGAATCCCAAAGCAGAGGTGTAAGGTAGTTGTGTAGTAGGCTAAGTAGCTTTGAGCTGTCCCTTCCAGATAGCTAGCTGGGTATTGCGTTTGGCTGCTTCCCCTCTATAGGCTTTGGGGTGTGGAAGGTTACTTACTCAGTCCTTTGTAAAGATCAGCACAGGTAGTAACTTCTGAACAGGCCTTCTGCCAGACAGGTCCCTATGGCTTCCAGGGTAACTGAGCTAAGCTTAGCTGAGGCTGAAGGGTGTGAGACTTCCGCCACTGATCTCTCAGCACTTTTCCGCTCTGGCCACTTCTGCATGGAGGCAGAGCCCCCCAGCATAGGGGTCCCCTCCAGGCCTCTGGATCCTGGACTCTGCTCCCATATGACCAGGCTCCAGATTACTTAAGAGCTATCTCCACCTTCTGGGCCATCCTCTGCCAGGGATTGGAAGAGACCCCTAAATATTCAGGCCTTATCTCTACCTCTAGAAGCTGTAGAAGCCAGGGGGAGGCTGCAGAGATTCAGCCCTTGGAGCACTGCCAACCTAACTAACAACAACAAATTAACCCTGGCTTCTTTACCTACTGTACACAGCTTGTGCTACATTCCATCTGTATAAATTAATAAATTCACCCATAAACAATGTGCCTCCAAAGCATTGCAACCGCAATCATAGGTGCAATCCACAGGCTCTTGCAGACTATCCCTCCAGCCCCAGACCTGTATGGAAATTTGGACCTTCAGTTACGGAGCTGGAGGAAGTAATAAATAGAATACCAATGCAATGACATTGCTGCCCTTGTGCTCCACTGATCTCTAATAACCCCTCTGCTGCACTGGAAGATGGGACTTGTAGTCCTAGATTCATAGACCCGACCTCCACCTGCAAAGCTGCTTTAAATTATTTGAGGGTGTTGGCTGTGGAATGTAACCTTGTTTCTTGATTAAAGCCTTGTACACACGCACCGATTGTTGGCCGACCGATCGGCCGTCTTTTGTCCAGTGTTGTTGTGTTGGTTGAAATGTGCTCTAGACTGCACACTAATTTTTTCGGCCAACAACAACCAACTTCAGAAGTGATGGCATGTGCTGGTTTACTTTCCGTGTGTTTTTTCTTCTCTGAGCATGCCCAGTCTTGCTCATCTGATGTTTGTCTGCCGAAATCTGTACTGACTGATGAACAATCGGGCGTTCTGTTGACGGCCAACAAAAATTTTATAGCATGCACACCAGATTTTGTTCGGCCTAAAAGTCGCAGTCGGTTGTCGGAATCATCATACTAACAAGCCGACAATCGGCCGATCGAACGTTGGCCGAAAATTCACGGCCAACAATCGGTGCGTGTGTACGAGGCTATACCCTCATTATGGGTGTAACATGAAACACAATAGGAAAGGTGGAACTATAAGCAGCCACACTAACATTCATTGTGCACACACAGTCTACTGTTGTCATCAATAGGATGTCCGAAGCAATGACTTGCACCTGCTGCTGGAGCATGTACATGTAGACAAAGTAGCCTGACATTGCCGAGGTTACCGCATAGATATCGCAAGCAGTACCTAATTACCGCATGCATTTCTTTCCTTTAGTGAATTGACTTTAAGGCCTTTTTTTGCGTTATTTACCAAACGTTTTGATGCTTCCGTTACATACCGCATACGTGCGATAGTGAATTGACATTTTCGTTATCGCATGCGTTAGGTGATCACGTGACCAACATAATGCATGCGATAAGCTATAGTGAATTGTGCCCTCTATGTCACTCAATTAGGGTTTACCTCTACATACTGTATGCTCATTCCTACTCACAAGAAATCTGCTGTTGCGGGGAAAGTACAGTACAGTGTGATGAACTCATATGCCTGTTACTACAATTTAAAGCAGATAATCACCCTCATATTAGAGTTGCCTCCTATGCACTCCTACTTCCCTCCTCTGCACACTTAGTGGACTTTTCTTTTTTCTTTACCTCGTACCTGTTTTTTTCGATAAAACCTTCAGGCCTGCCCCCATGCACGTCACTCTAGGAGAATAACGTGCATTATACCCACTGTGCCTCCTAGGATATGCATATCACATATCCCAGGAGGCATAGTTCTTAATTGAAAAAAGAGGAGAGGGTGGACCTAGCACAGTGTCATCGTGAGGCTGAACCTGAAAAAGCCAGCAGGCCTCTCAATGACTTCACCGAAGAAGATGGTGGCCCGGGACCGAGCTGGGACAGAACTCTGAAGGATTCTGCAGGAGGACACCAATGGATCTACTGAGCGGGTGAGTATTCTAACAGATTGGTCTCAATAGAAAAAAATGGGATGATGAGGGTACAGAACTGCTTTAAGTTCACACATATGCGGCCGCGGGTTGGTGCCTGGGGTCCAGAGCATCCCTGTTCACCGGTTTAGGTGCGAATCAGGTCCGAATTTGTGCTTGAATTTGCACCTGAATCGGACCAGAAGACGCACAGGACCACGGTTGCCCTGGACCTGTGTGAACCGGCTCCAATGAGAGCCGTTCACACTCGCCTGTCATGCCAATTGGATGCGGGGAAACACGCATCCAATTTGCATATGTGTGAACCCAGCCTTAATCTCACGACTGCATACATAAATCCTCTGGTAGGAAAGACAGCTCAAATACATGTATACAGTGGTGTATTTTGGTTTTGTGCTGCCCTAGGCAAAACTAAAATCGGGCAACCCCCCCAAATCTAAATCTGCCTCCCCTTCCTGTTTTAATTCCACCCCTTCATCTGTAAACTCCACCCCTTCATATGTAAACTCCACCCCTTCTTCTTTAGACCCTACCTCTTCTTATTAGAGTTCCACATCTTCAGTGGTGCGGGGGAAGGGAAAAGAGTTGTGAGAGAGAGAGGAGGGGGTGAGAGAGAGAGAAGAGGGGGTGAGAGAGTAGGGTAAGAGAGAGAGAGGGGTGAGAGAGAGGGGGGAGTGAGAGAGGGAGGGAGGAAAAAGGTGGGGTAGAGAGAGGGGCGTGGTGAGAGAGTGGGGGATAGCTCCTCTATCCCCCACTTCTACACCAGGAGGTTCTCCCACCCTCCAAAAATAAAAAAACTTTAACAGACTCTCACCTTACCGCAGACCACCAGCTCCTTTTTACCAGCTGTGTGTAGCGAGGCTGCCAAAGCACAATCAAAGTGACTCCAACCTGCTCTGCCAAGTGAGCTACTTTCGGGATCAGAGGCTGCAGCCGCCTCTGCCTTCTGCTTCTGCTTTGCTTCCATGTCACCGAACAGTCAGTCAATGTGTCACCCACCTGGCGGGTGTCACCTGGGTGCGGTCCGCATCCTGTAGCGATGCCACTGCTTGTAGTATCCTTTCTGCCTGGAGGCGGTGCTGTTCCCCTGAAAATGCCACCCAAGGCGAATGCTTTGTTTGCCTTGCAGTAAATACACCCCTGCATGTATAGCACCACCCCCGTATGGGTGGCTATTAACAGCTGGATCTTCCCTTATAGTACAGAGGCTGCCAGTCACCCAGTCCATACACTCTGGCTCCAATGAATCAGTCTAGGAGATGTCTTTTTAAGATTTATTGCTGGTAGAAAACTTTAACTGGAGAGGGGGTTAGGGCATGGGATACTCCAAAACGCTTGGTACTTAATGTTTAGCGGACAATCTTTTCCTTGACTACTAGTGGGTCTTGAACAGTGGCAGCTGGTCATACGGGGCGCAGGGGCGCCATCCCCCCATCCATGTGTCCGGCCCCCTAATCTGCATGCGGGGCGCCGGGTGCATGGAGTTCAATGGGGCTTTTTTTTTTTTTTTTTTTTTTAGCCATGTGATTAGAGCTCTCACAGGCTAAAAAAAGGGTGGGCTCTGGGCGCAGAGCAGTGCGCCCCGAGCCCACCCAGTTGTGTGACAATAGCGAATAAAAATTCGCTATTGTCACATGGATCCTCCTCCTAGCCAATCAGGAAGCAGGTTTTGAGACCCGGTTCCCGATTGGCTGAAAGGAGAAGCCATGCCATTGGGCATGGAGGAGGAGGGAGGAGACGCAGAAGACGGGGAAGAGGCCGAAGCTGCCGCCGCCTGCTGCTTTATCCAGGCAGGGTGGGTGAGTGAGCGGGGGGGGGTCCTGTCTGTCCATCCTCTCTGTCCTCTCCTTTCCTGTCTCCCAGTGGTCCAGGGAGGGATGGTGTAGTCCAGGGGCTATGGTGTGGTCGGTCTGCCGCCCCCCCCGGCCCATGCCACCACTGGTCTTGAATGGTCTAAGGCCCCACAGCTGAAGACCATGGGGCAAATTTTTTTTTACATCTGGTTACCTTGCGCAGATGCACAACTACTAGTACCCAATGCAGTCTCCCAAAACACTACACAGTCTCAGGGATCAATTTAGGGTCTTTACTTACAAGTCTTCAGGACAGCTGGGGCACAGTGAGAGGTCACCTCTCTAGACCAAATCCCCTGTGATGAGGTTCTGCAATTGGGTCCAAGCGAAGTCCATCTATGCCTTCAGCCCTGACACTTCTAATGCCTTTAGAGCAGCTTTACAGTCTATGGGTTGCCTGAGTGCAGCAGCCCCTCTGGCTCTGGAACCCTCCAGTGGAGAAGGATCCCAGTTCTCCAGTGCTTTAGACTATTTATCACCATTCCAGCCCCCTTCTGGACACTCCTCTCCAGGGATTGGCTGGAACCTGATAAATATTTTGGTTTATTATTTTGAGAATACTGTATATTAAAAAGCAAAACTTTTTTCATATTTGATAGATTAAAGCTGGGCATACACATGTTATTGTATTATGATAGCAGGGAATCCCCCATCAGAATACACTGATCAGTGCTGCAACGGCTAATCGAATGCTGGTTTTTAAGCAGGACCGCTCAACAGAGAGGGGTACACACATACTGTGTTGGACAGAGAGGGTACACACCTACAAAATTTCATAGAAACCACCCATATTTCAATAAGTGTGTACTGTGCTTAACAATTTTTTTTTATTGCTGCGTGTGACACTACTGGGAGATTCACAGCTCTGTTTTTTTGGGTGACCTATGTCACCAAGACAGAAATCAATGGGAAATCTTAGAGTGGTTGTAAACCGTTACTTATACCCAGTGAAGTGACTAGTCTCAGGTAATAGACAGAGATTAAACAAATCCTGCTACATAAGATGTACCTGTCCATCTGCAGTCTTCCCAGGTAGCAAGGATAACATGCCACACATTTGTGGCAGTGTTGAATAAGTAAGTCTTGTTAACTTGCTGCACATTTTCACTGGCAAGTTGTGCATTTGCAGAGCACTTGAAGCACAAGCTCTAGCAAAAGCACAAGAACAAAGTTGCAGTAGTGAGTCTACAGCAAGAGCTCTGCTAGTCACAGTGACCCCTGTAGTGGGATGACTATTGCACAACATAACTGAACCAGAACTTGCAGCAGACTTGCAGAATGTTTGCAAAGAAAGTTGATCTGTAGTCATGCAATGCGGACTTGCTGCAATTGTGGAACAAATTGTGAAGCCTGGCATAGGTGTGCGCAGCCTATTGCATTAGGGTGGGCACCCCAAAGTTTAAATACACATGCATGTGTTTGCCTACATGTATATGGCCCTGGTACATTACTCTCCCTGCTGGCAAAGTGAAATAGAAGTGTGTGGCATTTCTCTTATGGCAGAGCAGGTCCGAGGGAGATCTTTCCCATCTCCTCACTGGCAAACAGAGCGATAATGCTAATGTGCCCTAGGTGATTAGGGTGTGCCCAGGCACACCCGGCACACCCTGTGCGCACGCCTATGAAGCCTGGCAAGTCTAGCAATAGCTAGTCATTTTCAAACTTGCAGCTCAATTGCTTGCTATCTTGGTCTAAAATGCTGAATTTTTATAGCTTTTCTGAGAGTTCAGAAAAAAGGGTGCGGAGAGCTAAAATTACACACTTCAGAGCTCAGTGAGGATAGCTCCGAGAGCTGATTGGGGGGAAGAGACCCCCCCCCCCTTCACACATCACACAGGAACAAAGCTGAGGCTGTCAATCTAAGACTGTGAGCTGATGCTCCCTCCCCTGTCACTATTTTTCTCTTGGTGTCAGGAAACTTGTCAGAAGTGACTCATGCTGATAGCAGAGGAAGGAAGCAACAGACAGAAATTACACTTAATGCTCTTTACTGAGAACCATACAGGCTATATTGAGATATGCTTTCAGATATCCATAGGACACACACCCCTGCTACACCCCCTTAAAGGAGAATTATGGAAACAAAATGATTAGTTAAATCCACAAGTGCTTTTTTTTTTTTATTACAACTACAATTCCTTTACACTGGCTTTTGAAATTTATAAATGCAGCAATTTAGAAATTGTAAGAAAGGTTTAGCACTGGGAAACACTTTTTGATAAATAAGTAGTGCATTTTATATACGACTATATAGATCAGACCAAAATGAGGGACAAATAAGGAGGAAAGAGGGAAAGGGGACTTTGTTCCAAATCAGGGACAGTCCCTCAAAATCAGGGACAAATGGGAGCTGTGCATTGCTAACCTCCTTCTGAAAATGGTAGTTGCCTGGCTGGTATGAAGACATATTGCTATAAGGCTCTATTTTAGGATCTCAGTATGCACTCAGAAGTGCTGATTAATACACTTCCAAGCAAGAGAATCAAAATATTGAAGCAAGATGAACTACGTGACAGCCAGGCTACTAGCATTTGAAGAACAAGCAGGGGCGGCCCGTCCATTAGGGACGCAGGGGCGCTGCCCCCCCCCATACATGCGTCCGGCCCCCTAATCTACATGCAGGGGCGCCGGATGCATGGAGTTCAATGGGGATTAGAGCCAGAGGCTCTAATAGGCTTCAGAAAAGGGTGGACCCGGGTCGCAGAGCACTGCGCCCCGAACCCACCCAGTTGTGTGACAAGAGCGAATGAAAATTCGCTATTAACACACTGACTCGCCTCCCAGCCAATCAGGAAGCTGGCCGTGAGACCACGTTCCTAAGTGGCTAAAAAGAGACAAGATTTTACTGGCCATTGGCCTGGAAGAGGGAGGAGACATACAGCCGAGGAGACTCACAGCCTCCCTGACACCCGACCTGCATTCACCAAGGACAGCCCGATCTATAGCACCTCCATGATCTTCAAAGAAGTTCCCTGCACCTCATTGTGCCGAGTCCTCTGGAGATATATCCAATTCTTGCTGTGATCACCACTCAGAGATGACTTTAGTGTTCTCATGGCTCCAGCAGTAAATGTGTATCCAGTGCTCTGAGCCCAGGACACAGCAATGAACCTAGGATTTCTTCTGACATCCAGGCATCTTCTCTGGATCCTCATAGGTAAGTGCCTTGTGATCATTCTACTGCTTACTGTCTGATTGTACAGTAGGTGTTCACACTGACTTTTTTCCATAGGCACATATACATATGTTTTAGCATTTTTAATGTATTTACTTATTATTATCACTATGATTGGTTCTTCACTTCCTTGAGATGCACTGAAAATTGATTCATGACATGTCAACCAAGTGTTTGACTTTAATTAAACATGCAATACTACAAAAGTGATTCACACACCCAATATGAATTTTCATATTTATCTGGGTTATAGGTTCCAGGTAAGTAAAAGATTACATTTTCTGTGGCATGATTGTATTTATTTTGCAATTGCTCTAAAGCTATAAATCTTTACTAACTGCCCATCTGCAAGAAAAACATAAAAATTCCTTAGTACTGGGTTTCCAGAATGAACCCTCCAGGGTTACTTTAGCTAGGTATATGTGTGCTCATTTTCTTCCTTTTAGATCTGTTTGCTACAAGGTAAATGGAAATTGCTTGAAACCATATAGAGGGTTCAATTAATTATGTAGTAAGAGACAGGGGAGGCCCGTCCATTGGGGGCGCAAGGGCGCCGCCCTCATCCATGTGTCCAGCCCCCTAATCTACATGCAGGGCACCGGACGCATGGAGTTCAACGGGGATTTTTTTTTCTTTTTCTGAAGCACCCGATTAGAGCCAGAGGCTCTAATAGGCTTCAGAAAAGGGTGGGATAGGGGTGCAGAGCACTGGGGGAGGCGCTGTGTGGGACGGTCACCATCAGGACCAGCGCTGTCCTTCACTAAAAAGGTGGGTGCAACTGGGGTAGGTGGGGGGCCCTTTAATTGGCACTTGCCGCACTCACCTCCAGCGTCCAGGGGAGACGTCCAGCATGATAGGAGTATTACATTCTACTATGGGCTCTGCTGACTGGAGGAGAACTACAAGTCTCAGCAAATTCTGTGCAGCCAGGGAGCCCTATAGGTGAGCCAGCATTCCCCAAGTCATACATTCCTTCTACAAGTCAGCAGCTGATGTCTTCTGTCCATAGTCCAGGGTTCATGGCATGGTGGGCATCACACTGGAGTTATGGGTGCCCCCAGCCCTCCCATAGTGTGTGCCATATTGGAACATGTATAACCCCCAGAAAAACACCTGTCCCCAGAGATGGGGGATCTTCACCGATATCTTCCAGTCAGTGCACGATCGATATGGGGGGCATTGCCCAGAATCAGTATGGGGGGGGGGGGGGGGGGAGTCCATTTTCCTTCCACTTCACAATTATGTGCCGGTCTATCACATAAAATATTGGTTGTAATTTAACATGACAAAATGTGGATTATTTCCAAGGGGTGACTATGAATACTTTTTCAAGGCACTGTACCTTGATTACTGAAGGCCCCTTTCACACTTGTGTGACCTCAAAGTCACGCAATTTTTTACCGTGAAGCAATGCCTATTACATTTTTCTGTTTGCGCCCCCCAAATTTTGAGCACCAGCCGCCACTGAGAACAAGGGGTCAGAAATTATAGCTTTTATGTTTCTATCATGATAGGTTTGCTTTTAAGTTCCTCTCTCCGTCTACTGTTGTGCTTTTTGTTTTGCAAGCTGGTTATCTGAAGCGTGCCTGCTGGTTATTTGAAATATGTATGCTGGTTAAATGAAGTATGCAAGCTAGTTATCTTAAAGTGGAACTTCTCTCTCTCAATCAACATGGATTCATTTTAATCCTTATGCTGCATGCATTAGTAAATAGATAGGAAAGTATTTCATATTTACTTGTTTTAAACTTTTTTTTACATTTCTTCAGTTACTTACTGGTTTCCATGCCTAGGCAAATAATGACATGCATCCCAGGAGTCTTCAGGAGAGGCGGGAAGGTTCTCAGCTCAGCCTATGTCTGAGCTAAGAGCAGATGGATTCCAGGAAGTAAATGATACATGAATCATCTTCCCTTACTCAAGATGGCTACTGCCAGAAATGCCAGGGGGTGTTTTTCAAAATGATTTCTAAGCAAAATAAAGCATGGAGACATGGATGGATGGGGATCCTTTGAATGATACAAATGATTTAAATAGTATTTTTGGTTTGTGGTGCTCAGATGTAGTGCAGTTCCACTTTAAGTATGCATGCTGGTTATATGAAGTATGAAAGCTAGTTATATGAAATATGCATGCTGGTTATATGAAATATGCATGCTGGTTATATGAAGTATGCAAGCTAGTTATATGAAATATGAAAGCTAGTTATATGAAGTATGAATGCTAGTTATATGAAGTATGGAAGCTAGTTATATGAAGTATGCATGCTGGTTATATGAAGTATGCCAGCTGGTTATATAAAGTATGCAGGTTGGTTATATGAAGTATGCAAGCTACTGTAGTTATATTAAGCATGCATGTTGGTTTAATGAAGTATGCATGCTGGTTATATGAAGTATGCATGCTGGTTATATGAAGTATGCAAGCTAGTTATCTGATGCATGCATGCTGGTTATATGATGTGTAGCGGATTACCACTATATATATATATATATATATATATATATGCATGTTTATCGTTATTGTTGAAACTGCTAGGGTGCCCCTTTAAGGCTGCTTTCAGAAGGAGATCGGCCTCTCACAAGAAGTAGAAGAACTGGATTGTGGGAGATGTAGTTCTGAACTGAGAGCAGCCTTTTATCTGAATAGCTAGGGAAACTGTTCTCCCAGGGAGCAACAGGGGAAGTGAAGGACCATGGGGGAGCCTATAAACCTATCTGCCTCACAGTGCACTTGCTCTCTTGCTTCCGGGACTCAGTGAGGACAGACCAGCCTGAGAGGTGTGTCGGGGCAATGTTGGTAATTGAGGCCTAGTACATCCGGCCTAGCGAGAGCGGAGCCCATCCTCAACAGCGCGGATGCTGGTGACTACACAGCGGCAGCAGATCCAGAGGAGCTGAACGGAGAGCAGGCGGACGCTGAACTGAGCTGACTGATCAGGGCAGCCGAGTACTAATCACTCTCAGTGACGCAGGAACATGGGAGAGCACATTGCTCGGGTTTACAGGATAAACACAAGTGGACACTGACAGACGGAAGAGTGCCTGGTGTAATCCTAATCACAAGTATAAATATTCATCTATGACACACTGATTGCAGACAGGATCACATATACACTGAGAAAGCTGCTCAGTTCCACTCGTAGACAACAACTTGTGGTATCCATCCCAAAACATTGTATACTAAAATAAACCCCAAAAGGGATTTAAGAGGCGGGGGAAGGGATATTGCGATACCAGGAAAGGTGAAAGGACAAGTGTAGATACAAAGAATATATCTATAAAATAATTAATCTTTATTGTTACACATAGATAAAAAAGACAATGTCTTAGTAACAGTACATGGCATCACATTACACAAATGTTAACAATGCGACATACATTAAAAACGCACCAAGTACAAAGGGTGGATGGCAAACGGCATATGAAGAGCAAAAAGCTCAGATACAAGGACTCCAAACCCCTACGCGTTTCAACTTAAAGTCTTCCTCAGGGGGTATATTGGGCCAAGCCTGCCTTTTAGTTACACAAAGCAACAGGTTTTCATTATGCACCATTACAACTTTCTAGACAGTGACATCCTAACAACCAATGATGTTATCAGTTGATAAGGAGAATGCCTGTTGCCTCCACAGCATCCTTGTTTGACCCTTCTCTGCCCCTCTCCCTCAGCACTGGGGGGACATTAGCTGAGTGATGGAGAGAAATTGAGGGAGAAGAGAAACATTTGAATTCTAGTCAGTACCAGTGTGCAAAAGTGTATTTGCTTTGGAAGAAAACATCACCTCTAACGTTGGGTGTCCTACGTGTGGATGTTGCTGCATTTTGTAAAGCTATTAAAATATTTTTTTACATTTTAGAATGGGGTGCCTCGAGACTGTGACTTGACTGACTTGACATTGCCTATAATTTTAAAGGGTGTCTCGAGACTGTCCATAGTTTTAAAGGGTGCCTTGAGATTGAGTGTAATTTTAAAGAGTACTCTGGTCTATATAAATCACCTAGCGTGTAATTACTATGCACAGTATGTAGACAAGATGAGTATTGTATTCAATGTTAGCTGTAGAATGATAAGCTTTCATAATTAAGACCAGGCTGGACAAGTAAGGCATGCCTGCTACTGGGCAATGGTGGTAGTTAAAAGGGTATGTTACCTCAACATTTCATATCCCTGATGTGTCTGTGTTACCATGTTCTTGAATTAAAACGTATCCTGTTCTCTTTGCATTGATTCCTTTGTTTGAAATACATGGAGATCCAGCCAGTCCCCCGCTCTTCTATCTCAAACTGGCCTTGCCAGAGCTGAACCGTGATATTACCGCCACCACTGCCGAATTGGTACAATACAGACTGGCAGAACTGTTCACATGCTGTGGTTGTCATGCTTTGCATTTATAACTTGGGGTTCAAAGTTTGACAGGCAGCACAGACTGTCACACTCACCCATTGAGTTCAATAGGACCGCACTGCAACTGCAAACCAAAAATTTAGCTTGCAATTGCAGCACAGTTCATTTGACAATTAAAAAAAAAAGTTAGAAAACACTGGTGTCAGAAGACGGCAGTAGCACCACCTGAGTGCCTGTCTGCTGCTGCTACACCACCCTCTACAAAGGAATTAACTGCAAATCCCTTGTGTACAGATTTTCTTCAGAAATTTACACAGTCTACTCTAACTTACTTATACGGCGGCAAGGTGGCAATGCTGCATCAGAATCAGTGGCGGCTGGTGCTCAAAATTTTTGGGGGGCACAAAAAGAAAAATGTAATAGGTATTGCTTCTTGGCAAAAAACGCGGTAAAAAATTGTGTGACTTTGAGGTCATGGTACAGGCATGGCACAGGTGATGGTAAAGGCATGGCACAGGCATGGCACAGATGATGGTATAGGCATGGCACAGATGATGGTATAGGCATGGCACAGGTGATGGTATAGGCATGGCACAGATGATGGTACAGGCATGGCACAGGTCATGGCACAGGTCATGGGTACAGGCATGGCACAGGCATGGCACAGATGATGGTATAGGCATGGCACAGGTCATGGTACAGGCATGGCACAGGTCATGGTACAGGCATGTCACAGGTCATGGTAAGGGCATGGCACAGGGGATGGTACAGGCATGTCACAGGTCATGGTATAGGCATGTCATAGGTGATGGTATAGGCATGTCACAGGTCATGGTAAGGGCATGTCACAGGTCATGGCACAGGTCATGACACAGGCATGGTACAGGCATGGCACAGGTGATGGTAAGGGCATGGCACAGGTGATTGTACAGGCATGTCACAGGTGATGGTACAGGCATATCACAGGTCATGGTAAGGGCATGGCACAGGTCATGGCACAGGCATGGCACAGGTCATGGTACATGCATGTCACAGGTCATGGTATAGGCATGTCACAGGTAATGGTAAGGGCATGTCACAGGTCATGGCACAGGTCATGGTACAGGCATGTCACAGGTCATGGCACAGGTCATGACACAGGCAAGGCACAGGCATAGCACAGGTCATGGTACAGGCATGGCACAGGTCATGGTACAGGCATGGCACATGTCATGGTAAGGGCATGGCACAGGTCATGGTAAGGGCATGGCACAGGTCATGGTATAGGCATGTCACAGGTCATGGTAAGGGCATGTCACAGGTCATGGTACAGGCATGTCACAGGTCATGGCACAGGTCATGACACAGGTCATGGCACAGGCATAGCACATGTCATGGTACAGGCATGTCACAGGTCATGGTAAGGGCATGTCACAGGTCATGGCACAGGTCATGGTACAGGCATGTCCCAGGTCATGGTACAGGCATGTCACAGGTCATGGTAAGGGCATGGCACAGGGGATGGTACAGGCATGTCACAGGTGATGGTATAGGCATGTCATAGGTGATGGTATAGGCATGTCACAGGTCATGGTAAGGGCATGTCACAGGTCATGACACAGGCATGGTACAGGCATGGCACAGGTGATGGTAAGGGCATGGCACAGGTGATGGTACAGGCATGTCACAGGTCATGGCACAGGTATGTCACAGTTCATGTCACAGGTCATGGCACAGGTCATGGTACACAGGTACAGGCATGTCACAGGTCAAGTCATAGTTCATGGCACAGGTCATGGTACACAGGTACAGGCATGTCACAGGCATGGCACAGGTCATGGTACAGGCATGGCACAGGTCATGGTAAGGGCATGGCACAGGTCATGGTAAGGGCATGGCACAGGTGATGGTATAGGCATGTCACAGGTCATGGTAAGGGCATGTCACAGGTCATGGCACAGGTCATGGTACAGGCATGTCACAGGTCATGGCACAGGTCATGCCACAGGCATGGCACAGGTCAGGGTACAGGCATATCACAGGTCATGGTAAGGGCATGGAACAGGTCATGGTAAGGGCATGTCACAGGTCATGGCACAGGTCATGGTACAGGTCATGGCACAGGCATAGCACATGTCATGGTACAGGCATGTCACAGGTCATGGTAAGGGCATGTCACAGGTCATGGCACAGGTCATGGTACAGGCATGTCCCAGGTCATGTCACAGGTCATGGCACATGTCATGGTACAGGCATGTCACAGGTCATGGCACAGGTATGTCACAGTTCATGTCACAGGTCATGGCACAGGTCATGGTACACAGGTACAGGCATGTCACAGGTCAAGTCAAAGTTCATGGCACAGGTCATGGTACACAGGTACAGGCATGTCACAGGCATGGCACAGGTCATGGTACAGGCATGGCACAGGTCATGGTAAGGGCATGGCACAGGTCATGGTAAGGGCATGGCACAGGTGATGGTATAGGCATGTCACAGGTCATGGTAAGGGCATGTCACAGGTCATGGCACAGGTCATGGTACAGGCATGTCACAGGTCATGGCACAGGTCATGCCACAGGCATGGCACAGGTCAGGGTACAGGCATATCACAGGTCATGGTAAGGGCATGGCACAGGTCATGGTAAGGGCATGTCACAGGTAATGGCACAGGTCATGGTACAGGCATGGCACAGGTCATGTCACAGGTCATGGCACATGTCATGGTACAGGCATGTCACAGGTCATGGCACAGGTATGTCACAGTTCATGTCACAGGTCATGGCACAGGTCATGGTACAGGTCATGGTACACAGGTACAGGCATGTCACAGGTCAAGTCACAGTTCATGTCACAAGTCATGGCACAGGTCATGGTACACAGGTACAGGCATGTCACAGGCATCTCACAGGTCATGGTACAGGTATGTCACAGGTCATGTCACAGGTCATGTCACAGTCATGTCACAGGTCATGTCACAGGTCATGTCACAGTCATGTCACAGGTCATGTCACAGGTCATGTCACAGTCATGTCACAGGTCATGTCACAGGTCATGTCACAGGTCATGTCACAGTCATGTCACAGGTCAGGTCACAGGTCATGTCACAGTCATGTCACAGTCCTGTCACAGGTCAGGTCACAGGTCATGGCATCGCGCTGCAGCGGCTTCAATCACTTACCTGCTCTCCTGGGCTGCCTGCGAGACCTCCACGGCGCGCCGCTCCTCTCCTCGAGTCCTCTTCTTCCTTCTTCTGACGGCGGCGGGAACCCGGTTCGGCGGGAAGGTGACGGAGATCGGGCGGTGAGTGAGACGTCCACGGCGCACTGCTCCTCTCCTCAAGTCCTCTTCTTCCTTCTTCTGACGGCGGCGGGCAGCCAAACCACCTCTCTCTCTGGCAGATCGTTTTTCATGCTACACCGGTCCGGCAGGAAGGTGACGGAGATCGGGCGGTGATGGTGAGTGACTAATGCACGCACGTGGGGTGGAAAACCCAACCCCCCCATAGCCACCACTAAGTCCGGCGTCCCTAGTGGGCTAAAAATTGAATTTTTTTTATCTTTTTTTTTTTTTATCTTTTTTTTTTTTTTTTTTGGGGGGGGGGGGCCCTGCGCCCCCTATAGACAGGCCGCCGCCACTGATCGGAATACGTACCTAATCCGACACTATCAGGTCTGAGGCATGCGTGCCCCGCAGGTGACCCACTCCCACTGTGATTATACACAGCGGGAGCTGATCTGAGGGTACACAGACTCAATGTTTATTGGCACCCACCGATCATTCAGCACATAGGCAGAACGGCAGTCTGCCTATGTAAACAAGGCTGATCACCTTTTTGTCAATAAGGAAAGCAGGGATCCTGTGCTCTTGCAAAGCAGGGACATGGATCTATGCCTTCCTCTAGTAAAAATACCTCCCCCACAGTACACAAACACACTAGCTAGGCACACATTTAATCCTTTGATTGGCCCTGATGTTTAACCCCTTCCCAGCTAGTGTCATTAGTACAGTGACAGTGCATATTTTTAGCACTGATCACTGTATTAGTGTCACTGGTCCCTAAAAACTGTGAAAAGTGCCAGTTTATGTCCTACTGTCTGCCGCAATATCGCAGTTCCAATATAAGTAACTGATTTTCATCATTACTAGTAAAAAAAAAATAAAAATATATATATATATATATATATATATATCCCATAGTTTGTAGATGCTATAACTTTTGCTCAAACCAATCAATATACACTTTTTGAAATTATTTGGCATTTGTGAAGTCAGGCACTTATGTGGATGAGAAGGCCTGGCTTGCCGTCTCCACTCTAATTCATCCCAAAGGTGTTCGATCGGGTTGAGGTCAGGACAGTCAAGTTCCTCCACCCCAAACTCGCTCATCCATGTCCATGGACCTTGCTTTGTGTACTGGTGCAAAATCATGTTGGAACATGAAGGGGCCATCTCCAAACTGTTCCCACAAAGTTGGGAGCATGAAATTGTCCAAAATGTCTTGGTATTCTGACGCCTTAAGAGTTCCCTTCACTGGAACTAAGGGGACAAGCCCAACCCCTGAAAAACAACCCCACACCAAAATCCCCCCTCCACCAAATGATTTGGACTAGTGCACAAAGCAAGGTCCATAAAGACATAAATGAGCAAGTTTGGGGTGGAGGAACTTGACTGGCCTGCACCCGACAGAATACCTTTGGGATGAATTACAGTGGAGACTGCGAGCCAGGTCTTCTCGTCCATATCAGGGCCTGACCTCACAAATGCGCTTCTAAAAAAATGGTCAAACATTCCCATAGACACACTCCTAAACCTTGTGGACAGCCTTCCCAGAAGAGTTGAAGCTGTTATAGCTGCAAAGTGTGGGCCAACTCAATATTGAACCCTAAAGACTGGGATGCCATTAAAGTTCATGTGCGTGTAAAGGCAGGTGTCCCAATACTTTTGGTAATATAGTATAGATTTACATAGAATTGGACTTTAATGAACTACAAACAACTTTGCTTAGGAGGGGGTCACAGAAATTTTGAAGATTCAAGCTGAACTAGAGCAATTCAAGCTAATATCAAATTTCTCTGCTCTGGATGAGAAACTAAAAGTAACTTTAAACTGATTGGGGGGGGGGGGGGGCGATCAGTTTTCCTTGCTGAGGAAAGGAAGGTAATATAAGATGTTTAGAGGCACATATAGAATGTGGCAAGATTTTGTATGCTATGTACTTATTATGTTTGTAGCACTACTGTCATATGCACCCGATCACATAGCATAACAAAAGTATATTTAAAAATGACTGCTTACTGTTTTGTATTATTGTTTTGTTTTTTCATTGGCTAAATAAAATAGTTTAACCAAAAAAAAAAAAAAAGGCTGCTTACCATTTCTAATGTCCTTTTCTTTTAAGGCCAGCAATGAAAAATTCTACTTAGTTCTTTTTGTTTATGAGGGGGCTGAGGAGCGGTGTTCTTACCAAAGGTTTTTGATTTAGCAGCTGGACTTCTCCATTTTATGTTTATGAGAGGAAACTCAGCCTGTCCTTCACATTTAAAACATATTTTTTTTTTCCTTTTTTAGGTATGTGGTGTGAACGCATAACAAACATCAAACACAAAAATAGTGGGGTTTTCTCAAATTTGACTGAAAAATTCCCACCTTACCATGAGCTGTCTGGTTGTGCTCATCTATAATGCTTACCCAGAAGCCCAACATGCGGCCAGCAGACCCCATGCGGCCCGCTTGGATCCCATGTGCAGCCTGTGAGGGTTGGGCACTAGGTAAACGAAAGCTTCAGGTGGCCTTGGTGCCAGCTGTATTGGCTCTGGCACAGTTTATATGTAAACAGCCAGCGTGCAATGTGCAGATTTTTCCTGTATATTGACCTTATAAGTGCAAGTCACATCCCTCTGCTTTGACATATCACATGACATGAAAGGACATGAGGGTATTTCCCTCACTCTGTGGGTGCCACTGCTCTGAGGACTTGTGAGTACATTTTAGGAAGGGAAGGGGGATGTGTGCTGGGGTGATACTGGCTGAAGGGGGCTCTGTGCTGGCTAGACCTTCCTCCACAGAAATGCCCAGATATAGGGCCTCAGAATAGGGCTTGATCTATACCCAGCATTGAGAGGTGCATTTAGGCAGTGCCGGGACAAGGTCATCCAGTGCCCAGGGCAAGGATGCCAAACTGGGCCCCCCTTCCCTTAGGGTTAGGGTCAAGGCTCCCCCCCATCGCTGCAATAAACCATTGCGCCCAGGGCAACCGTCCCTCCTGCCCACCCCTTGTCCAAGCCCTGCATTTAGGGGACAGCTGGACATCAATCAAAATGGGACCCTGGAGAACTTAACGTTATTTTATGAGAGTTCTTCTTTAAGGATATTTCCTTTGCTTATGTCACTTCATGCAATCCCAAGCAGAATCAGGAATTGGCCTTTAAAGAATTCTCACTGCCTAAAATCTTTGCTAAGTACTGCGTGTGTGTGTGTGTGTGTGTGTGTGTATGTGTATGTACAGTGCCCCCTTGAACTTTGCGACCTTTTGCCACATTTCAGGCTTCAAACATAAAGATAAAAAACTGTAATTTTTTGTGAAGAATCAACAACAAGTGGGACACACTCATGAAGTGGATCAAAATTTATTGGATATTTCAAACTTTTTTAACAAATAAAAAACTGAAAAATTGGGCATGCAAAATGATTCAGCCCCCTTAAGTTAATACTTTGTAGCACCCCCTTTTGCTGCCATTACAGCTGTAAGTCACTTGGGGTATGTCTCTATCAATTTTGCACATCTAGAGACTGACATTTTTTCCCATTCCTCCTTGCAAAACAGCTCGAGCTCAGTGAGGTTGGATGGAGAGCGTTTGTGAACAGCAGTTTTCAGTTCTTTCCACAGATTCTCGGTTGGATTCAGGTCTGGACTTTGACTTGGCCATTCTAACACCTGGATATGTTTATTTGTGAACAATTCCATTGTAGATTTTGCTTTATGTTTTGGATCATTGTCTTGTTGGAAGACAAATCTCTGGCCCAGTCTCAGGTCTTTTGCAGACCCCATCAGGTTTTCTTCCAGAATGGTCCTGTATTTGGCTCCATCCATCTTCCCATCAATTTTAACCATCTTCCCTGTCCCTGCTGAAGAAAAGCAGGCCCAAACAATGATGCTGCCACCACCATGTTTGACAGTGGGGATGGTGTGTTCAGGGTGATGAGCTGTGTTGCTTTTACGGCAAACATAAAGTTTTGCATTGTTGCCAAAAAGTTCGATTTTGGTTTCATCTGACCAGAGCACCTTCTTCCACATGTTTGGTGTGTCTCCCAGGTGGCTCGTGGCAAACTTTAAACGACACTTTTTATGGATATCTTTAAGAAATGGCTTTCTTCTTGCCACACTTCCATAGTCTAGATTTGTGCAGTATACGACTGATTGTTGTCCTAAGGACAGAGTCTCCCACCTAAGCTGTAGATCTCTGCAATTCATCCAGAGTGATCATGGGCCTCTTGGCTGCATCTCTGATCAGTCTTCTCCTTGTATGAGCTGAAAGTTTAGAGGGACGGCCAGGCCTTCGTAGATTTGCAGTGGTCTGATACTCCTTCTATTATAATATTATCGCTTGCACAGTGCTCCTTGGTATGTATATGGAGACTTGATTACACACAGGTGGATTCTATTTATCATCATTAGTCATTTAGGTCAACATTGGATCATTCAGAGATCCTCACTGAACTTCTGGAGAGAGTTTGCTGCACTGAAAGTAAAAAGGCTAAATAATTTTGCACGCCCAATTTTTCAGTTTTTTATTTGTTAACAAAGTTTGAAATATCCAATAAATTTTGTTCCACTTCATGATTGTGTCCCACTTGTTGTTGATTCTTCACAAAAAATTACAGTTTTATATCTTTATGTTTGAAGCCTGAAATGTGGCAAAAGGTCGCAAAGTTCAAGGGGGCTGAATACTTTCGCAAGGCACTGTGTGTGTGTATGTATATATATATATATATATATATATATATATATATATATGGAAAAAGTCTGGGATTGCTGTACTCAAATTTATTGAAAAATAAAATAAAAAATATATACAAATATGCAGATATAAAGTAGTTCCATATCAACAGTTTCAAGGTTAAATTGTTTACGCCCTTCCTCAGGTAGAAACACACATAAATGATCAACAGTTTTCAATATATATAGTTGCCTTACACCGGAAACGAATTAGGAAATAACTCTTTAATTGTACAAACAAGAACCTTCTGTTTTCTAATATCCTTAATCTCAAATCGGTGGCTGTATGGGCTAAGTTTACTCTCCATTATGTTAAAGAAGAAATTTTGATTCAGACCTACCATCGAAATACATACATTTGTTTAAAAATCAGTGTAGCATCAACCTAGGTAGGTGCTAGAAGAGAGAGTATGGTTTTGGATTTTTTCTGCTTACCAGAGAGATTGCCAGGTAAATCTATATTGCTCTTTGCCTACCAGAGAGCACAATCTGCTAGGGAGGTCTGCTTATGGTGCTCAGGTGCAGCTCAGCTTGTCTGAAGTGTTTCATACTGGTTCAATAGGGAGGCATATTGGACAGTGGCAGGAAACCTGACAAATGAGTGCACAGTCATTTAGTACAGCCCTTTGATTGGCAGCGGAAAGTGCATTGGTGCATGCTGGGATACTGTATAAATGCCAAGGGCACATGTTCTCGGGGTCTTTCATTTAGACAGCAGGGACCCGAAGGTAGAGGGCACCTCTGTAGAAGCTGCCATGCGGCCTGGATGAGTAAACTGTCCCCTAGTGACTGTCTGCAGGTAATCAGAGGAGGCCCAAGAAGTCATCACACAGCAAGCCCTATGGGGACAGTGCTACACTAGTAACCATTAAATAGGTATAGGTGCAAAACGACATTTCTGATAACAAAACCCTATATGGGCTGTATAGTGTTAAGACGATTTATCCAATGAACCTCAATTTTTTGCAGTTTCAATTCTCGGTTGCCCCCCCCCCCCGGTCTATCATAGGGGGGTTGCCTCTATGACCATAAAGCAGAGCTGTACCACTGTATGTTTCATTTGTACAAAGTGTATTGCTAACAGGAGCTTAATTTGTCACGTATGGAGTATTTGTGTCTGGCTTTACGATCTTTCACTTTCTGTGTGGTTTCCCCCCACATATAAGTCCACAAGGACATTTAATAATATAGACGACAAAGGATGATTGCCAAGTATGGTATCCCTTGATCTCTATATTCATCCCACGATGTGGGTAATTCAATTATTTCCCTTTGATCATAGAACTACATTAGCTACAGTTTAAACAAGGATATTATCCATTATTAGGGCTACTGTTTAAACAAGGATATGATCCATTATTAGGGGGACCTAAAAAGGTTCAAGCAATATTGGTGTTACGTCAATACTGGTCATATTTTTACCAATCTACTGTATATATAGTTCTGCCCTTTCGATTTGATGGTTTAGGGCAATTTTGAAATTCACCAATTTGTGGATATATGGTCCTAAGAATGGGCCTATGTTTTTTAATAATATTTTGTACTTGCACAGAATGGGAGTGATACTGTGTAACTATTGATCATCTCCTGCCTGCATCTCTTTTACTACTTTTATCTATTGTTTAATTTCTCACTCTTTTAATGGTCTGTCTAGGGTAACCCCTTCCCACTAATTTGTCTTCCATTTCATCAAGTCATTTTTCTCTCTGAACTGGATCACTCACAATTCCTTTGACCCAAGTAAATTGACTTTTAGGTATTGATTTAAACACCTCGGGGGGGATGAAAATGTTATAATATAATAACTGATTATGATAAGTTGGTTTCACATAAAGATCACTATGTAAAAAGCCTTCACTGATCATTAAACATGTATCTAAAAATGGCATTCTCGCCTGACTCATATTGATGTTAAATTCCAAACCTGGTACTAGAAGGTTAAGGTATGCATGAAATAATAAAAGTGTATCAATGTCACCCCACCTAGACTCCAAACACGTCATCAATAAAGCGATCTCAACACCTGTAATTATTCCTAAATAGAACATTACCATAAAGTTCTCACTCATATTCATAAATGCGTTTATGTATGGAGGGGCGACAATAAAACCCATGGATGCTCCTCTGAGCTGCAAATAATGAGTCTCCTTATACAAAAAATAAATTTTCCTCCAAAACAATTTTCCAAAACTCCAACAAAAATGTAATCTGCACAGTTTACAGTGTAACGTCCTGACATTTCAGGACTTATAGTATGGAATCATAGCATATAAACTTGATGTATCCCAAGTGACCAGGATTGAACCAGCAGGCACACATTGCTGACCTTGTCTAAAAAATCATAAGTATCCTGTATAAATTAACAAGTTCCAAAAATAAGTTCTGCAATGGTTTTATTCAAATATTTAGCCAAGGGTGTCCTTACTGATTCCATGCTGGACACAATTGGGTGACCCAGAGGGTCACAGGCATTTTTATGAATCTTAGGCAAAGTTTACAGAACCGGGGTCACCAGAAACTCAGCAGTTAAATATGACTGTGTGTCACTATCTATAATTTTATCCTGTACTGCATATTTCAAAAGTTCCTTGATTCTTTTCTGTATATGAAAAACTGGATTATAGTCCAGGCGAGCATAAATTTTACCATCCGACAGCTGTCCCATCATTTCCTTCTCATATTTCTCTGTGTCTATCGCTACAACAGAACCTCCCCTGTAGGCCAGCTTGATTGTGAAATCCTACCTGGCTGACAAAGAAACTATTGCTGAAATCTCATCACGATTCAGATTATTGGGTATATGGTCTATCAGGGTTTGATCTTCTAAAAATAGTTTATTATCCTGATCAACTTTTTATATGTAAAATTCCACCGCAGGGGAGGAGCTAGGGGGCGTTATTTGGCTTTTATTACGTACAAATTTCCTACAGATAACGGTAGTGGATTAGAATTGTACACAAATGGTCGTGAGGAAAAAAAGGCTTTTAAACAAATTGGTTCCCTCTCCTTCACAGAGGAAGATGCTTCCCGACTCTATACAGGTACAACAGGATCAAGAGATTTCTTGACACAAGATTCATCGTTACAGCTCACACGTAAGCTAGAGAAATTACTCCAGAGGGCAACCACTAGGGAATTGCATGAGGTTACATTCATGGAGTATTTCAAATTACAATTTATTCCAAGAGGTTTAACTGATCTCTACCCTATTTGCACATGATATGGATTTTAAAACCAAGTTTGCCCAAATTATCAACATGTGTTCGTTTGATATTATGACGCTAACTGTCCAGTTTCTACAACAAGAACGTACTTTACTGACTAAATAGATAGTGGATGTGGAGACACAACGGGATAACCTTCTGAGCTAGGAGGAGATGCTAAAGACACAATTGGACAACTTTCTGGGCTAGGAGGAGTTGCTAAAAATGAAGAAAATCTGTACGGATAATTAATCACCTTCAGAAAAAATGTGGAAATTCATAAGAGGAATAAGTTCGAACAAGATCGGGACGACTATGCCCATAACAGGGTTTATAATTGGACGGATCTGAATTACCAATGTTTCAGATCTTATAAGCAAGGATATTACCACAAACAACAATATATAGGTACCTCAACATCATCTATGGCATCTATTACTTCATCTAATAATGCAACAGATCAAACTTTTTTAGAGGCTTCATCTTTTAATCCCCCTACAGGAGGAGGGGAGGGGTAAGTGGTATAAAAAAATTAATGACAACGAGGAGTGACAACCAAGAGGACGAGACAACAGAGATCGTAGTGGAGAATGTGGTACATAACATTTCTTCTGTTGAACTATCAGAGACTGAGCTGTTTGTGTTGAATAAGGGATTAGGTTTTTGTCCAAAGGAACGTATTAACACATTTGTTTTGAAACAGGATTTATACAGATTTTATAGACAGATTTGTTTTTCCTCACGCCCATTTGTGTACAATTCTAATCCGCTACCCTTATCAGTAGAAAATTTAAATTTACGTAAAAAAAAAGCCAAATAACCTCCAGTGCCTCTTCCACTCTGGTGGAATTGTACAAAAAATAGGTTGATCAAGATATTAAACTATTTTTAGAAGATCAAACCCTGATAGACCATACACCCAATAACCTGAATCGTGATGAGATTGCATCACTAGCTTCTTTCAGCCAGGCAGGATATCACAACCAAGCCGGCTGACAAAGGAGGTTCGATTGTAGCGATAGACACAGAGAAATATGAAAAGGAAATTATGAGACAGCTAAATTATTATTATTATTATTAAACTATGGTAAAACTTATGCTCGCCTGGACTATAATCCAGTTTTTCATATACAGAAAAGAATGAAGGGACTTTTGAAATATGCAGTACAGGATAAAATTATAGACAGTGACAAACAGTTATATTTAACTACTGAGTTTCCGGTGACCCTGGTTCTGTATATTTTGTCTAAGATTCAAAAAAATGCCTGCACCCCTCGGGGTCACCCAATTGTGTCCAGCATGGGATCAGTAACAGCACCCTTGACATTGATACTCTTTTATTATTTCATGCATACCTTAACCTTCTAGTATCAGGTTTGGAATTTAACATCATTATGAGTCAGGAGAGAATGCCATTTTTAGATACATGTTTAATGATCAGTGAAGGATCTATACATAGTAATCTTTATGTGAAACCAACTCATCGTGATAAGTTATTATATTAGAAAAGTTTCCATCCCCCCCGAGGTGTTTAAATCAATCCCTAAAAGTCAATTTACTCGGGTCAAAAGAATTGAGAGTAATCTAATTCAGAGAGAAAAATGGCTTGATGAAATGGAAGACAAATTGGTGGGAAGGGGTTATCCTAGACCAGTGATGGCAAACCTTTTTGAGCGAGCCCAAGTGCCCAAACTGCAACACAAAACCAACTTAATAATTTCAACGTGCCAACACTGCAATTTAACCTGAATACTGAGGTTTTAGTTTAGAAAAAACAACTCATACAGTTGTCTGAACAAATTAACATCTTTTGTTGTAAAAGAAAAACACAATAACAGAGCACATCAATTTCACTACACAGAATACACAACGCTTTCCCATTGCGTTCAATCACTCCAAATGACTTTGTCCAGGCCTCTTGGAATGGTCTTTCACTATCTGTTTTCAGTTGTGCTTTTTTTTCTGTACTCATTTTTTGGTGCTCAAGATTTGGTGTCTACAAAAACACAAAATTTATTAAAAAAAAGATGGATAAAGCACCCAATACAAATCTATCCCTATACCAAAAATATTATTGTCACATTTACTAACCCCACCCATAAAAGATATACTGTAAAACAGTCCAGTGTGTCCAATCAAAAAGTCTCTGGCACTGCCGCTTTCTGCACACCTCGGAGGACACAGCGGATCGGCCCACTGCTGTATGCATTGAAAGGGATTGTATGCCATGGAGCAGAAGTCAGGGGATGGTCCACCACTAGGTAGGAAGGTAGCAGGGATACGTAGTTTATGATGCTGATGTCGATCGGACAGTTTTCAAGGTTCAACAAACAATAGGAACTGGCGCAGTGGTTATTAACCTCCCTGGCGGTATGATTATGTCTGGAATTACATACCAAAAGCGGTACAATTCTTTTCATGGAAATTTGGCGTTATGTATTATAGGCCTACAATTCTTAGTAATTACTGACTTAAACCTGACCAAAACAAGACTCTAGTAGACATCCCAGATGTGATAAATTTGAAACACAAACGCATGAATTATAATCGAATCAATAATATTATTTTATTATTTAATATATAATATATATATAATAAAATTATATTATTGATTAGATTATAATTCATGCATTATATATTATATATAGATATATGTGTGTGTGTGTGTGTATATATATATATATATATATATACACACACACACACATATATATATATATATATATATATTTATATATATATATAATATATAACGCATGAATTATAATTGAATCAATAATATAATTTTATATATATATATATATATATATATATATGTGTGTGTGCATAATATATATATATATATATATGCATATATATATATATATATATATATATATATATGCATATATATATATATATATATATATATATGCATATATATATATATAATATAATATAAAGTGTGTTTTGTGCAACGTTTTTTTTTTTTTTTTTTTTTTAATTTCCCTCCCTAGTTCCGCTCCATGCAACGGAACTAGGAAGTGATCGTACCGACGGAGGGACGGAGGAGCGGCGGGACTCTCGGCTGGCGGTCGCAGCAATGAGAGATCATCGCTGGATCGCCAGGAGAAGGTAAGAGAAGCTCCGCTGCGCTCTCTGCAATCCACCCCGAGCGTGACTCGGGGTTACCGATCCTGCAATGAAAAATCAACCCCGAGTCACGCTCGGGATTACCGCTAAGGTGGTTAAGGATTTACCCTTTTTATTTACCATCTGCATGAAGCAAAATATGACAATCAAACAGAATCTAAACTTGACAGACCACATATGGTCAGTCCATCAGGTGATAGAAAGGTCCTTTAAAGTCTATATGGCTATTTAAAAGTCCGTAGCTCAGGGCAAGCCTCAGGGGGAGGCTGAAGTAGTCTCCAGGTATCATGCAAGAGAGAAGGATATAGAGGCACCTCTAAGTGCAGACTGATAAAAAAGTATTTATTAAACACATAATTGTAGGAGAGCAACTCACATTTTTGTAGACATAGGCATATTTTATAGTCCAACGTCCTGTGGAACAACAAGGTACGCTGTGCTGAAGGTGACACTGCTCTGCTGGATCTGGAAGTCAGCTGTGTATGTAGAAGGATCCAGGAGAGAGAGGGCTGGAACGCTCTTGGAGCGCGACGTCAGGCATGATGACATCACTGGATGAGCTGTAACGCGTTTCCGAGCATGCGCACTGGCGATGAGCGGTCAGTGTGCGCTCCTTTGTCAAACTCTTCCGAGTATAGCTCACGTGCCCACAGAGAGGGCTCTGCATGCCAGCTGTGGCACATGTGCCATAGGTTCGCCAAGGCTGTCCTAGACAGACCATTAAAAGAGTGAGAAATGAAACAATAGACAAAAGTAGCAAAAGAGATGCAGGTAGGAGATTACCATTTGTTACACAGTATCACTCCCGTTCAGTACACATACATAATATTATTAAAACACATTGGCCCATTCTTAGGAAGAATTATCCACAAATTGGTGAATTTTAAAGTTGCCCCATACCATCATGTCAAAAGGGTAGAACTATTTATAGTAGCTCGGTTAAATCTGACCAGTATCGACGTTTAACAACTTGGAGAGTGAACTCAGCCCATAAAGCCACCGATTTGAGATTAAGAATATTAGAAAACAGAAAGCTTGAAGAGTTATTGCCTAATTAGTTTCCGGTGTAAGAAAACTATATGTATAAAATAAGAAATGTTGATCATTTATGTGTGTTCTTACCTGAGGAAGGACGAGAACAATTTAGGCCCGAAACATTTGATATGGAACTACTTTATATCTGTAAATTTGTATATATGTTTTCATCTATTTTTTAATAAATTTGAGTGCAGCAATCCTGGACTTTTTTCCTAAATGTGGCCCGTGGGAAGGCCTGATTGCATGCCCCTAGAAGAGTGCTGTTCGCCTCACCTGTATGTATATATTATATATATATATATACATTCAGTATCTCTCAAAGGTGAGTACACCCTTCCCATTTTTGTAAATATTTTATTATATCCTTTAGTGTGACAACACTGAAGAAATTAGATTTTGATAATGTAAAGTAGTGAGTGTTCAGCTTATACAACAGTGTAAATTTGCTGTCCCCTCAAAATAACGCAACACACAGCCATTAATGTCTAAACCGCTGGCAACAAAAGTGAGTACACCCCTAAGAGAAAATATCCAAATTGGGCCCGATTAGCGATTTTCCCTCCCCGGTGTCATGTGACCTGTTAGTGTTACAAGTTCTCAGGTGTGAATGGGGAGCAGGTGTGTTAAATTTGGTGTCATCGCTCTCACTCTCTCATACTAGTCACTGGAAGTTCAACATGGCACCTCATGGCAAAGAACTCTCTGAGGATCTGAAAAAAAAAATTGTTGTTCTACATAAAGATGGCCTAGGCTATAAGAAGATTGCCAAGACCCTGAAACTGAGCTACAGCATGGTGGCCAAGACCATACAGCGGTTTAACAGGACAGGCTCCACTCAGAACAGGCCTCTCTATGGTCAACCGAAGAAGTTGAGTGCACATGCTCAGCGTCATATCCAGAGGTTGTGTAGCGGGAAATCCAAATAAATTTCTTGGACTCAAGCTCTACAGGAAACAAGCTTTTATTCATTCGCTAGCGAAAGTCGGCTCAGCCCGGCTAATGCCTGCGTGCTAAGACCACAAAATATGACTGGCTGGCTTCTGTAGTTCTACAAAGGTTATCAGAACAACCATCCGTCATGTTAGAAGGCTTTTTAGCTGATGAGACAGTTGTCTTTGGGAAAAAGACGTATGAGTGCTGCCAGGATTGCTGCAGAGGTTGAAGGGGTGGGGGGTTAGCCTGTTAGTGCTCAGACCATTCCATGCACACTGCATCAAATTGCTCTGCATGGCTGTCGTCCCAGAAGGAAGCCTCTTCTAAAGATGATGCACAAGAAAGCCCGCAAACATTTTGCTGAAGACAAGCAGACTAAGGACATGCATTACTGGAACCATGTCCTGTGGTCTGATAAGACCAAGATAAACCTATTTGGTTCAGATAGTGTCAAGCATGTGTGGTGGCAACCAGGTGAGGAGTACAAAGACAAGTGCGTCTTTCCTACAGTCAAGCATGGTGGTGGGAGTGTCATGGTCTGGGGCTGCATGAGTGCTGCCGGCACTAGGGATCTACAGTTAATTGACGGAACCATGAATGTACGGTGACATACTGAAGTAGAGCATGATCCCCTCCGTTCGGAGACTGAAGTTCACTAACATCCACCAACTCCGTGATGTCGTCATAAAGAAGTGGAAGAGGACTCCGGTGGCAACCTGTGAAGTTCTGGTGAACTCAATGCCCAAGAGGGTTAAGGCAGTGCTGGAAAATAATGGTGGCCACACAAAATATTGACACTTTGGGCCCAATTTGGACTTTTTCACTTAGGGGTGTACTCACTTTTGTTGCCAGCTGTTTAGACATTAATGGCTGTGTGTTGAGTTATTTTGAGGGGACAGCTAATTTACACTGGTATACAAGCTATACACTCACTACTTTACATTGTAGCAAAGGGTAATTTCTTCAGTGTTGTCAAATGAAAAGATATAATAAAATATTTACAAAAATGTGACGGGTGTACTCACTTGTGTGAAATACTGTATGTATATATATATATATATGTATATATATATATATATATATATATATATATACATACAGTGCCTTGCGAAAGTATTCGGCCCCCTTGAACTTTGCGACCTTTTGCCACATTTCAGGCTTCAAACATAAAGATATAAAACTGTAATTTTTTGTGAAGAATCAACAACAAGTGGGACACAATCATGAAGTGGAACGAAATTTATTGGATATTTCAAACTCTGTTAACAAATACAAAACCGAAAAATTGGGCGTGCAAAATTATTCAGCCCCTCTACTTTCAGTGCAGCAAACTTTCTCCAGAAGTTCAGTGAGGATCTCTGAATGATCCAATGTTGACCTAAATGACTAATGATGATAAATAGAATCCACCTGTGTGTAATCAAGTCTCCGTATAAATGCACCTGCACTGTGATAGTCTCAGAGGTCCGTTTAAAGCGCAGAGAGCATCATGAAGAACAAGGAACACACCAGGCAGGTCCGAGATTCTGTTGTGGAGAAGTTTAAAGCCGGATTTGGATACAAAAAGATTTCCCAAGCTTTGGCCGTCCCTCTAAACTTTCAGCTCATACAAGGAGAAGACTGATCAGAGATGCAGCCAAGAGGCCCATGATCACTCTGGATGAACTGCAGAGATCTACAGCTGAGGTGGGAGACTCTGTCCTTAGGACAACAATCAGTCGTATACTGCACAAATCTGGCCTTCATGGAAGAGTAGCAAGAAGAAAGCCATTTCTTAAAGATATCCATAAAAAGTGCCGTTTAAAGTTTGCCACAAGCCACCTGGGAGACACACCAAACATGTGGAAGAAGGTGCTCTGGTCAGATGAAACCAAAATCAAACTTTTTGGCAACAATGCAAAACGTTATGTTTGGCGTAAAAGCAACACAGCTCATCACCCTGAACACACCATTCCCACTGTCAAATGTGGTGGTGCAGCATCATGGTTTGGGTCTGCTTTTCTTCAGCAGGGACAGGGAAGATAGTTAAAATTGATGGGAAGATGGATGGAGCCAAATACAGGACCATTCTGGAAGAAAACCTGATGGAGTCTGCAAAAGACCTGAGACTGGGACAGAGATTTGTCTTCCAACAAGACAATGATCCAAAACATAAAGCAAAATCTACAATGGAATGGTTCACAAATAAACATATCCAGGTGTAAGAATGGCCAAGTCAAAGTCCACAGAATCCAATCGAGAATTTGTGGAAAGAACTGAAAACTGCTGTTCACAAACGCTCTCCATCCAACCTCACTGAGCTCGAGCTGTTTTGCAAGGAGGAATGGGCAAAAATAGAGACATACCCCAAGCGACCTACAGCTGTAATTGCAGCAAAAGGTAGGGGGCTGAATAATTTTGCATGCCCAATTTTTCAGTTTTTTATTTGTTAAAAAAGTTTGAAACATCCAATACATTTCGTTCCACTTCATGATTGTGTCCCACTTGTTGTTGATTCTTCACAAAAAATTACAGTTTTATTTATGTTTGAAGCCTGAAATGTGGCAAAAGGTTGAAAAGTTCAAGGGGGCCAAATACTTTCGCAATGCACTGTATATATTCAAAGAAAAGAGATATTCCACCAGTCAGCAGATCCTTGAAGTTTAATGAAAACACAGAGTGCCACCACCTTAATCAAATACATAGTCCCTAATCTGTAACAAGTACAGCAGACACAGCATGTTTCTCATACACCTCCCAAGGTGTATGCACTTCCATTCGGGAATAACTCCTCTAAGGCTCCTTTCACACCTAGGCATCCCAGATCACGGGCAGAATCACGGCGATTCCGCCCGCACTTTCAATGGCACCCAAATTACGGCACAATTTTGCCGCGATTGTCGTCTGATGAATCGCGGTAAAATCGCACAAACAAAATTGCAGGATGATTGTCGCCCAAAAGAAGTTCCAGAACTTCTTTTGGGTAACAGGCGTCCCTCGATTTTGTTTGTACAATTTTACTGCGATTCATCGGGCGACAATCGTGGGGTCCTACCTATTTATTTATTTGTACATTTTTTTACATTCACTGGCGCTGCAGGTGTGTCATCTAGGGGTGCAGTGTGTGGTGTGTAGTGTAGGGGCTGATTTGACATCTGGAGGTGCAGAGTGTGTGATGTGTAAGAACAGGTGTGTCATCGGGGGGGGGGGCCATCTGTGTGGTCTGTGGGTAAGGTGTATTATAAGGGGTGCAGCATAGGTGTGCGTAGCCTATTGCATTAGAGTGTGTAACCCGAAGCCCAAACATACGTGTGTGTTTGTGTGCAAATTATGCTGTGTATATATACACAGTATCTCACAAAAGTGAGTACACCCCTCACATTTTTGTAAATATTTTATTATATCTTTTCATGTGACAACACTGAATAAAATGACTCCACACACAACCATTAATGTCTAAACCGCTGGCAACAAAAGTGAGTACATCCCTAAGTTAAAACGTCCAAATTGGGTCCAAAATGTCAATATTTTGTGGGGCCACCATTATTTTCCAGCACTGCCTTAACCCTCTTGGGCATGGAGTTCACCAGAGCTTCACAGGTTGCCACTGGAGTCCTCTTCCACTCCTCCATTACATTACGGAGCTGGTGGATGTTAGAGACCTTGCGCTCCTCCACCTTCCGTTTGAAGATGCCCCACAGATCCTCAATAGGGTTTAGGTCTGGAGACATGCTTGGCCAGTCCATCACATTTATCCTCATCTTCTTTAGCAAGGCAGTGGTCATCTTGCAGGTGTGTTTGGGTTCGGTTTAAATGTTGGAATACTGCCCTGTGGCCCAGTTTCTGAAAGGAAGGGATCATGCTCTGCTTCAGTATGTCACAGTACATGTTTGCATTCATGATTCCCTCAATGAACTGTAGCTCCCCAGTACCAGCAGCACTTATGCAGCCCCAGACCATGACACTCCCACCACATGCTTGACACAATCTGAACCAAATAAGTTTATCTTGGTCTTTTCAGACCACAGGACATGGTTTCAGTAATCCATGCCCTTAGTCTGCTTGTCTTCAGCAAACTGTTTGCAGGCCTTCTTGTGCATTATCTTTAGAAGAGGCTTCGTTCTGGGACGACAGCCATGCGGACCAACTTGATGCATCAACCTATGCAGCAATGCTGGCTACACTCATACATCTATTTTCCAAAGACAACCTCTGGATATGACGCTAACCATGTGCACTCAACTTTCTTGGTCGACCATGGCAAGGCCTGTTCTGAGTGGAACCTGTCCTGTTAAACTGCTGTATGGTCTTGGTCACAGCTGCTGCAGCTCAGTTTCAGGGTCCTGGCAATCTTCTTAAAGCCTAGGCCATCTTTATGTAGAGCAACAATTCTTTTTTTCAGATCCTCAGAGAGTTCTTTGTCATGAGGTGCCATGTTGAACTTCCAGTGACCAGTATGAGAGAGTGAGAATGATAACACCTGAGACCTTGTAACACAAACAGGTCCCATGACACCGAGGAGAAAAAATGGCTAATTGTGCCCAATTTGGACATTTTAATTTAGGGGTGTACTCACTTTTGTTGCCAGCGGTTTATACATTAATGGCTGTGTGCTGAGTTATTTGGAGGGGACAGCATATTTATACTGTTATACAAGCTGTACACTCACTACTTTATATTGTAGCAAAGTGTCATTTCTTCAGTGTTGTCACATGAAAAGGTATAATAAAATATTTACAAAAATGTGAAGGGGTGTACTCACTTTTGTGAGATACTATATACTATATATACAGTCAGGTCCATAAATATTGGGACAACAACACAATTCTAATCTTTTTGACTCTATACACCACCACAATGGATTTGAAATGAAACAAACAAGATGTGCTTTAACTGCAGAATTTCAGCTTTAATTTGAGAGTATTTATATCCAAATCAGGTGAACGGTGTAGGAATTACAACAGTTTGTATATGTGCCTCCCACTTTTTAAGGGACCAAAAGTAATGGGACAGATTAACAATCATAAATCAAACTTTCACTTTTTAATACTTGGTTGCAAATCCTTTGCAGTCAATTACAACCTGAAGTCTGGAATGCATAGACATCACCAGACGATGGGTTTCATCCCTGGTGATGCTCTGCCAGGCCTCTACAGCAACTGTCTTCAGTTCCTGCTTGTTCTTGGGGCATTTTCCCTTAAGTGTTGACTTCAACAAGTGAAATGCATGCTCAATTGGATTCAGGTCGGGTGATTGACTTGGCCATTGCATAACATTCCACTTCTTTCCCTTAAAAAACTATTTGGTTGCTTTCGCAGTATGCTTTGGGTCATTGTCAATCTGCACTGTGAAGCGCCGTCCAATGAGTTCTGAAACATTTGGCTGAATATGAGCAGATAATATTGCCCGAAACACTTCAGAATTCATCCTGCTGCTTTTGTCAGCAGTCATATCATCAATAAATACAAGAGAACCAGTTCCATTGGCAGCCATACATGCCCACGCCATGACACTACCACCACCATGCTTCACTGATGAGTTGGTATGCTTTGGATCATGAGCAGTTCCTTTTCTTCTCCATACTCTTCTCTTCCCATCACTCTAATACAAGTTGATCTTGGTCTCATCTGTCCATGGGATTTTGTTCCAGAACTGTGAAGGCTTTTTTAGATGTTGATTGGCAAACTCTAATCTGGCCTTCCTGTTTTTGAGGCTCCCCAATGGTTTACATCTTGTGGTGAACCCTCTGTATTCACTCTGGTGAAGTCTTCTCTTGATTGTTGACTTTGACACACATACACCTACCTCCTGGAGAGTGTTCTTGATCTGGCCAACTGTTGTGAAGGGTGTTTTCTTCACCAGGGAAAGAATTCTTCGGTCATCCACCACAGTTGTTTTCCGTAGTCTTCCGGATCTTTTGGTGTTGCTGAGCTCACCGGTGCGTTCTTTCTTTTCAAGGATGTTCCAAACAGTTGATTTGGCCACACTTAATGTTTTTGCTATCTCTCTGATGGGTTTGTTTTGTTTTTTCAGCCTAATGATGGCTTGCTTCACTGATAGAGACAGCTCTTTGGATCTCATATTGAGAGTTGACAGCAACAGATTCCAATTGCAAATAGCATACTTGAAATGAACTCTGGACATTTTATTTGCTCCTTGTAAATGGGATAATGAGGGAATAACATACCTGGCCATGGAACAGCTGAGCAGCCAATTGTCCCATTACTTTTGGTCCCTTAAAAAGTGGGAAGCACATATACAAACTGTTGTAATTACTACAACTGTCACCTGATTTTGATGTAAATACCATCAAATTAAAGATGAAAGTCTGCAGTTAAAGCACATCTTGTTTGTTTCATTTCAAATCCATTGTGGTGGTGTATAGAGCCAAAAAGATTAGAATTGTGTCATTGTCCCAATATTTATGGACCTGACTGTACATAGATATATACACAAACACACACAAACATTTTCAAATGTGGAAGGTAGGGCAGTTGATGGTGTCAGTAGAGCAGTGGACATGTCAGTAAAGCAAGGAGCTGTATCGGCGCCCCTCCCCCCATGAAAAAGTAAAAAAATGTAACTAAAAAAAAAATTATAAAAAGGAATTGAAAGTTTCTGAGGTGCCCCTTGTTGGCCCAGTGTAGAACTCTCTAGTGGGCAAACATTGTGTCAGGTGTGAACAACAAGAAAGAAAGGGGTGACAGAGAGAGAGAGAGGGGGTTTGACAGAGAGAGCGAGAGAGGGGGGGTTTGACAGAGAGAGAGAGAGGGGGGGGTTTGACAGAGAGAGAGGGGGGTTGACAGAGGGAGAGAGGGGGGTTTGACAGAGAGAGAGAGAGGGGGGTTTGACAGAGAGAGAGAGAGAGGGGGGTTGACAGAGAGAGAATGGGGGGGGTGACAGAGAGAAAGGGAGTGACAGAGAGAGAGGGGGGTGACAGAGAGAGAGAGAGAAATGGGGGTGACAGATAGAGAGAGAGAGGGGGTGACAGACAGAGAGAGAGGGGGTGACAGACAAACAGAGAGAGAGAGAGAGAGGGTAACAGACAGAGAGAGGGGTGCAGACAGAGAGAAAGAGAGAGAGAGACGGAGGTTTGACAGAGAGAGAGAGAGGGCAGGGGGTTTGACAGAGAGAGAGAGGGGGGGTTGACAGAGAAAGAGAGGGGGTGAGAGAGAGAGAGAGAGAAAGGGGGGGGTGATAGAGAGAGAAGGGGGTGACACACAGAGAGAGAGAGGGGGGTGACAGAGAGAGAGGGGGTGACAGAGAGAGAGCAAGAGAGGGGGTTTGTCAGAGAGAGAGAGAGAGGGGGGGTTTGACAGAGAGAGAGAGAGGGGGGGGTTTGACAGAGAGAGATAGAGGGGAGCGGGATTGACAGGGAGAGAGGGGGGGTTTGACAGAGAGAGAGAGAGGGTGGGTTGACAGAGAGAGAGAGAGAGAGAGAGAGAGAGAGGGGGTGACAGAGAGAGAGGGGGGTGACAGAGAGAGAAAGGGGGGTGACAGAGAGAGAGGGGTGACAGGGGGGGTGACAGAGAGAGAGAGGGGAGAGTGACAGAGAAAGGGGGGTGACAGAGAGAGAGAGGGGGGGTGAGAGAGAGATGGGAGGGTGACAGAGAGAGGGGGGGTGACAGAGAGAGAGAAGGGGTGACAGAAAGAGAGGGGGTAACAGAGAAAGGGGGGTGACAGAGAGGGGGGTGACAGAGAAAGGGGGGTGACAGAGAGAGGGGGTGACAGAGAGAGAGAGAGAGAGGGGGTGACTGAAAGAGAGGGGTGACAGAGAGAGGGGGTGACAGAGAAAGGGGGGTGACAGAGAGAGAGGGGAGAGTGACAGAGAAAGGGGGGGTGACAGAGAGAGAGGGGAGAGTGACAGAGAAAGGGGGGGGGGTGACAGAGAGAGAGAGGGGGGGTGAGAGAGAGATGGGAGGGTGACAGAGAGAGGGGGGGTGACAGAGAGAGAGAAGGGGTGACAGAAAGAGAGGGGGTAACAGAGAAAGGGGGGTGACAGAGAGGGGGGTGACAGAGAAAGGGGGGTGACAGAGAGAGAGAGAGGGGGTGACAGAGAGAGAGAGAGAGGGGGTGACTGAAAGAGAGGGGTGACAGAGAGAGGGGGTGACAGAGAAAGGGGGGTGACAGAGAGACCCCTAGCCCTGTCTGCACTTCCTCTTGTGCCCCCATGTACCAGTTCCTGTATTGTACCTTTCAGCAGTATGACCAGCCGCAGGCAGAAGCCGTTTTCTTGGTCACGGAGGAGCTCTTTTCCTTTCAGCAGATCTGTGTGGTGGAGCGGTCCTTGGCTGTCTGCGCCTCCCGCCCTTATTCTCTGGTCCCCCGTTCAGCCTGTCCTTTGGGTTTGCCCTCACCGCTCTCCTTCCCCGCCGTCTCAGTCTCCTGGGCTGCCCACTCTCACTGTGTTTCAGCCCTGAATTGAGCAGCATGCTGCCTGGGGGTGCCGGGGGGGCGCAGGCTGCCAAATTATTTTTGCGCCCCCCCTTGGTCTGCACCCCTGGCGGGTGCCAGTCTCCCCAAACCCTTTGGTACGCCCCTGAGTACTTCCCGGTATGGGAACCTATCAGTATGCAGAATGTACAGGATTACTTGACCTTTCTTTAACATCATGGGAGCAACAGCAGCACTGCGGTCTGCAACTAAGTGTAAAAGACAGCTAATACACAGGTCAACATTTAATTTTAAAAGATCTCTTCTAGTTCTTCTGGTACCTGAGAAGCCAGCCAGCCAGGCCTTCTGTTGACCGTCGCTGCGGTACATCCATCCACCACTGAACGCTGCCTGGAGCTGCCTGGAGGAGCCGACTGATGATGATGTCATGTGGGTGGAGGCGGAGCCCTGTGACGAGGGGAACCACCTATCGCACGGAGCTCCGGACTCCAGAGAGCCCGACACTGACTGTCAGCCTGGACACACGCAGAGAGCTCTGGGAATGGAGTGGGGGGGGAGGGGGTGCAGGCTGAACAGAGTAGCGGAAATTCACTGCTACACTGCCAATGCTTTTGCGCCCCCCCCCCTCGGCCTGCGCCCCTGGTGGGCACCGTTCTGGCCAACCCCTCGGTATGCCCCTGTCAGTAGGGCAGAGATTGGTGTCAATAAGGCAGTGGACGGTGTTAGTAGTGTTTTAACATTCTATCTTTTTATTATTTTTTACAATACTACATTTTTTTTCACATAGGACAAACACAGCCCCATGTATTTTAATGGCAGCAATGAATTCACCCCTATATCCTGTTCAAAGAAACAAATCAAAATCACAGTTTAACAGGGGCTGACTGGCAACTTTTGGCTCAAGGGGCAAGTACAAACCAGAGGCCCATGGTGCCTCTTCCCACTTTCCCTCTTCCTGGCCTCCACCTGACCCCCATTTCAGGCTGAAGCTCCACTCCAGGTACTCTCTACTTACTGGCCAAATCCAGGTTCCTGACCTGGCCACCAGTGTGGAGCTGGGACAGCTCAGTCAGGGCTGGCCAGGGGAGGAGAGTCTTAAGTGGGGCATGGAACCCGCCTCAGCTTAGACACAGTTTACACCATCCATGTTAGGGGGGAGGGCTGTGCTCTGTCCTTGTTTTCATCCAGCACTCAGTAGGTCAGTGGTGGGGACTTTTTACTTCTCTTCACCAGGAATCCTGTAGGCCTGTCTGCGGAAGAAGTGGTGCAGCCTTTTTACCGGGTATCAGAGCAGTCCGGGGGCAATTGCCTTCTGCCCCCCTGGCCCAGTCCTCCCCTGCAGTTTAACCACTTGAGCCCCAGAGGATTTGGCTGCTCAAAGACCAGGCCCTATTTTGAGATTCGGCACTGAATGACTTTAATGGACAATTGTGACGTTGTACCCAAATGAAATTGACGTCCTTTTTTTCCCACAAACAGAGCTTTCTTTTGGTGGTGTTTGATCACCTGTGCGATTTTTATTTTTTGCGCTATAAACAAAAAAAGAGCGACAATTTTGAAAAAATAACATTATGTTTCACATTTTTTTATATGAAATTCTCAAAAAAAAATGTAAAAATTTAAAATTTTTTCACATTTTAGGCCAATTTGTTTTCTGCTACATAATTCTGGTAAAAAAAAATCGCAATAAGCGTATTTTGATTGGTTTGCGCAGAAGTTATTGCGTTTACTAACTACGGGAAAGATTTATGTCATTTTTATTGTGTTTTTTTTTAACTAGTAATGGCGGCGATCTGCGATTTTTTTAGCGGGACTGCGACATTGTGGCGGACAGATCTGACCCCTGACTGACATTTTTGACACTTTTGGGAGTACCAGTGACATTACTACAGTAATCAGTACTATAAATATGCACTGTTACTGTAAGAATGACACTGGCAGGGAAGGGGTTAACTTTACTGGTGATCAAGGGGTTAAGTATGTCCCTAGGGGTGTGATTCTAACTGTGGGGGGCGTGGCTTGTGATGTAATCACAGAGACATGGCAGGATCGCATAGCCTCTGTGATTACTTTAGTGAGAATGACAGACGGCTGTGTTTACATCAGCCGTCTGTCCTTCTCCCTCTCCTGCGGGAGGTCGCGAGTGGCCGGCAGACATCGAAGCCGCCAGTCACACGCGCTGGCACTCCAGGGGTCTATAGGTCTACGTCGCTTTGTCCAGGAGCAGCTGACTGCCGCAGTAAATAGTCGTGTGGCGGCCGGCAAGTGGTTAAACCATGAAGCTGGAAAGTGTTTGAACATTCAGTCCACAAACATCTAAATTCAATATTAGTTCTCTGTTGCCTCTTTTCAATAATTCTTTGGCACTATTACCATAAATTTGAATTGCAAAATTCAATGTTCACATTCTACAAAGTGTCAGACAACAGGAATTGCATGAGATGATCCCTAGTAAGATTTTTGTAGAAGACTACGTTCTGTGTAGTTGTGGATAAAATAAATGGATAGGCGCTATTTAATAGGATATCACCTATAAGATATTGATAACTCAGACCAATAATAAATAATCATGAATTATAGCACCATAAAATTAAAAAGAAAAGTTTAAAATAATTATAGATTATAACATCTAAAAAGTGCAAAGTGAGATCACTGATGATTTTTGATCCCCTATACCACTTGAAGATACCCACTTAGCCAAAGATTTTTGGGATTCTGTATTTGCACCTTTGGAATTGGACTATATTGTTCAAGTTCAACACAATGTCACTTTATATTTATTTATCCGTTAATGGACACTATTTTGAAGCACAAAGGACACTTTATACCATTTTACTATTTATTTTGAGTATCATCAGCACGTCATGTGATATTTGTATTATATATGTATTCATTTTTCTGATCATTGTTATTCACTATATTTGCTGATTTGCTGTTTGGAGGCTGAAGAGTGGGAAATTTGAGTGGAGAGTGATAAACAGTTTTTGATTTTGACTGCTGGTGACTGTTTGCATTTTAAGGGGCTCTTTCCTTGCAGTTTTTTGGGGGGGGGGGGGGGGGGTTTCCCTTTTTTTTTTTGTCACTCTTTTTTTTTTCCACTGTCAATTTTTTTATAAATAGCCTTTTTTCTTTTTTTTTCTCTATCTTTCTTTCCTTCCTTCAGACTACTAATTAAGGGGAGTGGTTAATTGGTCACAGGTGCTTCAGGTCCTATTTAAATTTCTGCTGGACTCATTTGAGCTTGCTCATCCTTTAGCTTGCCACCTTTTTGCTTGCTGGAACTCTGAGCAAGTAAAACTTGACTAAGTGGTGAGTTAAAAGCCAGAGTTGAAAACAGGAGATTTGAACAGGAGTCTTCAGGCCTGTAAGTAACATCTGAAATTTTCTGTTAGTTTTATTATTGTTGTAACTGGGAAAATGTGTGCTAGCAAGATTGAAGGTTTTGTGCAGCATGTATACAATAACATGTATACAATAACGGAGCAACCGCTCCAGGATGGATACCGCTGCGACAGATGTGAGCAGGTTGTCCTTCTGGAAGCTCGCATTACAGATCTGGAGGAGCAAATTGCAACACTGGGCAGAACTGACAACCTTGAAGGGGGCCCTCTGCTCACTGAGCAGGTGGCAAGTGGGGTTAATGGGGAGGGTGGGGGGTAAGTCAGGTTTATCAGGTAGGAAGATGGGTTAATACAGTCAGAGGGAGTGGTAGGGGCTCACAGAAAAGGAAGGCCAGACCTTGGTTTGAGCACCCTAACAGATTTGCCATGTTGGGTGAAGATGTGGGGGTGGCAAACTCAGCCCTAGATGTCACTTTTATCCCTAACAGCCGGGAGAGCAGTACGTCTAGTAGAGGTGGTGAGGGGACTGTAAGTAGGCCTAGACAGTTGGTGGTAATTGGGGATTCTATAATCAGAAGGACTGATAGAATAATTTGTCGCCAGGATTGCCTCAACCGAATGGTTTGCTGTCTCCCTGGTGCCATGGTTCGGCATGTGGTGGATGGGGTTGATAAATTACTGGGAGGGGCTGGGCATGACCCAGCTGTCTTGGTCCACATCGGAACCAATGACAGAATATATGGAAGGTGGAGGCTCCTTAAGAACCAATTTAATGAACTAGGACCTCCAAGGTGATATTCTCTGAAATATTGCCTGTGCCATGCGCAACACAGGAAAGGCAGGGGGAGATTAGAGAGCTGACTGCATGGCTAAAGACCTGGTGTAAGGAGGAGGGATTTGGGTTTTTAGAGCACTGGGCTCACTTTTCATTGAGGTGCAACCTATATGCTAAAGATGGTTGGCATCTAAATGGAAAAGGGTCTGTTGTGCTGGGGGAGAGGTTTATGGGAAGGCTGGAGGAGTTTTTAAACTAGGATTGAGGGGGGAGGGTGAATTAGATTATAATGGGGCAGACAGGTCAGACAGGCGTCAGCCCCTATTGGTGGGTGGAAAGGGGAAAGATGGGGGGAGAGTTATGGCATAGGATAAGAAGGTTCCCATGTTACAAACAACCATTGGAAATTGTACTATTTGTACCAAAATTAAAAACATGCAAAATAAGTGTGCAAAATGGGACAATGATTTAAAGTGTTTGTTCACCAATGCCAGAAGTCTGCCAAGCAAAATTGGTGAGTTGGAAGCTCTGGTGCATGAGGAGAACTATGATTTAATTGGTATTTCTGAATCTTGTCTTCATTCTTCACATGACTGGGCTATTAATTTTCCTGGCTATGCTCTCTTTCGGAAAGACAGGGTAAAACGGAGGGGTGGTGGTGTTTGTCTCTATGTGAGAAGTGATCTCAAAGTGAGTGCGAAAGATGACCTAGTTGATGGAGAGTGTGCTGAATCTGAAGCAGTATGGGATGAAATGTACATGGGTGTGCGTAAAACAAAGATTATCATTGGAGTTTGTTATAGACCTCCCAGTATTAATGAGGAGGTGGAGACTCAGCTCCTGGCACAGATAGAAAGGGCTGCAAGAGCTGGGACAGTGTTAATAATGGGGGATTTTAGCTACCCCGACATTGACTGGAGTAATGGCATTGCTGGAACAGTTAAAGGGCACAAATGTATAAACCTATTACAAGAGAATTTATGGTGCAGTTTATTGAGGCCCCCACTAGAAATGATGCTCTGTTGGACCTGGTAATCTCAAACAATGCAGACCTTATTAACAATGTTCATATAAAAGAACATCTGGGTAGCAGTGACCATAATATGATTTCATTTAATGTTAGCTGTAAGCAAAAAACGCATACAGGAAATACAAAAACACTTAACTTTAAGAGAGCAAATTTTCCAAGGATGAGGGCTGCTCTCCAGGATTTAGACTGGGAGGGAATATTGGCATTGATGAGCACAGAACAGAAATGGGAATTTTTCAAAAAGACTTTATGCAAACTCACTGCAAAGTATATTCCCATGGGTAATAAGTTTAAAAGGCTAAAAATAAAACCTATGTGGCTCACAGCAAAAGTTAAAAAAGCTATAGATAAAAAGAAAAGAGCTTTTAAAAAATATAAAAATTAGGGAACACTATCATTGTTTAATTGTTACAAAGAATATAACAGAATATGTAAAAAGGAAATCAGGGATGCAAAAATTCAAAATGAACGACAGATCGCAAAAGATAGTAGGACAAACCCCCAAAAATTGGTAGTGGTTGTGTGGTTAATCATTCTTACTCTGAATGGTCTAAAGTTATCAGTGGTGTACCCCAAGGTTCAGTGTTGGGACCCTTACTTTTTAATACATTTATAAATGATATAGGGTCTGGGATTAAAAGTGCCATTTCAGTCTTTGCAGATGACACCAAGCTTTGCAGTGGAATAACTTCTTTACAGGATGTCTCCAACTTACAAGCTGATCTCAATGCACTGTTTCATTGGGCAACTATGTGGCAAATGAGGTTTAATGTTGATAAATGTAAAGTTATGCACTTGGGGGCCAAGAATATGCATACATCATACATACTAGGTGGAGTAGAACTGGGGGAATCCATAGCGGAGAAGGATCTTGGTGTTCTGGTAGATCATAAGCTTAATAATAGCATGCAATGCAAAGCTTCTGTTTCCAAAGCAAGCAAAGTCCTCTTGTATTAACAGAGGGGTGGACTATAATTTTGCCCCTGTACAAATCCTTAGTAAGACCTCATCTGGAATATGCAGTTCAGTTTTGGGCAACAGTTCTTAAAAAGGATATTGGGGAACTGGAGAAAGTGCAGAGAAGGGCAACCAAACTGATAAAAGGTATGTAGGACTTCAGCTATGAGAAAAGATTAGAGGAACTGAATTTATTCTCTCTTGAGAAGAGACTAAGGGGGAATATGATCAACATGTATAAATACATAAGGGGTCCATATAGTGAACTTGGGTTTGAGTTGTTCACTTTAAGCTCAACACCGAGGACAAGAGGGTACTATTTACGTCTAGAGGAAAACAGATTTTGTCTCCAAATACGGAAAGGTTTCTTCACCATAAGAGCTGTGAAAATGTGGAATAGACTCCCTCCAGAGGTGGTTCTGGCTAGCTCACTTGATTGCTTTAAAAAAGGACTGGATTCTTTCCTAGGTGTACATAATATAAATGGGTACTAAAAAATTTTTTGGGGTAAAGTTGATCCAGGGAATATCCGATTGCCTCTCGGGGGATCAGGAAGGAATTTCTTTTCCCCTGCTGTAGCAAATTGGATCATGTTTTGTGTAGGAGAAAGTAAAACGGTTGGAATCGGCGCTACCTGGTATATATAATAATCCAAGATCCTACAAAGTGATCTTATTGTAAACCATATAGATCGCAAATCAAATAAATTAGTGCAGAATAAAGTGCAAGTGCAATGTGCAAAAATGGCAGAGACAGTATCTGGGCTGAAAGTGCATTTTTGCACATTGCACTTGCACTTTATTCTGCACTAATTTATTTGATTCGCGATCTATATGGTTTACAATAAGATCACTTTGTAGGATCTTGGATTATTATATATATCAGGTAGCGCCGATTCCAACCGTTTTACTTTCTCCTACACATTTTTGGCTCCTAAACTCCTTAGGGGTTGGTTGGTGGCAGCCTCTACACCTGTATATTGTCTTTATCACTCCATAGCGCTGGTCATCCCCCCCCCCATTCATTTTTGGATCATGCTTTGCTGGGGTTTATTTTCGCCTTCCTCTGGATCAACAGCGGGTATAGGATTGTGTACATGGGATTGTATGTTAGGGTTTTCAATACTGTTTTTTTTTTTTTTTATGGTTGAACCGGATGGACTTGTGTCTTTTAAACCTGACTAACTATGTAACTATATGCATGACTTCTTGTCTTAGCACATAGTCACTTCATCATATATATTAATATTATTATGGAGCACTGAGCCGCTTTAATCAATACTTTTTTTGGAAGCACAATGGATACTTCATTCAGGGATATATACCATATTCTCTTATCTGTTTAATCTAAGAATTGGTACAATTGCGTATCTGATTTGCTGCTTATGCACATTTATTGGATATACACTCAGTGCATGTTTACTTTTTTCACGCAGCACTTAATCAGCTTTTGTTGAATCACTATTGATCTCACTTTGCACTTTTTAGATGTTATAATCTATGATTATTTAAAAAAAAAAAAATTTATTTTATGGTGCTATAATTCATGATTATTTATTATTGGTCTGAGTTATCAATATCTTATAGGTGATATCCTTTTAAATAGCGCCTATCCATTTATTTTATCCATTACTTATTTTATGTGGTGACACATGTAGGATTGGCAGCTGTTTTTTATAAAGGTTATCCGCTAGATTCGTCTTCAGATTCGCACCCTGTTTCTTCTACCATATCTGTGAGTTTTTAGAGTGGTAGCACATTGGTCACTTTACATCTTATTTCTGTGTAGTTAAAATTAATGAATAATAGTATCCCTAGTATCCATACTGACATTTAAAGTGGAACTAAACTGTATCTGTGCACCACAAACTGAGAATGCTATATTAAAGCGGAGTTCCGCCTCCCCCTCCCTCTCCAAAAATTAAAAGTCAGCAGCTACACATACTGTAGCTGCTGACTTTTAATATTTGGACACTTACCTATCCTGGAGTCAAGCGATGTTGGCACCGCAGCCGATGTTTCCATTGGTTGTCGGGTGCTGCCTTGCGGCTTCACGGGCGGGTCCCTACTGTGCATGCACGAAGAGCGCTGCGCATTCCTACTGGCTAGGCGGTGGTGGAGGGAGGAGGGGGCCGAGCTTCCGAGGGATGGTGCCGCAGCAAGGTTTCCCGGAAGTGGGGAAGTGTACTTGTCAAAAACAGGTACCCATTCCCCCCTCCCCGCTGAATGGTGCCAAATGTGGCACCGGAGGGGGGGGGAGGAAACAAAAGAGCGGAAGTTCCAATTTTGGGTGGAACTCCGCTTTAATTCACTTTTAATATTCAAAACAAACTCACCCATCTATCCATGTCTCCATGCTTTATTTTGTTGCGAAATCACTATAAACAACACCCCCCTAACATTTCCAGTTGTTGCCATCTGGAAAAAGAGTAGATGATTCCTGTAGCATTTACTTCCTGGAATCCATTTGCCCTTAGCTCAGACATGCAGGCAGGAGGGTGTGCTTAGCTGAGAAAGCCCCTCCTCCTCTTCTCCTCTCCACCAGATGAAAGAAAAAAAATACACATGAAGACTCCTGGGATGTATGGCATCATTTTTGTCTAGGTCAGAAATTAGGAAGTAACTGAAGAAATGTAAAAAAAAAAAAAAGTAAAATATAAATAATAAAACATAAAAAGTAAAATATAAATAATAAAATATAAAAAGTAAATATAATATACCTGCCTATCTATTTACTAATGCTAGCAGCATATTGATTAAAACCAGTTAATGTTGATTGAGAGAGTTTAGTTCTGCTTTAAGTAAATACTGTATATAACATAGCTGTTTTGGCAGAAGTAATAGCCATTACATTATTTATTTCTTCTTTGATAACCTCAATGAGGATATCTAAAGTAACTTCCTTTGATTATAGGTGAGCACTGCATACAACTAAGACATGGAAATTAACCTGTTTTATGGGGTCCTAAAAAATGTACCTTTAATTTTAACATCTGGAGAAAAATCTGACTTCACTATATAATCCTAAACAGTACAACTTTTCCTGTAAGAAGAGAGTGGGGGATAAAATAAATACTGGAACATCGGGATAGTTATTACGTAAACTGACCAGTGCTTTATAAATAAAAAGTAAACTTCCTGAGAAAACAGATGGTACTGAATAACAAATGCAATGTGTTTGCATCCTGTATAGCACGCCCAGTTGTGCTCATTCCTTATTCAGTAAAGTGGAGGGATTACCCCTAGTCCACAATTTATTTACCACTTCCAAGTTATTTAAAAAATATAATAATTGACAACTGACATCTGTGGATTTACTATATACATCACTCATTATTTTTTCTCCATTAGTAAAAAATACTTGTATCCACAAATGTCTATCTGAAATAATGTTAAATTCAATGCCCGATGCAGGACAGCTCAAAACATGTCAAATAAATAAAAAGACTCACTGTCATCCCCATCAGGGTTATCAAATAAAAAATTGAGGGCTATTACATCTGCCAGACCAGCCATGTGATATACTGTATATTTTTGTAAGTTCCGATGGATACTACGATTTTGGAAAACTACACAGAAAGTAAAAGATTGCTTTGCTAGACACAAATATTCAACGAGGTATCAGCACTTTGTAGAAATGCACATTTAAAATTGATGGTGATCATGTACCAAAGAATAGAAGAGGAAGCAAAACTGATACTGAAGAAACAAGAAGTTTATTGGGCTGAGCATTTGAACACCACAACCTTTGATTTTTTATTTGCATTTGTTTCTTTGAATAGAATAAATGAGTAAATTAGTATAGGATGTATTTGATTTGCAATTTGTTCATATTTACTTGAAGAGGTTGTAAGCCCAAATTTTTTTTTTTTTCAACCTGAAAGAGAAACCTATAATGAGCTAGTATGCATCGCATACTAGCTCATTATGAAATACTTACCTTAGACAAGCCCGCGCCGTGCCGCCCGCTTACCTCTATGACGGGCGACATGTTCAGTCGCCCGTCTTCCGGGATCGCGGCATCCGGCCATCTGATTGGCCGGAGCCGCGGTGAGTGACGTCACTCCCGCGCACGCGCGCGGGAGCTGACGGTCACGGCACGGGGCTCTGAAGGAACGGCACCAGCGGACGTTCCTTCAGAGCGCATGCGCCAGTGATGTCACTGGCTGCATGTAAGGTAAATATCTCCTAAACGGTACATGTTTAGGAGATATTTACAGTACCTATAGGTAAGACTTATCATAGGCTTACCTATAGGTACAACTTGCAGAGGAGGGTTTACTTCCTCTTTAATTTTATGATTTTTATTTAAAAAATTTTAAGTTATATTTTAACAATATTATTAAGCTGTGCTGAATGGTAGACTATTTAGTTCACCTAATGTATTATTCTTCTTCCATTGGGGTGAACTATACAGGAATGTGATTTCTAATTGATACTAAGTTTCTGGTTACTGTGTGCATATATACAATGTAAAATGGTACTTCTTATTCAGTGTTTCTGACCTAAGGAAGAGCAGATCTTGCCCTTAAAGCTTGTACATGCATGAAAAAGTTTTGAAACCACAGACTTTGTTTTATATATTGTATCGTCTAAGGGCATACCTCCCAACTTTCTGAAATGGGAATGAGGGACACCTATTAGCAAAGGTATGCAGGCATAGGACACGCCCCCTGCAAGGAAAATTGTACAAAAAAAATATTTGGTTAAACCCCCAAGTGCTTTTTAACCACCACTATTCCTATATATACCGTATATACTTGAGTATAAGCCGAGATTTTCAGCATGTTTTTTCATGCTGAAAATGTCACCCTCGGCTTATACTCGAGTCACTGTCTTTTTAAAAATGGCGCCGCCCGGTGCTGACGTGTCACCGCGCATGTGCATGCCTGGGAATAGCTGATTGTGTACAGGCTTTCCCGAGCATCGGCAGCGCATTCGTGGTGACGTATTGGCGCCGGGCGGCGCAATTTTCAAAGGCGCCTCACCGAAAGGTAAGTGAGACTCCTCCGCAGCCCCTGCATTTCCTCATGCAGTGCTGCGGGCATGGTACAGGACATTCTCCTGTACCATGCCCGCAGCACTGTATCTCCTGTGCCATGCCTGTACCTACTGTGCCATGCCTGTACCATCACCTGTGCTATGCCTGTACCATGACCTGTGCCATGCCTGTACCATGACCTGTGCCATGCCTATACCATCACCTGTGCCATGCCTGTACCATGTTGCCTGTACCATGACCTGTGCCATGCCTGTACCATGACCTGAGCCATGCCCTTACCAGTGCCATGCTTATACCATGACCTGAGCCATCTCCTGTACCATGCCCGCAGCCCCTGTTTTGTGTCTCGTGGTGGTCCAGTTGGGTCCAGTAGCTGCTGCATTTCCCACCCTAGGCTTATACTCGAGTCAATAAGTTTTCCCACTTTTTTATGGTAAAATTAGGGGCCTCGGCTTATATTCGGGTCGACTTATACTCGAGTATATACGGTAATTTAAATTTTTTTTTTTTTGAAGCACGTGATGAGAGCCAGAGGCTCTAATAGGCTTCAAAAAAGGGTGGGCTCAGGGCGCAGAGCTCCTCCCAGCCAATCAGGAAGAGGGTTGTGAGACCCTTTTCCCGATTGTCCAAAAGGATAAGCGATCTTACTGGCCAGTGGCCTAGGAAGAGGCAGAAGACACACGGCTGGGGGAGGAGTGCAGCGGCTCAGCCATCCAGCACTCCCCGGCTCAGACAGGAGGAAGGAGGAGGTAAGGAGGCAATTGTTCGGGGGGGGGGATGTGTTGCCTGCCAACTGACCGACTGACCGATGGAGGGTGCATTGGTTTGCCACCCCCCCCCCCCCAAATTACCAAGCACCAGCCGCCACTGATACAACTACAGTATATAGATCAGACCAAAATGGGGGGCAAATGAGAAGGAAGGAGGGACAGAGGGATGTTGTTCTGAATGAGGGACAGTCCCTTGAAATCAGGGACAGTTGAGAGGTATGTAAGGGAAACATGCACAACTGGTAGTGGCAGCTGTAAACCATGCAAGAAATGGGGTGTTCTATTTCAAATATCTGGACTGTATGGTTACCTGTCACTCAGAAGAACTAACACTGACTGAGGGAACGTGGAAGAAAGAGGGGAAGTTGAGGTAAGACTAAACTAATTAGCACTAAACAGGAGGGGAGGATAGAGAGAGGTATCAAATCACATACGTATACTTGTTGTAGTGGCCATACACCACCACTAAATGTCATTATACATCAGAATAATGGTAGATCGAACAACAAAGGGACTTCCAGCGCTAACTGTGATATCTCTCACTCTCAGGAATGAGTAAAGTCAAATTACCGTGTGGTGCTGCTGCTAATTAATGCTGATTCAGCATAAGTCACTGATGCTTTCCAGGCGGTGTCCCAACGCTTGCTGACGCCGATTCCGAGTAGCGGCCTCCGCTGTGGATACCTCTGGTTGGCGGCTCCGCGGCACGTCTACACTGCTTCAGTGCGAGCAGCCACACTATCGGGTGGGAGGAAGCCACGCCACCTTGCCGGCTGGTCCGGTCTGCTTTTGGCACATAAGATCCTTCTCCCTTATGCCTGGTTCCCTGTTGTGATCATCTACACAGTTCCAGCTCACCCAGCGGCTCGGTCATCCTGTGACCCCCAGCAATGCCACAGATCTGGTTTGGAATACATTCTATTATGTTTTAATCATCACTATATATATTTTTTATAAATAAACTTTTCAAGGCTTTCCATCAAGCCTGCCTGAGTTACATTGTAGACTATGTACCGTGGGATAGCGCTGCTGCCCCCCCCCCCCCCCATTCAGAATAATGGTAACCTGATGCAGTTCAATACAACAATAGAAAAAAGAAATACAGTAAACCCCCCCTCCATCGCGGTTCAGTTTTTGCGGTCCCGGTATATTGCGTTTTTTTCTGTAATGTTATTTTACTAAATAAATCATTAAAAATGAAATATTTTTGTATTTTCCATAGCTCTTGCTCTATCTCTTAGTATCTTTTATGTGTTTTAATTCGTTTCTATTGTTTTAAAAATGTGTTTAAAGACCTTAAAATGCTTTTAAAAGTACAGTGACAGTTAAAAAAAATGCCTACAGTGTATTTTAATAGGTTTTTTCTATTTCGCGGATTTTCACTTTTCGCGGGTGGTCCGTAACGTAACCCCCGCGATGGAGGGGGGCTTACTGTACATATACTGTAGATGGGGCAGAACACAAGGGCACCCAGGAACAGTCCAAGCAGGTTTGTCTTACACTTTTATTCAGCAAGGCAGCAGACAACCAGTTTCATTGTAAGAAGGCATTGTACATAAAATTCATAGGCATAGACAATCAAAACTTCTATTCTGACATGTAACAAAGCATCCCATAAGCCTAGGTTGACAATAGAGTGCAGTGTGGGAAAGCCAAGATCCATGCACATTTTCCCACAAAGCATTCAAACCTCACTACCCTTGCAATCCGCAGTGGGTGTTCAAGTGTAATCATAAAGCAGAACTTCACCCACAAGGGGAAGGGGGTTAGTGACAAGTACCCGCTCCACCACTTCCGATCAGATCAAAGCTGCGATCTGAGTAAACGTTCGGCCCCACTTCTTGCCCCACAGCCATCTAGGGCAAATCACAGGTCCCAGTAGACTGCGAAACCAATCAGAAAGCACAGCATGGATTGCGCATGCACAGTTGGAAGTTGGCTGTGAAGTCGCAAGGCTTCACTGCCTGTTTCCCTTAGTAAAGATGCTGGCGCCTGCACCCGCAGCCGGTTGACGAATCGGCTCAAGCGAGGACATCACTAGTTTCAGGGGCTGGAAGTGAGGAAGGGGTTAAAATTGCTGTGTTCACCGATGCAGGTGGGAGTGGGGGGGAGTCAGTGGCAGTGAACATTCCCCACCCTCCACCTTGCACTGTCCTCATGGCAGTGACATTTAACCCACCTCCCCCCTTCTGCATTTGTGGTAATGTCAGTATTATTAACCCCCTTCCCCCACATTGGTGGTCATGGAAAGGGTTACATTTCAATGCCACTGACCACCAATTAGAAAGAGGGGGTTATTAATACTGACACCTGTGCTGGGGTTTATTAATGCAGCCGATGATACCAATGCTGGGGGGTCTTTAATGCGTCCACTGACACCAATGCTGGGGGGTTTTTAATGCATCCACTGACACCAATGCTGGGGTTTTTTTTAATGCATCCACTGACACCTTTGCTGGGGGGTTTTAATTAGTGATCGACTGATATCGGTTTTTCATTGCCGATACCAATATTTTGGCCATTGCATATCAGTATCGGCCAATATTTTTTTTTTTTTTATCACTTGACAGGTACTCTTGTGGAGGGATCTGGGGGTCTAAAAGACCCCAAACCCCTCCTCTGCACTTAAAAGCATTTAAAAAACCAGGTTTGGCTGTTTTGAATGCTGTCATTTTTTTTTAAATCTGGCACCAGTACCCGGAAGGGATGTCAGGACATCGCTTCATTGCTTACATCTTTAATTTGTACATATGTGAGTGGCATATTCAATAACATTTATAAATGGAATTATGTTATGTGACATAATTTTACCCTCAAATGAGCAATATTTGGAATATCAGCAATATCGGCCAGTTCCGGGACCGATACAGATATATCGGCAAAAGTCAATATCGGCCCCCGATATATCGGCCTTGCCGATAATGGGTGAATCCCTAGTTTTAATACATCAACTGACATCAATGCTGGGGGTTTTAATGTGTCCACTGACATCAATGCTGCGGGGGGGGGGGGGTTAATGTGTCCACTGACATCAATGTTGGGGGGTTTTTAATGTGTTCACTGACATCAATGCTGGGGTTTTTTTTATTGCATTCACTGACATCAATGCTGGGGGGTTTATTGCGTCCACTGACACCAATGCTGGGGGTATAAAATGCCTCCACTGACACCAATGCTGGGGGGGTTTTAATGTGTCCACTGACATCAATGCTGGGGGGTTTTAAAGCGTCCACTGACACCAATGCTGGGGGTTTTAATGCCTCCACTGACACCAATGCTGGGGGGTCTTTTAATGCATTCACTGACATCAGTTCTGTGGGGTTTTAAGCAATCCACTGACATCAATGCTGGGGTTTTTTTAATGCGTCCACTGATATCAATGCTGGGGTTTTTTTTTAATGCATCCACTGATATCAATGCTGAGGGGTTTTAACCACTTTAGCCCCAGCCCTATTTCGGACACTTTTTGTTCACAAGTTAAAACCAGTATTTTTTCCTAGAAAACTACTTAGAACCCCCAAACATTATATATATTTTTTTAGCAAAGACTCTGGAGAATAAAATGTCGGTCATTGCAAAATTTTTTGTCACGCGGTATTTGCGCAGCGGTCTTTAAAACGCCATTTTTTTGGAAAAAATTTGAAAAATCACATTTCACTGCATTTAAAAAATACTAAACAGTAAAGTTAGCCCATTTTTTTTGTATATTGTGAAAGATGATGTCACGCCGAGTAAATAGATACCAAACATGTTACGGTTTAAAATTGCGCCCCCCCGTGGGATGGCGACAAACTACGGTCAATAGAGATCTCAATCTGCGACGCTTTAAATTTATTTAACGGTTACCAGTTTAGAGTTAGAGTGTAGCTCTTTTTTTTTAATTATTGCCCACGCTCTGGCGATCGCGGCGATACCTCACATGTGTGGTTTGAACAGCGATTTCATTTGCGGCTCGACTTGCGTATACGTTTTTTTTTGTGCGCGAGCTAACGGTGACGGGGACGGCTACATTTTTTTTTTTTTTCCTATTTATTTTTTCTTTTTTTTTAAACTTTATTACAGGTTTTTAAAAAAAAAAAAATCTGATCACTTTTATTGCTGTCACAAGCAATGTAAACATCCCTGGTGACAGCAATATGTCGTGACAGGTACTCTTTATGGAGGGATCGAGGGTCTAAAAGACCCTAGACCCCTCCACTACACTTCCCTGTATGCAAAACGCCGAAAACGGCATTTTTGCATACAGCCGTTTTTCAAATCTGCCGCCTTTTGCAGCACAGTAACCCGGACGTGACGTCATGGACGCCGCCTCCGGGTTACGTCATCGGAGACCCGATCGATGCCGTTTCCGGCATTCATCGGGACTCCATCCAGCCGGCGGACGTGCCGGCTGGGTGCTCGGGGCTCCCGGTGGGACGGTAGCCCCGAGCAAAGCCGCGGAAGGCGGCGGGAGGGGGGGGACGTCCCCTCCCGCCCCCCCGGGTAACGATCGAGCGGCTCCCGAGCCGCATCGATCGTTACCGACGGAAAGCCGACCGTCGGCTTCAAACAACGGTACCGGGATGATGCCTCTAGCTAGAGGCATCATCCCGGTATAACCCCGCAAAGTCTGATGACGTAGAGGTTACGTGACTGGTAGTAAAGTGGTTAAAGCGTCCACTGACACCAATGCTGGGGGGTCTTTAATGCGTCAACTGACATCAATGCTGGGGGGTCTTTAACCACTTGCCGACCACCCACAGTATATTTACTGCAGTAGTCAGCCCCTCCTGGGCAAAGCGACGTAGTACTATGTCGCTCGCCCGGGAGCCTGCAGGGGACGAGCGCGCGCCGCCGGAGGCGCGCTCCTGCCCCCGCTCGTTCCCCTGCATCCCTGCGCGTGTGACCGGTGGCTCCGATGTCCGCCGGGCACTCGCGATCCCCCGCTGGAGAGGATGTAAACAAAGCCGCCTGTCATTCTCCCTGGTGTAACTGCAGAGATCATACGATCCTACTATGTAGGATTGTATGTCTCTGTGGTTACATCACAAGTCATGCCCCTTTACAGTTAGAATCACGCCCCTAGGGACACACTTAACCCCTTGATCATTAATAAAGTTAACCCCTTCCCTGCCAGTGTCATTTTTACAGTAACAGTGCATATGTATAGCACTGATTACTATAGTAATGTCACTGGTACCCCCAAAACTGTCAAAAATGTTAGTCAGGGGTCCGATCTGTCCGCCGCAATGTCGCAGTCTCGCAAAAAAAAATCGCAGATCGCCGCCATTACTCGTTAAAAAAAAAAACAATAAAAATGACAAATCTTTCCCTTAGTTAGTAAACGCAATAACTTTTGAGCAAACCAAAATACGCTTATTGCAATTTTTTTTTTTACCAAACATATGTAGCAGAAAACAAATTGGCCTAAAATGTTAAAACATTTTGATTTTTACATTTTTTCGGGGGGAATTTCATATTAAAAAAAAGTGAAAAACATTGTTATTTTTTCAAAATTGGCGCTCTTTTTTTGTTTATAGTGCAAAAAATAAAAATCGCACAGGTGATCAAATACCACCAAAAGAAAGCTCTGTTTGTGGGAAAAAAAAGGACGTCAATTTATTTTGGGTACAGCATCGCATGACCGCGCAATTGTCCGTTAGATTCACGCAGTGCCGAATCCCAAAATAGGCCCTGGTCTTTGAGCAGGAAAGTCCTCCGGGGCTTAAGTGGTTAATTAATGAGTCCACTGACATCAGTGCTGGGGGGTTATTAATGCGTTCACTGGCATCAATGCTGGGGGATTTTAATGCGTCCACTGAAATCAATGGTGGGGGTTATTAATGCGTTCACTGGAGTCAATGGGGGGGTTATTAATGTGTCCACTGCTACGTGGGCAAGGCAAAGGGGGTAGAGTCAGGGGTGAAGCCAGGGGGGATGGCAAAATTAGGTTTTGCATAGGGTGTCAAAAATCCTTGCACCAGCCCTGACTGGATCAGTATCATTGGAGGGATTCTGGGGTAAGTCATTTTACAGAGCTCCTTCACTGCAATGTTCAGCTGTTGATGTCAAGCATGTGGTCATACTATACAATTAAGAAAATTGTACCAAATGCCTGTCTGCAACAGACAAAAAAACTGGTGTTTTCTCTGAAATGTTGTTAAGATTCTTGTTGTGACCATAACCTTTTTTGAACATCCATTCTTTAGCACCTATTTAACTTTTCAAAGCAATTTTTGGTGTTTAAAGCATGAAATATAATAAAGCATCTAATTCAGGCTTAGACTGATACTAACTAAAGCCCAGTCCAGAGCCAAGAGCCAACCTTAAAAACCAGGGAATATTTCCCGTTTCTCCTTCTCATGCCCCAACCCAAGGGAGTATTATTCTTTTTTTGGTTGTGTTTTTTGGTTTGGTTTTGAATATATGTTAGCAGAGATGAATCTTTGAGATGTTACTGTGTAGAATGTGAGACAAGGTGATTCTAATATCATTTTTTGCTAAAAGAAGATGTTAAAGTGACACTAAATTCTATTTTTTTTTTCTTACATCAACTTTCTAAAATATTAATTATACCATGGCTCTGTTTTTTTATTTCATCAAGTCTTTTACTGATGTTTTCAGGCTACTTGATTGCCTTGTGTGCTTTCCCGATCCTCTACTGATGTGTACTACAATTCCCATAGAGCTGAATGTGTCTGCACATAGATATGTAGTTCATCTTAGGGCAAGTAGGAAAGGGTGGCTATGATCACATACATAAGGGGTCTTGCCCTTAATCTTGCCCTTAATCATTCATCTTCCCTTGACACCTTTGCCCCATTAAATACTCGAACCGTCTCATTCTCCCATCTGGTTCTGTAGTATAATTCTCACCTACCTTCAATGAAGGCAGTCTCCCGGAGACTGGAGCGCAGGTGGCATCGTCCTGGCATAACTGTCTGTTATCAGGTTTGGAAGGACTATTTCATTTGTGTGTCTATAAGGGTAAAATTGAGACTGCTAGATCAAACTATTTCTCCCATGTCCTTGAAAAAAATCTTAGCAACCGTAGACAACTCTTCGGCACCATTGACAGATTATTAAAACCTCACTGTCCCTCCTCATTACTAGCTTCAACACAGCTCTGTAACATATTATTCAAATGTTTTTCTCCTCAAAAATGAACAAAATAAGGCATCACATTCTTACCACACCACGTTTCTTCCACATCACATCCTGACCCACCCAGTTTTACTGGTTCTTCTCTCTCCTTGATTCTGCATCCCTGATTAAATTGGAAGACATGAAATCTTCCACCTGCATACTTGATCCTATCCCCACCCATTTATTTAAATCCTGTTTTAGTTCTCTATGCCCCATTATTCTCAATATGATAAATTACTCCCTTAGCATCGGTTTTGTACTAACAATCCTCAAAACTGCTGCCATTACCCCAGTACCAACAAAAACCAACACGTCTCTGGACAATTTAAACAACTTTCGCCCAATATCTAACTTAACCTTCCTTGCCAAGATCCTTGAGCGGGCTGTAATATCTCAGTTACATAATTACCTGACTTTAAATAACCAATTTAAACCCTTCCAATCTGGTTTTCGACAACTGCACAGCACAGAAACCGCCTTGGGCAAAGTCACTAACGACCTTATGTTGGCTTCTGATTTCTGCTCACTAACTATTCTTATTCTACTGGATCTTAGTTCTGACTTTGACTTCTCTCCCTCCCACCTTTCACCTCCCCTTCTCGTTTCTCTCTTTACTAACTTTGGGCTTCACCAGTAAGTCCCATATGCATTTCATTTGTTATCTCCCTGGGATATTTTACTCTTGGTGGTTTCCTTATTGGCACTTTTCGTGGATTCATTTATTTGAGCATATGTATATTTTTTGAGATTGATTTTCTCAGTATATTCGTTATATTTATATATATATATATATATATATATATATATATATATATACTTTCAGATTTTTCTTGTTCCCAATGTGCCTTTACCATCACTTTTTTGAGTGACACCCTTGGAGTTTTTCATTTCATTTTGTTTTTACTCTGTCTGTGGTCCTCTCCTCTCTGCTGCCCCTTTGCCGGATGTATCCCACGCCTCAGTTTCGGGTCAGGCATTCCCTGGATCGGCTTCGGTCTCTGTTTTCCAGACTGGACTGCTCGTGGATTTATGACACTGCCTAAGGTAGTGTCCATTCCAACATATCATCTATTATAGCCTATATTTCACATTAGTACATTAACATAACCCATATTCTCATTTTTAGACATATATTCAAGCTCCTGATGAATGGACGGAGGTCCATGAAACGCGTCAAGCCTACAATAACTCTAAATTGATGTTTCATCAAATTATGATGTATGTAAAGATTGTGAGCACACAGTGAATTTATATCATGACGTATCCATTATATTCTTGAGAGATCCGTTTTTTGGTCCTAGAAATATTGTTTTTATTTTGGATTCATTATGTATTGTTGTATCAACTGTGTGTTTTATCTCTGTATACGATTATGTTACAGTGTTCTTACATCATCTTTATTCATTTAATTAAACAAAAAAAATTCATGTCCAGTTGTACCCCATTTAAAGTCCCATACTTTCTTTTTTGTCCAGAAAAAATCTTTTACTCTCTCCCCTTGAAACCATATTTGGAGTCTCAGAATTGTCTTTAAAAAATTGATTAATTTGTCTTACCGATTACTGTCACCTTGTTTCTTTTGGCGGCTTCCAGTCTGAAGTTGGCCCAGTCAAGTACGGTGTTATCATTTTGGATAGAGTAAGGGATAGTGTAAGGGAGAGTGTCAAGTCGTGTGTTATGGGGGCACCCGTGCAGGCATGCTCCCAAGCTGGATTGTGTGCATCTATAGACACACACACAATATGGCTTGGCCATACCCCCCACTCACTCTCTACAGGATTAGACTGACAGTGGCAGGAACCTATGGCTCCCAGAGTCTCTTGTAAGAGCAGGAAGAGAGAGCAGTGGAACTGCAGTTGGGCACAGCCCTGGATCAAGAGAAAACACAGTTAAGTGTTCAGGGATGGGTTTTCACCCTAATGCAGAGAATGCATTTAAAGTGTTACTAAACCCATAGTAAAATACGTCTGTATATGCAATAAAGCATGCTTGTTATACTTACTGTGGAACCTAAGGGGTTAATCCTCTGCATTGTGTAAAAAGGCAGATAGATCTTGAATGCACAGATCCTCCTCTCCTACCACTGACTCCAGAACATGTCCAGATAAGACAGAGCCTTTGGAGTCAGCCTACACATGTTCAGTTTGGTGTGTATTGCTAGAGAGGTTTTTTTTTCTTGGGAGGGTGCATGTGATCAGCACAGGGCCAATCAGCACTGTCCAGACAGAGGGTCGGGGGTCCTGGATCCTGATAGAACAGCTCAGTGCAGTATGAAAACTCCTCCTACAAGCTTTGCCAGAAACTGATAGAAGTCACAAAGGCTGCTATATACTGCTGATGAGAAAAGGTATTTAGCAGTTTATATTTACTAAAAATTTCATTTCATGTACTGTGGGAGACTAGATTTAGTTAATGCATGGTCCTGGGTTTAGTAACATCTTAAGCGGTGTTAAACCCTAAACAGCTATAATTTTACGAATATATCACAGCTTACCAATCATTAGATTTAGTAGCTGTATTAGTTTTCTTTTTTTAGGCTTTTTTCCTCTGCTTTCACCTGGTGATCTGACCAGTAACGCACCTCCTGTAATAGAGTGCCCCCACTCTGGATGAAAGAGCACAGGTGGCACAACATTGTCAGTCTGGAGGAGGGGTTTAGTTGTACTAGCAGATTTTAAATACAGTAATAAATTGAAGCTGAACTGAAAAAAACAATAGACCTCCTGACGGGATCACCAGATGAAAATAGAAGAAAGAAAGCCTAAAGCCAGTCATATATGGTTTGAATCTCGGCCGGTGTTCCGTTAGAATTACCTACCCTGTGAGAATTACCTACCCCTCGTCACTTCCGGCCAGAAGCATCTGAGCAGCGCAGCAGTGCGCATGCTCAGAGCGCCGGATACCTAATGGCAGAACAGAGGAGCTTACTAGTGCGCATGCGCACTAGTATAAAACGATCACGGTGTACCGTGAAAAAAACCTACCGACGCGGCACTTACCTAAAACAGCTGTGCGGACATACGAGTCATCCCCGCACCTGTCCCGGTCACTTCCCTGCTCTCGGCAAGTAAATATAAAAGCGGCTTTCGGCTCAGTGATTTATGTTTTCATACAGCCGCCGCCGCTTTTATATTTACTATCCGAGAGCAGGGAAGTGACCGGGACAGGAGCGGAGATCACTCGTATTTCAGCACAGCTGTTTTAATGTACCCGCTGCATTACATACAGTGCGGAGTACCGGAAGTGACGAGGGGTAGGTTTTTCTCACGGGTAGGTAATTCTCACGGAACACCGGTTCAGCAGGGATCAGCCAAGATTCCAACTATGTATGAGCAGATTGATTGTACCCAAATTTATCCATTGATTGACTAGGGTACAACCAGCATGTCAGATTTTTAGGATGCGATTATTGCCAGGGGAAATTGTTTTAAGCATAGCAGCTTTATTTTTATAGTGAATAGGTGTATAGATATAGCCCAGAGTATTACAATTTTTATTAAAATATAACATCATAAAACTATCATAAAACCTCAATTTCCCAGAAACACAAGTTTATATTCCCATGCAGAATGTATGGGCTTAAAAATATGCTAGCTTTAGCTTTCAAGTTGGCCCATTAACTTTTGCTTCAATAGCATGTAATATTTTCTATTAATGCAGACCTTCCATTAAAATGCAAGGTCTGCTTATCTTCACACCCCCACATAATAATGAAGAGTTAAATATGGGGGGAAAAAAATCAACCACTAGAGTAAAAAAAAAAAAATTAAAACACACTTTTTTCTCTTTCGTTCATCGACAGACACAGCGCTCTATAAATCATAACTAGTGGTTATATTGCCTCCTCCAGGAGTAGGAATAGACAGAACAAAAAACACCTGGCTACGCTCATGGGCTGTCCTCACAGTTTAGTAGCAAGCAGTATTAGAAGTATCAGAACTCCATAGAGGGGTGGTTGCTGTGTCCGTGGATGAACTCAGAGAAATGGATTTTATGGTAAGTACAAAAATCGTATTTTCTCTTTCATTCATCGATGGACACAGCACCCACCCCTCTATGGAGTTCTGATACTTCTAATACTGCTTCCTACTAAACTGATTACCTAGAGCAGAGAGGGGGTGTATACCAGCTGAGGACAGCCCATGGGCGTAGCCAGGTGTTTTTTGTTCTGCATAGTCTTACTCCTGGAGGAGGCAATATAACCACTAGTTATGATTTATGGAGAGCTGTGTCCGTTAATGAATTCAGAGAAATAGATTTTACAGTAATTACAAAAATCCAATTTGTTTACCTCTTCTGGACTCTGTCCCCTGCTTCTAGGCGAGGTTGACCTTAGTGGGACTTTAACCACTTCAATACTGGGCAATTTATCCCCCTTCCTGCCCAAGCCAATTTTCAGCTTTCAGCGCTGTCACACTTTAAATGACAATTGCGCGGTCATGCAACACTGTTCCCATAAGACATTTTTATCATTTTTCCCCCACACAAATACAGCTTTATTTTGGTGGTATTTAATAACCACTGGGTTTTTTATTTTTTGCTAAATAAACAAAATAATTTTGGAAAAAAACATTTTTTTTGTTTCTGTTATAAAATGTTGCAAATAAATAATCTTTCTTCATAAATTTAGGCCAAAATGTATTCTGCTACATTCCTTGGTGAATCAGTGTTTATTATTTAGTCTGAAGGATAGTTATATAGTCCACAAACAAATGTGTTCTCCTCTGCTGGACAGTCCACAGCATCTTGCAGCATTCCTATCTGGTCTTTATTGTTGTGAATTTAAAAGATGTATATGTAGGCTGGGCCGGTGATAAACTATTTTGCGCCCTAGGCAAGTCCAGCAATTTGCAACCCCCCCATGATGAGGGGGGTGTGGGGTAGGTGAGGTAGTATGGGGGGGGTAGGTGAGGCCGTATAGTGGCAGTAGATAAGGAAGTATGGATGGGTAGGTGAGGCAGTATGAGGGAGTAGGTGGGGCAGTATGGGGGGGGGGCTAGGTGAGGCAGTATGAGAGAGTAAGTGAGGCTGTATATGGCGATAGGTGAGGCAGTATGAGGGAGTAGGTGAGGCAGTATGGGGGGGTAGGTGTGACAGTATAAGGGGTGGGTGAGGCAGTATGGAGGCAGGTGAGGTGGTGGGGGTGAGGTGGGAAGACATTTTTACAGGTACCAGCAGCAGGATATTCAGCTCACCTGAGTCCCTCAGTGCTGCTGTTTAGCCTGGAACATCTGTGCAGAGCCTGCCCTGTGTCCCAGTTTCTTGCCTGAAGTGATGTTACTCCCTGGCCGGGTAGGTCTGATGTAGGTAGTTTCATCCTTGCCCTCCTCCTTCTCTGAATGTCAGAGCCTTGGCAAGCACGTGATTGGCTGCTAGGACCAATGATATTCTAGCAACCAATGACAAGCTTGCCCCGCCCCTAGGCCCAGCTTTCATGGAAGGAGGAGGGCAAGAACAGAGGAGGGGGAAGTCTGGGGACCACACAGCCACTGCCACTCAACCTATATTCTCTGACAGATCTGATTGCTGAGACTGAACATCATGGCTCCATGCGGCAGCAGGGACTAATTGGGCATTTGGGCAGGGTGTTCTGGGGGGTGGGTTCAGACCCCCCTAACCTCCCCTTCCCCCTTATATATGTCCCTGCAGCGAACAGTAGGGAAGCCAGTGGTCGTGGCTGCCCTAGGTGGCTGCCTAGCTTGCCTAGCGGCAGCACCAGCCCTATGTGTAGGCATTATTGGTTTCAACATATAATATAATATGTGTTCATACACCAATGTATATGCATTCTCTAGCACCCTGAGGAAACGATCAACCATGAAATGTGTTGGGTCATTTTTTTTACATCCCACACACACAGAGCCTCCACATGTTGAAGATTATTTTGTTTGAACATGCATATTTGTGCAAAGTGTTAAATTTATAGACAATTGGTTCTAGACTGTTAGGGGGTGATATATACAGGGGGAGACTTATGTCCTCTCTAGGATATCATCAGGCATACTATTGATTGATGGTTTTAAGATGGGTTAAATTTTTTGCACAAAATAAAATGTAAAAATATTTTAATATATGTAGTTGTGTTATCTATTCTTGAGATTGTAGTACTGTTAAAAGTCCCACTTTTTCTTTACTGTGTGTATTTTTATTCATAATTTTGGGATGTGGTGCAAGGCATACCTGATTGGATCTTTCTAAAACTACCTCCTGCTGAGCTATTGTGTTCTGACAGCGAGGAGACTTAAAGCCTGGTACACACTATCATTTTTTCATGTTCCTGAAGGGCTCAGGAGGAGCTCACTGTACTAACTATCCGATGATACTACAGTGATCTCCCTTCTGAGCTATTGTGTTTTGACAGGGGGACTTTTTTTTTTTTTTTTAGAAAGTACTATATGATTTAAATGAGTAATACAAATCATGACATTTCTAATTGCCCATAATAGATTACATAGCCAGGCCTCCCAAAGCTCATGTTTTAATTTTTGTTAAATGCTTGGGAGTTAAATCACATGGCAGTTTCTTATATCTCCTAAGGACTCTGTTAGTGAGATCTCTGTATATGAATTATTTGGCCTTTACACTTGATATGTTCGTTATGAGTGGATTCCTACTATCCCAGAAGAATTATTATCTATTTTATTAATCAGAACTCAGGCAGACAGGAAAAGATTCATGGTTTCTGAAAAGGAGATCTCACTGTTGGGATATTCAACAAGCCAGAGATTATCACAGTCCATCAGGCTCTACCTATTAGTACAATATCACACTCGGAGATGTATAGTAACTAAGTAGAACTACTTCATTACTGTACTTAAGTACCGAAAAGCGGTATCTGTACTTTCCTGGAATATAATTTTTGTTCTCCTACTTCCACTTTTACTTCACTACATTTTTTCGATGATTTCAATACTTCTACTCCAGTATTTTTTTTTTGTGCTGCACAGTTACTCGTTACAATTATAAAAATTACCACTACCAGAACAGTAGATGGCAGGTTTCATGAAGTTCAAAAAAATGTGTATAATGTCATGTGTAAATCAGCGCTTACGAAAATAAATGCTACTGTATGTATAAATAAAAGCTGCTATACCAAATCTTTCCACTAAAAAGAAAAGATGAAACAAACAAATTGTGATTGTCATTTAGGTTAATCATTTGAAATAATAAAAAACAATATGATGTTCAAACTTTTGACTTCTTTCTTTAATAACTACATAACACAGTACTTGTACTTTTATTTTCAGTACTTGAGTAGCAATTTTTTTTTAAAAACTACTGGTACTTTTACTTTCAGTACTTGAGTAGCAAAATTTAAAAAAAACTACTTGCAACACTTAAGTACAAAAAATGTTGAATACTTTAGTACTTCTACTCAAGTCACTTTTTGATCAAGCACTTCCACTTCTACTCAAGTCACTTTTTGATCGAGCACTTGTACTTTTACTCAAGTATGGGTTTCGAGTACTTTATACAACTCTGATCACACTGTGGTGGCCTTACCCCTTAAATTAAATCAGTCACAAAAAAAAAAACTGATGTTTGCACTTCTTACAATATTTTGTGAAATATTAGGCAAACTGACCATGCATGTCTATATAATTATAAGTCATCCATGTGTCATTATTAATGAAGCGCAACTTCAAAAACCCCACTCCCTCTATTTGTTCGAGTCATGCATGAGTGGTCACTAAAGTTGTGGCAGTGCCTCAAGAAACATCACGGATAAACAGTTCAGCGTAGATCAAAAAGGTACATCTGAGCCAAAGTTAAGGCTTTACAATAATACAGACTACCAGCATGATTACATGAGTCTACATTATTGTTATTAAAGGTTACAGTCATCAAAGTATTAAAGAAATAACCTTTTAAGAAAAGTTCAAGCATTAAAACCAGGCAAACAATGCACATATCATTCAAATGTTTTGCATGTTAAGAAAGGAACAGAGCAAGGTGTGCCTGCCGGATATAATGAGCACCAAATTTTAGGAGCAAAAAGGTTAAATGAAAGCATATTTGGTTTAATAAAGACACTTGGAAAATGTTTATTGGTAAAGTTTGTTTTAGGTAAGGGAATGTGGGGTAAATTCAATAAGAGTTATATAACGGCCAAAAAAAATGCAGTAAAATAACGCTTGCGGTAAATCAGAAAAGTAAAGAATTTTGCGTTAAATACCAAATGCGGTTTATGTTTAATTTAGCGGTAATTGCTGCATTATTACATGCAATAATTTATCGCATTGAGCTGGTTGCTAAGGAGCAGGCTGGGAAGCCGGTCACCACCTCCTTAACAACTGATGACTCATCAGCTGTCAGAGGGTTCCCTGCTGACAGCTGAATTTAAAAAAACATGCAGACAAATAAAGTTGATAAAAAAAAAAACACACCCAAGCTAAAATGTAAAAAAAAAAAACGGCATGGGGTCCCCCCCAAAATCCATACTAGATTCTTATCCAAGCATGCAGCCAGAAGATCAGGAAAGGGAGGGACGAGTGCCCCACCCCCTCTCCTGAACCATACCAGGCCACATGCACCCAACATGGATGGGTGCTTTAGGGCAGGGGAACCTCGCTGATAGCTGATAAGTCATCTGTTGTTACCGACCCGCTCCTTAGCAACCAGCTATTTGTAAAAAAACAGGGTGGGGGTCCGCCCAACCCCCATGCTATTTTTTGATAAATACCGCATATGATACCGCCAGCAAAACCCTGGTGGTAAATATCGCATTTTTTTTACTCTCTGTTCCTTTTGTGATTTGGAATTAAGAGCTTACCGCATGGGTTTTTAAACAATATTTACTGTCACATTTTTCATTTTGTGGTAAATACCACATAATCGTAATTTTTTTTTGATGGTCATAGAGTATAAAGAGAACAAAGCTTTCACGTTGGGGCATGTATCTTCTCTACCGGATGACTTCAATAGTTTCTGCCCATTTTGACCATCTAAATAAGGTTATGTGGGTCAAATTGCCCTCATCTCCAGAAGACATGCCCCCGGCAGTATCTGTGAGGTGTGTTCTGCAGGCAGAAAATGTCCAAAAGAGGGCAGGGCCTGATAATTGTATTAATAATATATTGTAATAATATTGCTAGATGCATTCTGATAGGTTGTCCTTATTAGTTAGCCCAAGTACTTACAGCAGGTAAAATTGGTTTTAAACACATCACCATTTTTCTAGGTAAATATATCTCTAATATGTCGGTAACAACCCATGCAATCCATACATACAAAGAAACCAAAACAAATAAATTGAGAAATTAAGTTATGCGTAATAAAATGGAATGACACAGGGAAAAAGTATTTAACACGCTAACTGAAATGTATTATTACTTCATACAAAAACCTTTGCTGGTAATGACAGCTTGTACGATGCCTCCTGTATGGAGAAACTAGTCCCATGCATTGCTTAGGTGTGACTTTGGCCCATTCATCCACACAAGCAGTCTTCAAATCCTAAAGGTTCCGTGGGCCTCTTCTATGAACTCTGATTTTTAGTTCTTTCGCAGTTTCCATAGATTTGCTAATGGATTCAAGTCAGGTAATTGGCTGGGCCATTCTAACAGCTTTATATTCTTTCTTTGAAACCAATTAAGAGTTTCCTTGGCTTTGTGTTTGGGATCATTGTCTTGTTGAAATGTCCACCCTCATTTCATCTTCATCATCCTGGTAGGTGGCAGCAGATTTTTACCAAGAATGTCTTGGCATTTTTCCATCCATCCTCTGTCAATGACATGAAGTTTGCTAGTACCGTATGCTGAAAAACAACCCCACATAATGATGCTCCCACCTCCAAACTTCACTGTTGGTATGGGGTTTTTGGGGTGATGTGCAGTGCCATTTGACCTCCAAACATGGTGTGTAGCATGGCATCCAACGAGTTCAATTTTGGTCTAATCTGACCACACTATATTCTCTCAGTATTATACAGGCTTATCTTAATGTTGTGCAGCAAACTTTAAACGAGCTTCAACATGATTTTTCTTTAGCAATTGAGTCTTGTGTGGTGAGTGTGAATACAGGCCATGGCAGTTGAGTGCTTTACTTATTGTTTTCGTTGAAAAAATTGTACCCGCTAATTCCAGGTCTTTCTGAAGCTCTCCACAAGTGGTCCTTGGCTCTTGGACAACTCTTCTGGTAATTCTTTCACTACTCTGTTAGAAATCTTAGGATTAGCACCTAGTTGTGGCCGGTTTATGGTGAAATTATGTTCTTCCCAGTTCCAGATTATGGTCCCAACAGTGCTCACTGGAACATTCAGGAGCTTAGAAACCTTTCTGTAGCTATAAATATGTATAGTCAGGGCTTTGTTTCAGCGGGAACGCGGGGGAACGCAATACAAACACCTCCAGCACTGAAATGATGTAATGGCAAGGGGTGCCGGGGTGTTCTGCAGCATCTATTGATTGAGGGATCTATTCTAGCTGGAGGAGATCTAGTTTTGCAGAAGGGTCTATTGTTGCTGAGGAGATCCATTGTTGCTGGTGGGGGACCTACTGTTGCTGGGGGTCAGTTGTTGCTGGGAGAGTTCTACTGTTGAGGGGGGTCTATTGTTGGCTGACAGAGAATCTATTAATGCTGGCTGTTGGGGGGATCTGTTGTTGCTGTCGGGATTCTATTGTTGCTAACGAAGAGATTTTGTTGCGGGTGGTCTATTGTTTTTAGAGGGATCTGTTGTTGCAAGCGGGAGACCCTATTGTTACTGGCTGCAGAGGAACTATTTTACTTCTTTTCATGTTATCAATACCAAATTCCATACAAATTACTCAGCAACACAAAATTATATGTGGTTCTGTACTCTCTAAAAGGGCAGTACTGGGAGGTGGGTAGGGGGTGGAATCAAGGAATGGTGCTCGGAGGAGGGTGGGGGCTGTAAAAGGGTTGACCCAGAAAGGGGGAGTTCCTGCACCTATTTTCTGAGAGAAAAAGCCCTGTTTATAGTTTTAATTAAAGTATAACTAAACTCAAGAGCAAAAATGCATTATATAATTACACAGTTAGTCTGGTTGAAAAAAGATACAAGTCCATCTAGTTCAACCAATAAAAGGGAAAAAATATATATACATATATACTATATATATATATATATATATATATATATATATATATATATATATATAAACATATCCTAAAAAAATTATACAATCCTACAGTATATATACAATCCATTACCCACAGTTGATCCAGAGGAAGGCAAAATACCCAAGCAAAGCATGATCTAATTTGTTCTCACCCCCTGAGAGGCAGTCGTATATTCCCTGGATCAACTTTACCTATAAAAGTTAGTATCCAGGTAAATTATATAAGTTTAGAAAATAATCCAGGTCTTTTATAAAGCAATCTACTGAGCTGGACAGAACCAGCTCTTGAGGGAGTCTATTTCACATTTTTACAGCTCTTACTGTGAAGAAACATTTCTATATTTGGAGATTAAATCTCTTTTCCTCTAGACGTAAAGAGGTGCCCTCTTGTCCTCTGTGATGACCTTAAAGTGAATAACTCAAAAGCAAGTTTACTATATGGACTACTTATGTATTTACCGGTATACATGTTGATCATATCCCCCCTTAAAGTGGAACCTCACTCTCTCAATCATTGATTATTTTTTATCATCATGTTGCTGGCAATAGTAAACAGATAGGAAAGTATATCAAAATTACTTGTGTTAAACATTTTTTTTTTACATTTCTACTGTTACTTTCTGGTTTTCTCAGCTAAACACACTCTCCTGCATGCATGCCCAAGCTAAGGACAGATGGATTCCAGAAAGTAAACGCTACATAAATATTTTCAAATATATTTAAATATTTTTCAAATTGACTTCTTAGCAAAATAATGCATGGAGACATGGATGGATGGGTGGGTTTGCTTTGAATATTAAAAATTATTTAACTAGTGTTTTTGGCTTGTAGTGCTCAGATGCAGTGAAGATTCACTTTAACCTCCTCTTCTCATCAGAGAATAAATTCAGTTCCTCTAATCTTTCCTCATAGCTGAGCTCCTCCATGCTTCTTATCAGTTAGGTTGCCCTTCTTTGCACTTTTTCCAGTTCCCTGATATCCTTTTTGTGAACTGGTAACTAAAACTGAACTGCATATTCCAGATGAGGTCTTACTAATAATTTGACAGGCGCAAAATAATGTCTCTCTCTCTGGAGTCCATACCTCTCTTAATACAAGAGAGGACTTTGCTCCCATTATATTGCAACGCACCAGTCCTTAGATGTGATGGCTGCAATCGTCTTCTTTCTTATTTTTTTAAGCTATGAGCTAAGAACTTTTCCAGCAAGTTCAGAAAATACTTGTTGATCTTGCCAAGATTGCAAGTCCTTGTCAATGCCCGTGAGCTGTCCTGGAGGCATAAAACAATGTTCTGTGCTAATTTCCTGATCCTCCATGTAACGGGGGGAAAAAAAGAATGACGTGTTTTGATCCAGCTTGGGTGGCAACCATGGCACCCTTCATAGATACAGCAAAGGAGTAAATGTATCCACCCAAAAAGTGTGTTTGCTACTTTGACCTGGAACTCCCTCTATGTGTGAGTGTCTGACGGGCTACAGCTTGAAGAGACATTTCTTGTTTTTGTAACGCAAATATCTCAGACTGAACTTCTGGCAAGCTACATCTTGGTGGGATGATTCCTTTATTTGAGGAAACTATTGTACACCTGGTGCAAGGAAACATTTTAACTTTTGAAAGCCAATATTGTCTAAGCTTTATAAGCATGTGCAACCAGCATTGAAGATTACATGTATCAATCCAAGATTGTCTGCCAAGAATCCTTTTTCTGTGGCTTTGATAGTCCTATTGTACCACTGACAACTGATTGAAATATGTGATGTTGTGGGTAGCACTGTCCCCGTAGGGCTTGCTGTGTGATGACTTCATGGGTCTCCCTCTGATTACCTGCAGACAGTCACTAGGGGATTTTTCATACATCCCTCCTAACTTCCAGGTGCTCATTACTCAATAAACAGTCCCGGGGATTCGTTTTTTTATTGTGGAACTTGGATGGGAGAAAGGAATAGTGGGATACTCCAACTTTAAATATTCACAGTAGATAAGGACAACTCTCACTTGGCCTCACCAGGTTATTTGTGGAAGCAGACACACTGCTTTGACCATACTGCCACTTGTATGGAAGGGTTAAGTCCTCTTGACCTATATAGCAGCAGACTTGATACAACTACATTATCTTCACTCTTTAGCATCCCCTTTGACTGACACCTGTCCACTGACTCTTCTTGCAGAAGGGGTGGTCCTCACAGGACAGGCCCCATGACCCAGAACTGTACTCACTGTAGGCAGAATCAGATCCTTTCCAGTGTCTCCCTTACAATTAGTTTTGCAGGACCTCTGGGTTCAGCTTCTCTCTGACTCTCAGGCCCTCAGGTCAACCACCTGAGGCCGCATCAGAAGAAGGGAATGACGCTGCTCCAGGTGAGGGTAAAAGCTCCCAGGAAATGGTGTACAGGTCCAGTCCGTAGTCCGATGTATACATCCAAAGAAAAAAAATGAATGACCGCACTTCCAAATGCTAGGAGATCTTTAATAACGTAAAACCATTTAACATAGTAAATCAAGGAGACTTCATGACACACATAGGAAGAGCATGGTTGACACGTTTCGCAAAATTAATCGCTTAATCATAACCTGCTAGCACTAATGATGTTGCCCCTTAAATAGCCCAGAATCAGCTGTACAAAATTAAGGACTGGATGAATACAAATACATTCACTAAACGTTCAAAACATCATAGGTATGTGTATGAAAAAACTTGGTGATTTAAAAAGTATGATACATATATATATATAAAATAAACAAGGAAATACAGTTGTGCTCATAAGTTTACATACCCTGGCAGAATTTATGATTTCTTGGCCATTTTTTAGAGAATATGAATGATAACACAAAAACGTTTCTTTCACTCATGGTTAGTGTTTGGCTGAAGCCATTTAGTGTCAATCAACTGTGTTTAATCTTTTTAAATCATAATGACAACGGAAACTACCCAAATGACCCTAATCAAAAGTTTACATTACCCAGTTCTTAATACCATGTATTGCCCCCTTTAACATCAATGACAACTTGAAGTATTTTGTGGTATTTGTGGATGAGGCTCTTTATCTTCTCAGATGGTAATGCTGCCCATTCTTCCTGGCAAAAAGCCTCCAGTTTCTGTAAATTCTTGGGCTGTCTTGCGTTAACTGCATGTTTGAGATCTCCCCAAAGTGGCTCAATGATATTGAGGTCAGGAGACTGAGATGGCCACTCCAGAACATTCACTTTATTCTGCTGTAGCCAATGACAGGTCAACTTGGCCTTGTGTTTAGGATCATTGTCATGTTGGAATGTCCAAGTACGTCCCATGCGCAGCTTCCGGGCTGATGAATGCTAATTTTCCTCCATTATTTTTTGATAACATACTGCATTCGTCCTGCCATCAATTCTGACCAAATTTCCTGTGCCTTTGTAGCTCACACGTCCCTAAAATATCAGCGATCCACCTCCATGTTTCACGGTAGGAATGGTGTACCTTTCATCATAGGCCTTGTTGACTCTCCAAATGTAGCGTTTATGGTTGTGGCCAAAAAGCTAAATTTTGGTCTCATCACTCCAAATGACTTTGTGCCAGAAGGTTTGAGGCTTGTCTTTGTGCTGTTTGGCATATTGCAAGAGGGATACTTTATGGCATTTGCGTAGTAATGGCTTTCTTCTGACGACTCAACCATGCAGCCCATCTTTGTTCAAGAGCCTCCTTATTGTGCATCTTGAAACAGCCACATCACATGTTTTAATAAAGTCCTGTATTTCACCTGAAGTTATTTGGGGGGTTTTTTTTGCATCCCGAACAATTTTCCTGGCAGTTGTGGCTGAACATTTAGTTGGTCTACCTCACCATGGTTTGGTTTCAACAGAACCCCTCATTTTCCACTTCTTGATTAGAGTTTGAACACTGCTGATTGGCAGTCTCAATTCCTTGGATATCCATAATATATCCCTTTCCTGTTTTATACAGTTCAACTACATTTTCCCGCAGATCCTTTGACAATTCTTTTGCTTTCCCCATGACTCAGAATCCAGAAATGTTAGTGCAGCACTGGATGCAAGATGCAAGGGTTTGTCAGGAGTCCAGAAACTCATTGACCTTTTATACACACACACACTAATTACAAGCAAACAGATGACAGGTGAGAATGGTTACCTTTAATAGCCATTCAAACCTCTTTGTGTCAACTTGTGTGCATGTTATCAGGCCAAAATCTCCAGGGTATGTAAACTTTTGATCAGGGTCATTTGGGTAGTTTCTGTTGTCATTATGATTTAAAAAGAGTAAACACAGTTGATTGATAATAAATGACTTCAGCCAAACACTAACCATGAGAGAAAGAAACGTTTTTGTGTTATCATTCATATTCTCTGAAAAATGGCCAAGAAATCGTAAATTCTGCCAGGTTATGTAAACTTATGAACACAACTGTATATACATAACAAACAGTAGAGTGATATTAAATGCACTCAGCCTGTGACCAATACAGCAAACATCACCTCTTCCTCCAGCGCGGCGCCGCTACACTTCTCCTAGCCAGCATTTCCCGCCAGCAGCACACACAGCAGTACCAGCCTGAGCCAGCAGTACCCACAGCAGTACCAGCCAGCAGTACCCACAACAGTATCAGCCTGAGCCAGCAGTACCAGCCAGCAGTACCCACAGCAGTACCAGCCAGCAGTACTCACAGCACAGTACAAGCCAGCAGTACCAGCCTGAGCCAGCAGTACCCACAGCTGTACCAGCCAGCTATACCCACCAGCAGTACCCGCCAGCAGTTCTTTTCAAAACTTACCACCACAAAAAAGTTGACTGCGCTCCAGACTGACCGACGCAAACCTGGAAAACCTGTTGAGAGTAGCATCATCATCAATACCAGCTAACATCACACACCTCACCAAAGAGAAGCAGTTGCAGCCATCACATTAGGGGTGAGTTAATTAAATTTTTGACCAAATATAACAGGCTCATTTTTAAGGTGATCATTTTGTACGGCCCCCGAATGATTTTATAAATTCCCAAATGGCCCTTGGCAGAAAAAAGGTTCCCCACCCCTGCTTTACTTCTTCTATGACCTGTACTGTTACTAAAGTCAAATCCCCACCGTGTAAGAAGTTAAAATAACGTGCTAGTGGATTAGTGGATTTCTTGTTTTTAATATTGCTCAAATGTTCACAAAATCTATCCCTAAGTCTCTGAATGGTTCTCCCAACATACTGTTTAGAACATATACTACAGGTAATGACATAAACCACTGTATTGCAGTTAAAAAACTTGTTAATCTTAAAGGTCCTGCCACCATTCGAGCATATGTTTTGTCCCGACAAAACATGTGAACAACACAGACAGTTTAAAGAACCACATTTAAAATTCCCAGTGAAATGTAGCCATATTCAAAGACTGAGTATTGGAATCAGAAGACTGGAAATAACTGGGTGCTAAATAGTTACCCAAAGTTTTCGCTTTTTTAGTCACAATGTCTACACCTTTGTCCAAAATACCAGCACATGTCACAACATTAGACAACAATAAATACTTCAGAACAATGTGTTTGATCTTTTTGAATTCAAGGCTGTATGTGAGAACTAATGAGGGATTTCTATTTTTAATTGAAACAGTATTGCATGTCCTTCTGTTGTGTAAGAGATCATGTCCATTGTTGTTAAGAGCTATGTTATAGGCTCTGTCCAGAGACCATTTGGGATAACTCCTTGCTCTGAACCTGTTACTGTATACATCGCAAAAGCTTCCCACACAAAATCTGATCATGAACTGCAAATTCTCCTTAATCTTACAAACTGCCCAACGGGAATACCCTTGATTGTATGATGTGGGTGGCTAGATTTAGCGGATAAAAGACTGTTTCCTGCAGGGGCTTCCTATACAACTGGGTAGAAACCCTATCTGATTTGTGGCCAAGTGAGACATCGAGAAAATATATCTCCTTAGAGTCACTGAGTCCTGTAAAGCGTAGATTGTATTCATTATTGTTAAGATATGACAGAAATAATGAAAAATCAATCTCCCTATGGCCAACAAAAATCAAATTGTCTATATACCTTAAGTATAGACTAATGTGTTCTCTGCAGGGGTTCCCATCTCCAAATATGTGGGACCGCTCCCACCAACCCATTAACAGGTTGGCAAGTGAGGGAGAAAAAGTTGCCCCCAGTTGCCCATGTGCAGCCCCACATCTCTGGAGATAGAAAACCCCATCAAAAGTAAAATAATTATGAGTCAGCAGGAATTCCAAAACCTCAAGAACATACTCACATAGGAGCCTTTGACATCCAGGTGCAGCTATTGAGAAAAAAATGAAACAGCTGTAATTGCTGGACTGAGTGGTATGGAGGAATATAAGCTGGCTACATCACATGTCATCCAGATGTAATCATTACATGTGATTAGTGTCTTTCAAAAAACTGGGTAGAGTATGTACTAGAGGTTGGAGCTGCCCATCCAATCATTCTCCCAAGCGTTCATTGAGAGAACCTATACCTGAAACTATAGGTCTCCCACACAAGGGATCAAGTCCCTTATGAACTTTAGGGTGATGGTGGAAATAGGGACTAAAAGAAACTCAGGCACCAACACCTGTGCCTCTTTTATAGTAAAATCCCCCAAACCTGCACCCTTGTTAATTAGTGTTGTGAAAGCAGCCTTATACTCTTTGGTTGGATCTTTCCCAATGTAGTATATGTACTAGTATCCCCCAGTTGTCTAAGGGCTTCTTCTCTATACATATTTATATCCACAACAACCACTGCCCCTCCTTTATCTGCATTACGGATCATGTTGGAGTCATCCTCCATAAGACTCTTGAGAGCAACTTCTCAGGACTGGACAGGTTATCCCCATCGATCTATGTGTGGGAAGAAACCTGTGTGGCCAACTCAAATAAATCCCTTTCGATCAATTTTTGGAAACCATCCATGTCTGAACTGCGAGACTGTATGGTATAGAAATCTGAGGGCACCTTTGAGGAAACTGGTAATGTGCCTTCACCCTCAGTGTAATGGTCAGACAAGGATAGCTGTTCAATTTTTAATCCCTGTAAATCCACATTGTTCCATACTATAGTGTGGTCATTTGTTTTTTCTTTGGATGTATACACCTGATGCCGCATGGCAGCTTCTATAGAGAAGGGGCAGCCCCCCCTTCCTCTGGGACCCCACTCTCCAGCTGAAAGACCCTAAGCACATGTGTCCTTGACATTTATTCAGTATCCCAGCATGCACCAAGGCACTTTCCTCTGCCAATCACCAGGGCTATACCAAATGCCTGTGCACTCACTTGTCAGGTTTCCTCCCACTGTCCAATATGCCTCCCTATTGGACAAGTGTAAAACATTTCAGACAAACTGAGTTGCACCTGAGCACCATGAGCAGACCTCACCAATGGATTCTGCTCTCTGGTAGGCAGAGAGCAAGATAAATTTACCTGGCGATCTCTCTGGTAAGCTGAAACACCAAAAAACTATACTCTCTCTCTAGCACCTACCTTGGAGGGTGCTACATGTGTGATTATACATGCTAAATTGGTTTATGCTACTTGTTTCGATATTAATGGTGTGATTTCCAGTATAACAACATTAAGAATTGTACATAGTTGGAAGAAGAAGTTATATAGTTCCTATGGATGTTCATGACAAGGACAAATACATAAAGTCAATATGGTGGTCACAAGGAGTAGTAGACTTGTTTCACAAGCAGCTTAAAGAGGTTCTTCTTCAACTCCCTGTGTTTACTTATAAGAAGATATGTGGAATTCTCTGGGTTTTAAAGAGCCTTTTGTTTAGTTTTTGTACCAGCATGTAGTTGCCTGCAGGCAGCCTACATAAGGGAATAGATATGCATCGGCTGTATGGACTCACAGCCGAGAATGACAGGTATTTAGAGATGGGTGCACACCCATTATAATGTACAAAAAAAAAAAACGCTGCCAATTTAAAAAGCACAATGATGTGCTTTATAATTGAGTTTTGGACTCAGGTTGTTTAGGGCAGAAGTTGCTGAGCGCAATAAAATTAATTGTGTTGTTAAAAGTAAAAAGGGAATGGGAGAGCCCGGTCATGTGACCAGTTCCAGTCATGGTATTTTCTCCAATGTGTTAAGCAAACAGAACTTGTAAATTACTGCAGGCTCAATACTGCAACCTGCATTTTGTGAAAGGGTTGCAAAATACAGGCTATGGCATTGAAAAATAATGAGGAGTGAACGGAAAGCTAATAGCAATATCCAGTCTGTATAGTGTGTGGTGTGAAATTCCTAACTGGTTCCTGATACTCATGCTTCAGCTTATGGAAAATGTGTGTAGAGATACCCATGGATGAACCGCTTGGAAATTTGGGTTCTGTGTTTTGTGCCACGACTCCAAGAACAACCTCAGCCCCTCTGGCACACCTGGTTGAGTGAAAATTACTGCACATATTTATAGGAGCACAAGTGTGGATACCTTTAACTAGACTAGGAATTAGTATCAGGAAATAGACATAAGATGGTTTAGTGGTAAATTAACTGATTTGATATGGGTTAGAGTAAATGGTGGTTTAACATAAATAAGCACAGAGAGGAAATATTCAGACATAGCCTGCTAAACAATGTGATCTCTAGGCCAAAGTGAGAGTTCTGTACCACTAGACTGGAATCAACTCACAAACCAGCAAGATCAGCAATAAGAAGTGCATATAAACATTAACTACAATGTGAATTAAACTATAACTAATCTAGAGTGCACTCTAGGAGAATGGCTAGGAAACAATGTCAATGTCCCCTAAGAGGTACTTCTTAGCATTAGCAATAGGTGAAAGTTTCTGTGTAGCAGCTGTAAAGGGATAGTCTTTAGACCTAACGCTTCAGCCTGGTAGCGTTGGGGCCCAGTTGTACCTCTGACAGACATTAGAATCATCCCAGTCAAGCCTGCAGGCATCAGTAGACTATTCTATGAACTAAAGGGCTTAGTTCCTCTCTCTAGCAGCAGAATATAAATCCCCACAACAACTTTTTACCAGTCCCAATGATATTGCAGTTCACCATCTGGTCACACAGCCATTAGTCCACTCTCTGTTCTGCCCCCAGGTGACTCTGACTGTCGGAACTTCTGAACTCAGCCCTCTGGATCCCTCCCAGGCCACTGACATGCATCAGTGATGGTGCACACTAGACAGCGATGTGCACTCTCCAGTCTCCCTCACCGCAAAAAGGGAACTGTGTCCTTTACAGCCTAGGAAAATGCAGCTCTTTCTCCTCCTCCTGACACTCTCTTTGTGGGAAATGCAGATCAAAAGCTCTTGATTACAGTAGAATTTCCCTCCTCTTGACTACAGTTCCCACAATGTAGTGCTGCATGACTCTATTGAACTCTTCCTGCTCAGCAGCTCCCTCCTCTTGTTGTTATAGCTGTTAACCAAAATACAAAAACAGATAACAATCAGCGTAGACAGATAAACCTAAAAACTAAAATTGCAAGCTGAACACCAAAGAAAAATCACTTGTATCTCATACAGAACCATTAATAAACATAGTGCAGTGCAATAAACATTTTATATGAGAGGATAGTCCTTATTATAAGCCAGAAGTCCCAGAACAGTCCATATGGTCCAGGAAAGTTTGAAAAACAATAGGATCCCCTCCACCTGTGATTACACCGTGCTCACCTGAAATGAAAAAATCAGCGCATTCACTGAAAGGGTTAACATCAAGGCAGATTCCTTGCATCCACGGCTTACAAAGAGGACTGGTCAGCTGGTCAAATCCAGACAATATCGGCTCACCAATAAGCATACCATGCAATAAAAAGACTGATCTAAGTGCTCTCTGTTAAAAACTTTTATTCAAACCATAAATAAAAGAACCACACTTACATAAATATAAGCAGTAAAAGCTCTCTCCAGATAGCACCATGTCTCAGATGCAGGGAGACACAGTGCTGCTGCAATGAACGCAGCTCCTGAGCACAACAGATCCGAGGATGGCGGCGGGTGACGAGCGGCTCCACCTCCCGTACACGTATCGTCCACTGATGAAGTCCCTCATTACTCCTTTTGAATCCCAATAATTAGACTCTTCCATTTCTAAGGGATAGCTGTTGGCCTCAGATAAACAAATACTTCACAGTTGCTGTGTCACTTAGCTGACTCGCAAAGAGAGAAAATTATTAAAATCACATACTCCTTTTCTACCTGCTCTACAAAAAGAAGTAAACTATAAATTACTTACAAGATTGTACCAGGTACCCACAAAACGAACCTCCTAACCTTCCAGTGACAGCCTCAGTTTGCTGAAGAGGCTGATGCCAGTGTGGTTTATATTTCCACATATGGTGGACCTGCCTCAAGATTAGACCTTTCTGGACTTAGATTGTAAGCTGGTGGCTGATATTACTCACAATGACCTGCAGCATGATTTACTACGCTTTTTACTATACTACACTAGCACTCTATAATAAAGTGATTGTAAAGTCTCGTTTTTTTTTTTTAAATAACAAACATGTTTAACTTACCTGCTCTGTGCAGTTGGTTTTGCAAAGAGTGGCCTGGATCCTTGTCTTCTCGGGTCCCTCTTCTGTGCTCCTGACCCCTCCCTCCTGTTGAGTGCCCCCACAGCAAGCTTGCTATGGGGGCACTTGAGCCGAGTTACAGCTCCCTGTATCCATTCAAACAGAGCCACGACCCGGCCTTTCCCCTTTCTCTCCTGATTGGCTGAGTGACTTTTATTGACAGCAGCGGGAGCCAATCGTGACACGCTGCTGTCTTAGCCAATGAGGAGGTGAGTCCTGAGCAGCTGAGATACTCTTACAACATCGCTGGATAAGGATGGGCCCAGGTAAGTATTAGGGGGGCTGAGGGGGGCTGCTGCACACAGAATGTTATTTATCTTAATGCATAGAATGCATAGTTGTTATCTTAATTCATAGAATGCGTAGTTTTAATCTTTGCATTTACTGCAGTCAGCATATTTGTTATGTGGTTGTATAATACGCATAATTTATGCACCTAACAAAAACATTTTAAATAGGTTTGCTTTTAGCAGGCACACCAGCTAATATATATATCAGCTAATTTTACAAAAAAAACAGTTTCCGGCATAGACTTACTGGATAGGCCCTCAGCTCATATCATTATGAGCTTTAGCTGTGAGTCATTATGTGAGTACCTTGGGCTGGATTACCCTTCCTGCCATATGATTTTTTAACCCCCCCCCCTTTTTTTCCTTGTTTTTGTACAATTATGGGACTTTATATGTTCCCTACAGATATAGCTGATGCTTCTTGCTCCTGAAGAAGTGGAAAGTGCTCCAAGATACGCGTTGAGCCTTTATAGATGCACTGGATCCTAACTTATTTAGCCTCTATTATCTACAATCTATTATGTTTTTATTAGGGGGCTACACAGGCTCACAACATGACACATAGTATGAGTCAGTCTTATTGTTTTTTTCGGTTTTTAGTTCAACTTGTATGTGACATTGATTTTATCATGATGAAACTGATCATTCTTGTTGATTATTGATGTTTATACCATATGTGTTATTACCAATGCACATGTATTTTGTATTTAATAAATATGATTATGACAATTTGATCATTTATGTATGTACTATTATGTGTCATGAGTTTCACTAAATCATTACTATACTATACTTGGGTGTCTCATATAAAGTCCCACTATTTTCTCTTTAGCATGTTTATGCACAGGGATGGAGGCACACACCAGGTGCCTCAATTAAAGTCCCAATGTTTTTCTCGGCCTCTACAGTCTAAACATGTTTTACCATCCAAGGCTTTATTCTCTCATCTCCAGATACAGCACTACGCTCAAATGTTTGCTGATAAGCTTCTATTTTCAAAATTGTCTCCCTTTGAGAGAATACGCCTTGATGGCCCTAAACATCAACACCTTCTCATCTATTGCCTGCTCACATTTCTTAAAACAATGCCCTTTCCAAAACATAGTTATATGCTCAAATGGGAACGTACATTGGGAATAACTCAAGGAGTGGCAGAATATCTAGGATAATGCAAATAAAACATCTTTATGTACCCTTTATTAAGAGAACCAATATAACATTTTGTTTCACTGGTACCTTACCCCTGATATGCTACATGCTATCAATTCTACTCTTGGTGAATCAGAAGGAACAATATATCATATATACTGGGTATGGTCAAAGAATTTGACCATTTTGGGAGACTACCAGATCCTTACTGCAGTTGTTCTTTGGTTTTTTCGATCCCACAGGATCCAGTGTATTTTTTACTCGGGCTACCTTTACCAAACACGACTAAAACTACTATCAAGTTATCCAACCATGTTGTAACGGCAGCTAGGTGTTTAATTGCATTGAAATGGAAACAATCATTGCCTCCATCTCAAGTAGATTTATACAAATGAATTCATGATGTTTATAACATGGAATATTTTACTGCTCATTTTAAATAATGATCCAAGATTTAATAGGATCTGGCTTCCCTGGAATCTATTGGAACCATGAGCATATTCTTGAAAATCACTTTTGGGTGCTTTACCAGTGTAGGGTTTTATAAGGGTGCCCGGTGGGGTGAAGTATACCATTTCTTGCTTCTTTTCTCTTTTCTGTAGTATTCTTCTCTACTCTTTTCTTTCTTGTTTTTTACCAAGGTAGCAATACCAATTTCTCTACCATGAATCTTTTTCTGCTATTCATACTAATAGGTCATTATGGGTCAAAAATTTTCTAGCCATAATTATAATCATTGCCTGGTTAACCAATTCTTTTTTGGAACGGGCCTGGCCTTATGGAAATCTCCTTTGAAATGTTGTACTTTATTATTTTATGATATACAACTTCAAAAAAAAGAAAATTAAAAAAAACAAAAAACACACCAGCATGGTTTTGATCTGAGAACAAGACATGTGCTTTCTTCGGGTGAGGTGAAATCGTTGTTTTCGGGATCAAATTTTGTACTATATTTCTGATGGCATCATCACCCAGGAAAATGGGGATCAAATAATAAAAAAAATAAACCTCTGCGCAACCAATCCTACTAATTCTAAAATCACCTGTGCATATAATACTAATTGCACACCACACCACTTATGCAAGAAATATATTTAAAGTGCGGCGCACTTCAGCACATTTAAACAAAAGAAAAATTATTGTTCACTTTAAATATATGTGTACCTAACCCAAAACAATAAATCAAAAACTACTACATGCAAAAACTTAGTACAAGTGTCCATCAATAAACAAAGGGGAGATTTACTAAAACGTGTGCACACAGACTCTGGTGCTGCTATGCATAGTAACCAATCAGCTTCCAAGTTTTAGCCCCCGTGGACATCAGCGTGATTTGACATACGATTTGACAGGTCAAATCACATGACAAATTGCAGCCTATTTCCAGCAATGGCACTGTTCCAATCAGTGTGGCACCACACAGATTTCCAAAAGTAGTTCCTGCACTATGTTTGGTGACTTCGGAGGCGACTTTAATAGACATCTGTGATGAATCCGCACAGATGTCTTTCAAGTCGTCCCCAAAGTTGGACTAAAATGCAGCTTTGAAATCGTGCAAGTTCAGATGAAGTCACACGATTTCAAAGCCGCCTTCAATGAGGGCTTATTGTCAAAACTTAACTGAACAAGCTGAAATTAGAAGCTAATTGGCTACTATGCACAACTGCACCAGGGTTTGTGTGTTTTAGTAAATCTTCACTAATTGCCGACAGTGCCACATCAATTTTTGAATCAAAAGTCATTCAATTTATCATTGTGTATGAATAAAAGTGATTTTAATATCCTTTATTTGCCTGTATAAATAAAAAAAAAATGCCACCCAATGTGCTTGTGCCTGCTACTCATAAAGCATTGCCCCCTTATGACCAAAAGATTAGCATCACCTCTGTAAATGACACTGCTTGTCCACTTTCGTGTTTAGAGAATGATATCACAGACTCTATCTGATGCATTTCGTCACTATGTCATATGACTTCCTCAAGGTGATCAGTTACTCTATTGTAGTGCACATGAAAACCTGAGTGTATATTTATAGCATTTTTAATAAAGAGGGAACATTTTATGCCAATGTAGCACCTTTGTCCTAAGCAGGGTTGCTAGTAAATTTAGCTGTGCTAGGTGGTAGCTAGCCTGGCTGATTTATAGTCTTGTGGTCATTGGATTTCCCTCCTAATCCTGGTTTGGCTATATTTCTCCCTTCTGTCAATAGGTGGCACTGTTACCTTTGGCATTAGTGTGATGAATTACAGTAAGTCAGGTTATGAATATGTATGTTTCTCTCAGCCAATCACACTGGTAGCTGTGCATGCTGGGAGAGACTATTTATTTTGATGAAGTCAGGTGATCTGTCTCTTACCACCCAGACCTCTGTCTGGGTGGGTGTGTGAGGAATAGCTGCTGCCGGGTAGGCCTGAAGTCTGAGGCCTAACCATGTGCTCAGGGCTCTGCAAGGGACAGCCTGCACACTGCCTGGTAGAGTGAAGGAAAGGATGTAGACCTGAGATGAAGTACCAGAGGTGACTTTGCCATGTGTTGGTGAGCCTGGGAAAGCGTCAAGATGAAATCATCCACAGAATTCCTGCACCTTCCATGAGTTACCTGCTGTTGCTATATGAGACAGCTGATGCTACAAAGTACAGATAGCTACAGGAGACTGGACCCAGGGGAGAGGAGTTGCCTCTCAGGTCAGTCCAAGCTTAAAGATTCTTTTTCAGTATTGCTGTCTGCCTATTCTTCAATTTGTCTTAGGAGTCTGCCAATCTGCCGTTTTTAACTAAGGGTGTCCTGTGCCCTACCCCTCTCTCCCATTTTTGTTCCTGTTGTGAGAAATTAACTTCTCCTTGTTTAAGCATAAAAGTGACTGGCGCCCATCTTTCTATCTTGTTCACCACCCACCATGCCTAGTAATCTGCACCCTGAGGAGGGATGTCAGCCCTCCCTGTCTCTGGGGGTCACCACCAGGCCTCTGGAGGCTGGGAGGGCGCTACACCAATAAGCACAATCATTTGTTTTATGTTCTGAGTTGATGCTTACATCCATTGGAGTTTAGGCATAATCCTTTCTGATTTTGGAAAATGTATTTTAAGAGGTATTTTGAAGCCCCTTAAAATGGGAAGGTGCACTATGGACCTACACATGCAGTGGGGAAAATAATTATTTGATCCCCTGCAGATTTTTTAAGTTTGCCCATGTACAAAGAAATGAAGGGTCTATAATTTTTATCATAGGTGCATTTTAAATGATAGAGAAAGAATATCAACCAAAAATTCTGAAAAGAACATAGGATAAAAATGTTATAAATTGAGTTGCAGTTTAGTGAGTAAAATAAGTATTTGATCTTTGTGGAGAAACCCTCATTGGCAAGCACAAAGGTAAGATGTTTCTTGTAGCTGGTTACCAGGTTTGCACACTTCTCAGGAGGGATTTTGGTCCACTCTTTTGTACAGATCTTCTCTAAATCCTTATCCTTTCTTGGTTGTTGCTTGGCACCATGAAGTTTCAGCTCCCTCCATAAATTTTCTATAGGATTAAAGTCTGGAGACTGGCTAGACAACTCCATTACCTTAATGTGCTTTTTTTTGTGCCACTCCCTTGTTGCCTTGACGGTATGTTTTGGGTCATTGTCATGCTGGAAGACCCATCCATGACCCATCTTCAGTAATATGGCTGAGGAAAGAAGGTTCTCATCCAAGATTTTACAATACATAGCCCCATCCATTGGCTCCTCAATGCGGGAAAGTCGGTCTATACCTTTAGCAGAGAAACAGCCCCAAAGCATAATGTTTCCAACTCAGTGCTTGACTGTAGGGATGGTGTTCTTAGGGTCATAAAATGCAACAAAGAGCCCTCTTGTTGGGACTTTAAACGGTCATCACACTGAGATAACAGTAAAAGAATATAATTTTATTAGTACAAAATAACAAAAAGAACGGGGAGTTCCAAAAGAGTAAGTACACATTCATGTGACACAAAAATAAAATCTTAGCGACTAATAACAAACATGACCAGTTTGGAGTGTGATAATCTCTATTGGGTGGTGGGGGGGAGGCTAACTAGCCTCCCTTCTTTTTTTTCCTAGGGTCATAGTCAGCATTTTTCTTCCTCCAAACATGGCAAGTCCCTCTCCTCAAGAAGGCACATGTACAGTCATCCCAATGAACATCTAAATGATTCAGAGAAGGATTGGGAGAAAGTGTTGTGGTCAGATGAGACCAAAATTGAGCTCTTTGGCATTCACTTGACTTGCCGTGTTTGGAGGAAGAAATTGCTGACTATGATTCTAAGAACACCATGCCTACATTCAAGCATGCAGGTGGAAACATGATGCTTTGGGGTGGTTTCTCTGCTAAAGGTACTTTACCGCATTGAGGGGCCAATGGACGGGGCCATGTATTGTAAAATCTTGGATGAGAACCTTCTTCTCTCAGCCAGAACACTTAAGATGGGTCGTGGATGGGTCTTCCAGCATGACAATGACCCAAAACATACTGCCAAAGCAATAAAGGAGTGGCTCAAGAAGAAGCACATTAGGGTCATGGAGTGGCCTAGCCAGACTCCAGACCTAAATCCTCTAGAAAATATTAATGGAAGGAGCTGAAACTTCAAATTGCCAAGTGACAGCCAAGAAACCTTATGGATTTAGAGAAGATCTGTAAAGAAGAGTGGAGTAAAATCCCTCCTAAGATGTGTGCAAACCTGGTAACCAACTACAAGAAACATCTTGCCTCTGTGCTTGCCAACAAAGGTTTCTCCACCAAGTACTAAGTCATGTTTTTCTTGGGGATCAAATATTTATTTTAGTCACTGAACTGCAACTCAATTTATAACATTTATATCATGTGTTTTGTTCTGGATTGTTGGTTGATATTCTGGTCCTATCATTTAAAATACACATATGATAAAAATTATAGACCTTAATTTCTTTGTAAGTGGGCAAACCTACAAAATCTGCAGGGGATCAAATAATTATTTTCCCCACTGTAGGAATGTGAAGGTCCATAAATGCAGGTGAGCACACAGAGTGAAAGGTGGTGGAAATCACTCAGCATGTCTTTATGAGAAGCAGGCACAAGCACATTGGGTGGCATATTTATTCATTATTACGGACAAATATAATATATTGAAATTGCTTTTCTTCATGCACAAAGATAAATGAAGGACTTTTGATTGATATATTGATGTGGCACTGTGGACATTTTTGTTTATTGAGTTGAGATATACTTTAATCCAGAACATAAAAAACAATATTGTGCTTACTTCCATAAAAATGAACCTCTTTAATAAAAATGCTGTAAATATACACTCACATTTTCATGTCAACTTAAACTCGTGCGCCACAATAGAGTAACTGATCCCCTTGAGAAAGTCATGTGAAGTACTGATGAGTCTGTGATTCTGTACACCCGAAGGTGGACGAGTGGTTTCTTTTACAGAGGTGATGCCAATCTGTTGGTCTTCAGGTGGCAGTGCTACACAATTTTTAAAAGTGGGCTGTGTAGGCCCATAAATGCAGGTGAGCCCATAGAGTGAAAGGTGGTGGAAATCACTCAGCATGTCTTTATGAGAAGCAGGCACCAAGCACATTGGGTGACATATTTTTTTTATTTATACAGACAAATAAAGGATTTTAAAATCACTTTTATTCATGCACAAATAACAAATAAAAGACTTTTGATTCATATATTGATGTGGCACTGTGGACATTTTGTTTAGTGATGGACACTTGTACTAAGTTTTTGCATGTAGCAGTTTTTGATTTTTTTTTGTTTTGAGTTGGGTACACATATATTTATAGTGAAAAATAATTCTTATTTTGTTGAACTATTGGGCTTCACTTTAAATATATTTTTATTCATAAGTGGTGTGGGAAAATGAGGATATCTTTCTGATGTGAGGAAAATTCCCTATTATCATCATGGGAAAAAGTATCCTGATTGGGAGATTTCCCTTCTATTACTGTGGCAATGCAACATTTTAGATTGACCCTTGCATTCATTTTGAATAACAGTGTTAGTTAGGGCATTTAGAATGTGAATGTTCCTAATGGGGACATAGACAGCAATAGGATTCAGTGTTCTAACCCCTCAACCTCTATCCAAAAAAAAATGTTGCCTTTAGTTATTCTTAAAAAAAAAAAAATGGTTCCCCTCCATGTTTATGCCTCAGTGTGTTAGTACAGTATGCACCACATACTAGCACATTATGACAGATTTCCCTTTCAAAGAAAGCCCTTCAGTGTTGGCACTTCCATCTTCACCTGATCTTCCTTTCTGGGTTCGTGGGCCACAGCCGTTTGAATGGCCGGGGCCACAATGACGTCACTCCACGCATGTGTGTGGCAGCCACAGCCGTGGCATGGCACTCTGCATTCCACGTCATACTGTATGTCCTAAATGCAGAGCATCACTGTGCATGAGTTTACCACCGCTTTAATATACTGTATGAATTCTGTATGAATTGGGAAATATAGACCAAAAAACTAAAATTCAATTTTTTAGAAATAAAAATTATACAGTTGTATTTGCATGGAAAAAAGCTTTATACAGAGCGTGTAAAGGCAAATTATATTATCAAGTGTTTTAAAAAGATTACTGACAAACTGTAAATACATATACATATCAAATAAGGATTTTGATCATTCTTAACATTTCCCTGGCTACAAACATAAATAAGAAAAAAATGCATAAAATTAATATTGCCATTGTTTTATCATTTCCCATATTATTAAAAATATGAATTTGAGAAGCACAATTACAATTTCTTTAAATTCTGTACTGTATGTCATTTGTTACTATTAACATGCTGTAGTATTGAATGTGTGTGGTTTAATTTACACGATCTCTTAATTTCTGTATCTTTACATTTCTCTAGGTCCTTTATCTATTCAGCAATCACAAGAGGAAGACCTACACCTTTATACATAGTCATTTTGGCAGTGATATTTTGTTCATACAATGGTTTCTTACAAGGTCATTGCATGGTTTATGTTGCAACCTATCCACAGAATTGGTATACAGACATCCGATTTATATCAGGTAATTTGTTTCATTAAACATGAAAAAAATAGTTTGAAATTATGGTGAAAATCGCAGTCTCCTGCAAACAATAGGTTATAAAAACGGTTGAAAATCAAAAAAAGCAATCCCTGCAATGGGAATACCTACAGTGATATTAATTATATCTATTCCTGGATCATTTGGGAGATTTCCCCTCACTTCTGTCTTCTAGACTCAACTTAACAATTAGAATATGCTTCTTATGTGTGGAAAATTCCTTCTTATCATCATGGGAACAAATGTCCCAATTGGGAGATCTCTCCTCTATTACTGTGGCAATATAAAATTTTATAAAATAAAAAATTTTATAAAATTCACCCTCACATTCATTCCCCGTGATATTAGTAATTAGGGCAGTTCGGAGACATAGACAGAAATCAAATTCTGATTGTAGTTCTAACCCCTCACCCTCTATCCAAATCCCAAAAAAGTTTTGCCTCTAGTTATTCTTTATTATACTGTATGAATTGGAATTAAAGGCAAAAAAAAAAAATAAAAAATAAAATCCATTCTTTAATAAATTAAAGTTAAAATACAGTTTAAGCAGTTTGTAGAGGCAAATGATATTATCAAGTGTTTTAAAAAGATCAATAATCAAAAATGTCTCTTTGGGAATAATAAAGTATTCTGAATCTGAATTACTGATATACTGTAAATACATATACATACCACATTAGGATTTTGATCCTTCTTAACATTTTAGCTTAAGGTTAACAAGCATAAAATAACCCCAAAATAAAAATGCAATATACTGTATTGCAGTTTACCAATTCTTAAATGTGGCGGCTGCATTCCTTTTGTTTTATTAAGCTTTTTTCCTTTATTTTCACCTGGTGATCCAGCCTGTAACCTGTTATATTCAACTCCCTTTAACAGACCAAGCTTTCCTGAAAAAGTGGCAGTTATCGGGGGTTGGGACAAACCATTTAAAGGAGTTGTTTTATCTTAATTCCTTCTGTGCATTTAGATAAAAAGCCTTCTTTGTGCGGCAGCCCCCCTCAGCCCCCCTAATACTCACCTGAGGTCCTTCAAGCTCCAGCGATGTTGTAAGAATGTCTTGGCCAACCTATAATCTATTGGCAAGAGCTATTTGGTAAGGGAGCCATCTCTCACATTATTGTCTGGTGGATTCATTTCTACTCCTGGGCACACCTGATCTTCACCTTTCTTCATTTATTTGGAGCTCTTCCTTTCCTGGGAATTAGTTTCAGTCATCACCTTCTTTTGTGGACTTTTTTAGTGTTCATTTTTTGGACCGTTTATGTTAACATTATACTTTGATTCGGTATAGGTGTTTGATATTCATAATCTAGCGCTACACTATTTTGTTTTGATTATTTTATTTGGAACTTGTACTATTGTTTCAGGTGTTAGCTTCTTCTCCTGAAGCGCAGTGTTTTTTCTGCTTTTACATATTACAGAAACACACTGGACATTATATAAAACAGTAATAGAGTAGATTCTAGGATTTTTACAAACACTAAACTTATTTTCGGGGTAGGGCTTATATTGCAGCCCTCCTTGAAAATAACGATAGGTCTTATATTCAGGGCAGGTCTTATTTTTGGGGAAACACGGTATATTGTGACATGGTGTAGTTAGCTCTTGTGACAGATGCATCTATATAGTAAATCCATGGCAGCCAGCAACTATTTTTAAGGGCCTGGTAGCCCACTTTTATTATAACAGCAGAAAGCAAAATGACAGTCCAGTATAAAGTTTCCCACCCAGGGGATCTTCCCCAGCTTCTGCAGAATACATACACTGGAAAATGCAGAGCCACCTGGCTCATAAGGTCACCCAGCTTCAACTGTGGTACTACACTGTACGTCTTACCAGTCTCCCAGACTGTGTTGTCCAATTCTCTTGGATACTTGGCTCTCTTGCCATTAGTCACAGGATCCTGCTGCACGGCCCACTTCTGGCGGCCTATGGATTGGAGTTCTCCTGACACCCAGATAGGAGCCGACCTGACTCCTGAAGCTGAGACCCTCTGTCTCTTGGCTTCTGGCTGGGCCCTCTGACCCCTTGATGAGACCTTCTGTCTCCAAACTGGGAGCCCTAAGCTATCTTTAGACCTGGGTATACAGTATAACAACACTGCATAGCTGTATACTTAGCCAAGTTTTAGGTGTCTAGCTAAGTCTAGACACAGGATTGGCTGTTCCGATCCAGAACTACAGAATCCAGAGAAAGCCAAATACTCACCTTTCTCTGCCCAGAAACACTAGTCTGGAACATCGCATTTACCCTAAATGTGAATCCTATGTCACATTTTCCTATCTTCTCATAGTGACAGTCTCGTCCTGTCACTATATATGTACAGTAGAGACAAAAGTTTGGACACACCTTCTCATTCAAAGAGTTTTCTTTATTTTCATGACTATGAAAATTGTAGAGTCACACTTCAAGAGGTAGTCACCTGAAATGGTTTTCACTTTACAGGTGTGCCCTGCCAGGTTTAATAAGTGTGATTTCTTGCCTTATAAATGGGGTTGGGACCATCAACTGAGTTGTGCAGAAGTCAGGTGGATACACAGCTGATAGTCCTACTGAATAGACTGTTAGAATTTGTAATATGGCAAGAAAAAAGCAGCTAAGTACAGGAAAACGAGTGGCCATCATTACTTTAAGAAATGAAGGTCAGTCAGTCCGAAAAATTGGGAAAACTTTGAAAGTGTCCCCAAGTGCAGTCACAAAAACCATCAAGCGCTACAAAGAAACTGGCTCACATGCGGACCGCCCCAGGAAAGGAAGACCAAGAGTCACCTCTGCTGCGGAGGATAAGTTCATCCGAGTCACCAGCCTCAGAAATCGCAGGTTAACAGCAGCTCAGCTTAGAAACCAGGTCAATGGCACATGGAGTTCTAGCAGCAGACACATCTCTAGAACAACTGTTAAAAAGGAGACTGTGTGAATCAGGCCTTCATGGTAGAATATCTGCTAGGAAACCACTGCTAAAGAAAGGCAACAAGCAGAAGAGACTTGTTTGGGATAAAGAACACAAGGAATGGACATTAGACCAGTGGAAATCTGTGCTTTGGTCTGATGAGTCCAAATTTGAGATCTTTGGTTCCAACCACCGTGTCTTTGTGCGACGCAGAAAAGGTGAACGGATGGACTCTACATGCCTGGTTCCCACTGTGAAGCATGGAGGAGGAGGTGTGATGGTGTGGGGGTGCTTTGCTGGTGACACTGTTGGGGATTTATTCAAAATTGAACGCATACTGAACCAGCATGGCTACCACAGCATTTTGCAGCGGCATGCTATTCCATCCGGTTTGCGTTTAGTTGGACCATCATTTATTTTTCAACAGGACAATGACCCCAAACACACCTCCAGGCTGTGTAAGGGTTATTTGACCAAGAAGGAGCGTGATTGGGGTGCTGCACTAGATGACCTGGCCTCCACAGTCACCGGACCTGAACCCAATCGAGATGGTTTGGGGTGAGCTGGACCGCAGAGTGAAGGCAAAAGGGCCAACAAGTGCTAAGCATCTTTGGGAACTCCTTCAAGACTGCTGGAAGACCATTTCAGGTGACTGCCTCTTGAAGTGTGACTCTACAATTTTCATAGTCATGAAAATAAAGAAAACTCTTTGAATGAGAAGGTGTGTCCAAACTTTTGGTCTGTACTATATATATATATATATATATATATATATATATATATATATATATATATATATATATATATATATATATATAAAATGTGTATATATATATATATATATATGTACATATACATATACAGTATCTCACAAGTGAGTACACCCCTCACATCACATTTTTGTAAATATTTTATTATATCTTTTCATGTGACAACACTGAAGAAATGACACTTTGCTACAATGTAAAGTAGTGAGTGTACAGCTTGTATAACAGTGTAAATTTGCTGCCCCCTCAAAATAACTCAACACACAGCCATTAATGTCTAAACCGCTGGCAACAACAGCGAGTACACCCCTGAGTGAAAATGTCCAAATTGGGCCATCCCCCCGGTGTCATGTGACTCATTATTGTTACAAGGTCTCAGGTGTGAATGGGGAGCAGGTGTGTTAAATTTGGTGTTATCGCTCTCTGTTTCTCATACTGGTCACTGGAAATTCAACATGGCACCTCATGGCAAAGAACTCTCTGAGGATCTGATAAAAAAGAAAATGTTGCTCTATATAAAGATGGCCTAGGCTATAAGAAGATTGCCAAGACCCTGAAACTGAGTTGCAGCACGGTGGTTAAGTCCATATAGCGGTTTAACAGGACAAGTTCCACTCAGAACAGGCCTCGCCATGGTCGACCACAGAAGTTGAGTGCACGTGCTTAGGGTAATATCCAGAGGTTGTCTTTGGGAAATAGATGTATAAGTGCTGCTAGCATTGCTGCAGAGGTTGAAGGGGTGGGGGGTCAGCCTATCAGTGCTCAGACCATACGCCGCACACTGCATCAATTTGGTCTGCATGGCTGTCGTCCCAGAAGGAAGCCTCTTCTAAAAATGATGCACAAGAAAGCCTGCAAACAGTTTTCTGAAGACAAGCAGACATGGATTACTGGAACCATGCCCTGTGGTCTGATGAGACCAAGATAAACTTATTTTGTTCAGATGGTGTCAGGCATGTGTGGCGGCAACCAAGTGAGGAGTACAAAGACAAGTGTGTCTTACCTACAGTCAAGTATGGTGGTGGGAGAGTCATGGTCTGGGGCTGCATGAGTGTTCCTGGCATTGGGGAGCTACAGTTCATTAAGGGAACCACGAATGCCAACATGTACTGTGACATAGTGAAGCAGAGCATGATGAAGACTGGGCCGCAGGGCAGTATTCCATCATGATAACGACCCCAAACACACCTCCAAGACGACCACTGCCTTGCTGAAGAATTTGAGGGTAAAGTTGATGGACTGGCCAAGTATGTCTCCAGACCTAAACCCTATTTAGTATCTGTGGGGTATCCTCAAATGGAAGGTGGATGAGCACAAGATCTCTAACATCCACCAGGTCCGTGATGTCATCATGGGGGAGTGGAAGAGGACTCCAGTGGCAACCTTTGAGGCTCTGGTGAACGCCATGTCCAAAAGGGTTAAGGCAGTGCTGGAAAATAATAGTGGCCACACAAAATATTGACACTTTGGGCCCAATTTGGACCATTTCACTTAGTGGTGTACTCACTTTTGTTTCCAGCGGTTTAGACCTTAATAGCTGTGTGTTGAGTTATTTTGAGGGGACAGCCGATTTACACTGTTATACAAGCTGTACACTCACTACTTTACATTGGAGCAAAGTGTCATTTCTTCAGTGTTGTCACATGAAAAGATATAATAAAATATTTACAAAAATGTGAGGGGTGTACTCACTTTGTGGCACCCCAGTGCCAGCAGCACTCATGTAGCCCTAGACCATGACACTCCCACTACCATGCTTGACTGTAGGCAAGATACACTTGTCTTTGTACTCCTCACCTGGTTGCCACCACACATGCTTGACACCATCTGAACCAAATATTTATCTTGGTCTCATCAGACCACAGGACATGTTTCCAGTAATCCATGTCCTTAGTCTGCTTGTCTTCAGCAAACTGTTTGCGGGCTTTCTTGTGCATCATCTTTAGAAGAGGCTTTCTTCTGGGATTACAGCCATTCAAACTAATTTGACGCAGTGTGCTGCATTTGGTCTGAGCACTGACAGGCTGACTGACCCCCCACCCCTTCAACCTCTGCAGCAATGCTGGCAGCATTCATGCGTCTATTTCCCAAAGACAACCTCTGGATATGACGCTGAGCACTTGCACTCAACTTCTTTGGTCGACCATGGCAAGGCCTGTTCTGAGTGGAACCTGTCCTGTCTATGGTCTTGGCCACCATGCTGCAGCTCAGTTTCAGGGTCTTGGCAATCTTCTTATAGCCTAGACCATCTTTTTGTAGAGCAACAATTCTTTGTGACCAGCATGAGAGAGTGAGAGCAATAACACCAAATTTAACACACCTGCTCCCCATTCACACTTGAGACTTTGTATCACTAACGAGTCACATGACACCAGGGAGGGAAAATGGCTAGTTGGGCCCAATTTGGACATTTTTCACTTAGAGGTGTACTCACTTTTGTTGCCAGCGGTTTAGAGATCAATGGCTGTGTGTTGAGTTATTTTGAGGGAACAACAAATTTACATTGTTACAAGCTGTACACTCACTACTTTTCATTGTAGCAAAGTGTAATTTCTTCAGTGTTGTCACATGAAAAGATAAAATAAAATATTTACAAAAATGTGAGGAGTGTACTCACTTTTGTGAGATACTGTATATATACTCTGGTTGCACTGATACAGTTTTTTTATTGGCGAGTATGAGTACCGATACTTGTGCTCAAGTACTCTCCAGTACCAATTACCGTTACCTTTGCACGGCAAAAAGTTTTAGGTATCGATTTTAGTACCATATACACACACACACACACATACATACACACACACAGTATGTATATTATTGATATTATAGCCAGAACTGCAAAGTTGCAATTCCAGTGTTTTACTGAAGTTCCATAGAAAAAAAACCCAGCACTGTTTAGGAGACACAAAATTACCCTTTGTCATGATAACAGACAGGACCTTAACCTGTCACACAGACAAAGTGGGTCATTGTTTTGTTCTGAAACTTTGGCAGTCTTTTATAAGTAAGACCGTTCATAGACAGAGCGAATTTCTTTCCTGCAGCCACGGGTGTCAATTCCCTCATCAACACAGACAGTGTTGATGGATGGGGGAATCCCTCCCATCGAGTCATTGTGTTCTCCCGGCTCCGATCCATCAACTTGGGTACATTCAGCCTGCCCGTACATGGTTCCTGCTGAACCAGCCGAGATTCAAACCATCTATGATCGGCTTAAAACTCTGGAATTGCAGGAATTGCAACTAGGGATGTACCGAAATTTCGGCCACCGATATTTTCGGCCGAAAATGGAACCCTCTAATTTCGGCCCAATGGGGGGTTAAATATGCCGAAAATATATGGCCTCTGATCCGTGCAAAAAGTGAGCTATTAACTTCCCTGTCCGCTGCGATCCGATGCCTGTGCCTTCATTGTGATTTACAGCTTGATAGACCAGTGACGTCCCGGGGGAGAGGGACCCAGAATGCAGAGTGTAGGAGGATCTCATTCTCCTCCGCGCCGACTGCTGCATGCTCCACCCACCTCCTCCCTTCAGTGCCTTCACGTGGTGCTCGCTGTGGAGGAAGGTAATGTTGATATGTGCTGTAAAAAAAAAAAAAAAACAGTTTCTCCCCTTTTGTCCTGCATAAGTGTCAGTAGCAGAACGGATTCACAGCCTAGTGCTCATCCCCTTCTAATTGCAGCGTGCGAGCTAGTCAGTGTCAGTCAGTCAGTGAGTGTCAGTCAGTCAGTGTCAGCGTCAGTCAGTGAGTGTCAGTCAGTGAGTGAGTGTCAGTCAGTGAGTCAGTGTCAGTCAGTCAGTCAGTGTCAGTCAGTCAGTGTCAGTCAGTGAGTGTCAGTCAGTCAGTGAGTGTCAGTCAGTCAGTGAGTGTCGGTCAGTGAGTGTCAGTCAGTCAGTGTCAGTCAGTCAGTGTCAGTCAGTCAGTGTCAGATAACTTATTTAAAATCATTTGGGGAAAAAAGTAATTTTCGGTTTCGGTTTCGATTTCGGTTTTCGGCCAAGGGCATCCTGAATTTTCGGTTTCGGTTTCGGCCCAGAATTTTCATTTCGGTGCATCCCTAATTGCAAATTTGGCCTGCCAGCTATCATCAATGTATAGCTGCCACAAGAGCAGTACAAGCTCTACACCCACTACAAAAAACTGAGTAAGTGAGGAGTAAGTGAGGTATCATTTGTTAACATGTACAAATAAATAGCTTACAAAAATGTTAGCCATTTCCCACTCTATGTGAGCCCCCCACTTTACTTTTTCTGTTTTGGATAAAGAGTGGGGGGTAATTCAGGTCCTGTCCTGTCAGGACCTGTTCTCAACAGTTATCATCAATAACGAAAGTGAAAGAAACAATAGTAGAGGGGAAAACTTCCTTTGGGGAAGCTTGTTTTTTCCACTCACTTCCTGTTTTTGCTAAAGGACAGGAAGAGACATAAAATATCCATAATAGGACACAGATGGCACAAAAACCTGACACAGGTTGTACCCACTCCGTTACTTTATCCAAACTGAATTTTCTCTTTAGTTCTATTTAAGTGCATGTAGGCTGTGTAGATACTGTATATCGCTTACATGTACTTATCATACACAGAGATCAGAGTTCTCCCCCTGACAATGCCTTTGTCGGATTTCCCACAAAAAAGGCAACATCTTTGTTCAGGCAGTATCCAGAGTCAACATCTATTAATGGACTAAAATATTGGCTCAAAGATAATATAGGTATGTAAACTCTGGTGTCTGTACAGTTCTTGGCTATGTTCACAATTGTCTGTCACTTTGTGACTGGTTACAAAGTTTCAATGTTGCCACCTGATCACTAGGGCAGAGGTAACCGAGGAAATGCCTCCTTCTGCTGGCAGCAGAACAATGGTATCATCTCACCCTTGCCCAAGTCAATTAATGAGGCTCAAGCATTGCTTTTTATTATTAAAAGATTCATTATTATTATTAAATTATTAAAAGATTACTCTACATTTCTTAAACTTAGGTCTAGGAGAGGGAAAAAGCATTTTTATTTACCCGGTTTTTTACCTCTATGGCAGACAGTGCTTCCCCATGTTCTGGCAGTGGACTGTCCCATGGAGTCCTCATACCCAATGCAGAGTGAAATCAATATATGCAATACAAACATGGTGCAAGTCCCATTTGAAAAAGTGAAATCAATTTCACAATAAACCAAACATCAGATCCTGTGAAAAAGTAAGGTGTCCACAGGAACAAATGTGCTCCAAAGTTTCTTATCAGATGGTATAAATCTCAAAAGAAGGAGATCGGATGCACATGGCTGCCACACAGCTATGATGTCCACATACACTACACTACACATTAAAACTCACATACAGGACAGAGAGAACAAAACAGGAGGATACCATAGTGCAGTATTTTTAAAACAAAATCACATTTTGTTTTTCAAATGTCATTCCATCGGTGGCATGATGATGTCACAAAGCAAGTCTCACTAAACATGTTTTGTTTCTACCCAGACATCTTCAGGGGAAAGAGGCTGGCCAGCAATGTCAATAGTACATGTTACAGTGCCTTGAAAAAGTATTCATACCCCTTGATATTTTTCCCATTTTGTCATGCTACAACCTAAAACGTAATTTTATTGGGATTTTTTGTGATAGACCAACACAAAGTGGCACATAATTGTGAAGTGTAAGGAAAATGACAAATGGTTTTCAAATTTGTTTACAAATAAATATCTGAAAAGTATGGTGTGCATTTGTATTAAGCCCCCCTAAATCAATACTTTGTAGAACCACCTTTCACTGCAATTACAGCTTCAATTATTTTTGGTATGTCTCTACTAGCTTTGCACATCTACAAAGAAACATTTTTGCCAATTCTTCTTTGCAAAATACCTCAAGCTCTGTCAGATTGGATGGAGAGCATCTGAACAGAAATTTTCAAGTCTTGCTACTGATTATCAATTGGATTTAGGTCTGGACTTTGATTGGGCCATTATTTTTTTTCACAATATATTTTTATTAAAGACATTTTTTAAAGTATACAAATATACAAATAATGTGAATGGCATTTAAAGGAAATATACAGGGAAAAGAAAATACAAAGCTCAGACAGTGAAAAAACATTAATAAGCTTCGTAGATAAGTTAGTTTCAAACCAGGCAATCATGTAACTGACTTATCAGTAGGGTTTTTTATATTAAAAAATAATAAATAAATGAATAAAAAAGAAGGAGGATATAAGTGTGTTATGAAAATGTGAGCAAAAAAAAAAATCATTATATTGAAACATATTAAGATCATGGCCTAGGCTTAAAAAAAGTATACTGTAACTTCAGGCAGTTAGAAGGAATGGTACAATCCGTGGGATTGTTGGTCATTATTCAACAGTAGTTATTAGCAAGGTGTAGGGGTGATATGTTGCATAGAGTATGAAATTATTTCAAGTGCCCATAAGGTGGATATATTCATCGGAAATATCTAAATTTATTCCAAGTATTCCAGATGTTGTGATAGTGAACTAAGTTATCATTTGATATGGCAAGAGTCTCTTCCATAGAGTGAAAGTGGTTTATCTCTGTAATCCAATCTTTGATGGAAGGGGAGTGTGTGGTTTTCCAAGACCTGGGAATTAGGATTTTAGCTGCATTAAGCAGATATCTGGTTATGGTTAGAGATCTTTTGTATTGGTTAATAGGTTGTGTGGTGGGCCATTCTAACACATTAATATGCTTTGATCTTAACCATTCTATTGTAGCTCTGGCTGCATGTTTAGGGTCGTTGTCCTGCTGGAAGGTGAACCTCTGCCCCAGTTTCAAATCTTTTGCTGGCTCTAACAGGTTTTCTTCTAAGATTGCCCTGTATTTGGCTCCATCCATCTTCCCAGCAACTCTGACGAGCTTCCCTGTCCCTGCTGAAGAAAAGCATTCCCGCTACATGATGCTACCACCACCAAGTTTCACAGTGGGGATGGTGTGTTCAGGGTTTTCTGCCACACATAACATTTTTCTTTTAGGCCAAAAAGTTCAACTTTGGTCTCATTTGACCAGAGCACCTTCTTCCACATCTTTGCTGTGTCCCCCACATGGCTTCCCGCAAACTGCAAACAGGACTTCTTATGGCTTTCTTTCAACAATGGCTTTCTTCTTGCCACTCTTCCATAAAGGCCAGATTTGTGGAGTGCGTGGCTAATAATTGTCCTGTTGACAGATTCTCCAACCTGAGCTGTGGATCTCTGCAGCTCCTCTAGAGTTACCATGGGCCTCTTGGCTGCTTCTCTGATTTTGCTCTCCTTGCCCTGCCTGTCAGTTTAGGTGGACGGCCATGTCTTGGTAGGTTTGCAGTTGTGCCATACTCTTTTCATTTTCGGATGATGGATTGAACAGTGCTCCGTGAGATGTTCAAAGCTTGGGATATCTTTTTCTATAACATAACCCTGCTTTAAACTTCTCCACATCTTCACAGAACAGCAGTATTTATACTGAGATTAAATTACACACAGGTGGACTCTATTTACTAATTAAATGACTTCTGAATGCAATTAGATTTTAGTTAGGGGTATCAGAATAAAGTGGGCTGAATACAAATGCACGTCACAAATTTTGAAAACCATTTATCATTTTCCTTCCACTTCACAATTATGTTCCACTTTGTGTTGGTCTATCACATAAAACCCCAATAAAATACATTAAGGTTTTTGGTTGTAACATTAGAAAACATGGAAAATTAAATTGCAAGGGGGCACGCTGTGGTAACTCTGCATTGCATGGGGGCACGCTGTGGTAACTCTGCATTGAGATCAGAGATCTCACATGGGGGAGAAGCTGCTTTCCTGTCCTGAGTGAGGAAATTGTTCCTCACTGAAGTCCTGTCTTCCTCTACATCAGGGATCCCACACAACCCTCGAAGTGCATTAGTGCCTTGAGTGTGGGAAATGTCTTCTATATGAATGTTGGTGGACATGTGTGGAAGAAGCACACCCCTGATATACACCTCAGATAAACCTATACTCCATGGATGAATCAGTGGCGGCTGGTGCTCAAAACTTTTGGGGGGGGGGGGGGGGCGCAAACAGAAAAATGTAACAGGCATTGCTTTGTGGCAAAAAACACGGCAAAAAATTGCATGACTTTGAGGTCACAAAAGTGTGAAAGGGGCCTTCAGTAATAAAAGTATAGTGTGCCCCCATTCAATGCAGAGTTACCACAGTGTGCCCTCATTCAATGCAGTTACCACAGCGTGCCCCCATTCAATGCAGAGTTACCACAGCGTGCCCCTTTTCAATGCAGAGTTACCACAGCGTGCCCCCTTTTAATGCAGAGTTAACACAGCGTGCCCCCATTCAATGCAGAGTTACCACAGCGTGCCCCCTTTCAATGCAGAGTTACCACAGCGTGCCCCCTTTCAATGCAGAGTTACCACAGCGTGCCCCCATTCAATGCAGAGTTACCACAGCGTGCCCCCTTCATTGCAGAGTTAGAACAGCATGCCCCCTTCAATGCATAGTTAGCACAGCGTGCCCCCATTCAATGCAGAGTTAGCACAGCGTGCCCCCATTCAATGCAGAGTTACCACAGCTGCCCCCATTCAATGCAGAGTTACCACAGCGTGCCCCCATTCAATGCAGAGTTACCACAGCATGCCCCCATTCAATGTAGAGTTAGCACAGCATGCCCCCATTCAATGCAGAGTTAGCACAGCGTGCCCCCATTCAATGCATAGTTAGCACAGCGTGCCCCCATTAAATGCAGAGTTAGCACAGCGTGCCCCATTCAATGCAGAGTTAGCACAGCGTGCCCCCATTCAATGCAGAGTTAGCACAGCATGCCCCCATTCAATGCAGAGTTAGCACAGCGTGCAGAGAGACCAATGCACTTACCTGATGCAGCGGCGGCTTCTCCTCAGTCCCCCGCGTCTCCCGAATCCTCCTCCTCGGCCAGTCGCAAGAGTTCGCCTTTTGGCCAATCAGGAAACGGGTCTCAGACTCGCTTCCTGAATGCCCAGGAGGAGGATCCGTGTGACAATAGCGAATATTCATTCGCTATTGTCACACAATGGGTGGGCCCGGGGCGCACTGCTCTGCGCCCAGGGTCCACCCTTTTCTGAAGCCTATTAGAGCCTTTGATTAGAGCCTTTGACTCTAATCACGTGCTTCAGAAGAAAAAAAAACCCCATTGAACTCCATCTGCATGGATGGGGGGGCGGCGCCCCTGCGCCCCCAACGCACCGGCTGCCACCGGTATGAATACTTTTTCAAGGCACTGTATATTGGTCAAAATATCAGACATCAGTCAATCGGTATGAGGGCACTGCAGTACTACGTAATGTATGCAAAAGTAATTTAAAGCGAAAGATATAAAAAAAAAAAAACAACTTACATGTCAATTTTTAAAAAACGCTAATTGTGTATGCTGAAAATCACTGAAAATTAAAAAGAATTAAAATACAGTATATACAATAAAGCAACCAATCGATCGCCATCTAGTGGACAAAAAGGAGAATTTAAATGAGAATCCACATTGGCTCAATAAAGTGGTTCTAAAAGGTAAAAAGTTTTCACCTTAACGCTTTCTCTACATTAAGGTAAACATGTCAGCTACCCCAGTGCCCCCTTATATATGTACCTGAGCTCAATCTTGATCCAGCGCTTTGCTCATCTGCAGCAATGCTGCTCTTCTCCCTGAAAAAGCTCAGCAGTCGCTGGAGCAATGGCTCCTGCTGCTGTCAATCAAACCTGTCAGCAGAGAGAGAGAGAGAAGGGAGAGAGAAGGTGGTGCTGTGTGTGTCAATGAACGTACACAGCTCTGCTTGGGAGCAAGCCCATAGGTATGCTCCCATAGCAAGTGGTTTGCTATGGTCGCACACTAAGAAGAAGAGGAGCCTGGTGTGTTGGTAGGGGATCCTAGAAGAGCAGGTTCAGGGCTGCTCTATGCAATATCATTGCACAGAGTAGGTAAGTATACCATGTTTGTTATTTTAATTAAAAATACCTTTACCATCAGTTTAATAATATCCTAAGGGAAAATAGTTTCACAAATCCTAACCCTATTCTGTCTGAGTCTGTGGCACTAAATCTACATTTGCATACCCCTTAGACCTAAACGAGCAGTCAACTTCTGCAATGTGGGCACAGCCCCACTGCAAGGGAGAGTTTTCAAGTTTCCTGGAGGTCAGCTTTAATACCACATACTGAACTGTGGCTTCCTAAAAGTGTATAAATAGTCAAAACTTTTTTTATTTTTTTTGCTGTCTGCGTACCGTTAGGGAAATTTCCCTTCACTTCTTGTACCAAAGGAGCAACAGGATATTAACCACTTCAGCCCCAGCCCTATTTCGGACACTTTTTGTTCACAAGTTAAAATCAGTATTTTTTCCTAGAAAACTACTTAGAACCCCCAAACATTATATATTTTTTTTTAGCAAAGACTCTGGAGAATAAAATGTCGGTCATTGCAATATTTTTTGTCACGGGGTATTTGCGCAGCGGTCTTTAAAACCCCATCTTTTTGGAAAAATTTTGAAAAATCACATTTCACTGCATTTAAAAAATACTAAACAGTAAAGTTAGCCCATTTTTCTTTGTATATTGTGAAAGATGATGTCACGCCGAGTAAATAGATACCCAACATGTTACAGTTTAAAATTGCGCCCCCCCGTGGGATGGCGACAAACTATGGTCAATAGAGATCTCAATAGGCGACGCTTTAAATTTATTTAACGGTTACCAGTTTAGAGTTAGAGTGTAGCTCTTTTTTTTAACTTATTGGCCACGCTCTGGCAATCGCGGCGATACCTCACATGTGTGGTTTGAACAGCGATTTCATTTGCGGCTCGACTTCCGTATACGTTTTTTTTTGTGCGTGAGCTAACGGTGACGGGGGCGGCTAAATTTTATTTTTTCCCATTTATTTTATTTATTTTTTTTAACTTTATTACAGTTTTTAAAAAAAAATAAAAATCTGATCACTTTTATTGCTGTCACAAGCCAATGTAAACATCCCTTGTGACAGCAATATGCAGTGACAGGTACACTTTATGGAGGGATCGAGGGTCTAAAAGACCCTCGACCCCTCCACTACACTTCCCTGTATGCAAAACGCCAAAAACGGCATTTTTGCATTTAGCCGTTTTTCAAATTTGCTGCCTTTTGCAGCACAGTAACCCGGAAGTGACGTCATGGACGCCGCCTCCGGGTTACATCATCAGAGACCCGATCCCGATCGTTTCCGGCATTGTGCCGGCTGAGTGCTCGGGGCTCCCGATGGGACGGGAGCCCTGGTAAAAGCCACGGAAGGCGGCGGGAGGGGGGGGACATCCCCTCTCGCACCCCCAGGTAACGATCGAGCGGCTCCCGAGCCGCATCGGTCGGTACCGACGGAAAGCCAACCGTCGGCTCTAAACCACGGTACCGGGATGATGCCTCTAGCTAGAGGCATCATCCCGGTACACTACCGCAAAGTTTACGGACGTCATATGACGTCCACCCAGGGAGAAGTGGCTAAAGGAAATCTCCCAAAGTGAGGGGAAATTTTCCTCTTAGGCAGTTGTCCCCAGTGGAAGGTTTCCTTACCTCTTGCTCTGTGAACAACTCTAAAATTGTGTAATCCTTCTTTGCTGATGTCAATGGTCACCAGTACAAATAAAGGGGTGAATCTACCCAATAGGTCACAGACAGCAATAAAAAAAACTTGACAGAGGGTCTACCCCTGACCCCTCTATTTAAAACAATGTCATGTTTGAGAAAATGCATAAAGTGTGCATTGTATGCTAGCATGCTGCATCTTCTTTTAATTAACTTCCTTGATTGCAAGGGCTACAATAAAAGACTTTAAAAAACATTGGTAAAAAAAATGTATTACAACATCAACCCGTATAAATGCATACAAAATACAATATGCATCAATGCATGAAAATACACATACTGTATATGCTTTTTCACTTTAAAACCAGAGTGACATATTTAGGAATTTGGATGTACACATGACTTCTGGCTATAGAAAATCTTTATACAAAAGTGCAAAAATAAATAAAATGTTCAGATAACAATAAATTAACTCACTGAACTGTTTGAACTTGTTTTCCAATTTTAGGAGTTCTCATTTTCATCATTGGAATGGCTATTAATATTCATAGTGACTACATATTACGTACATTGAGAAAACCAAGTGATTTCGCCTACAAGATTCCACAAGGTAAAATCGCTTTCATTACAGCATATGTTGCCTGACTCACAGTGCCCCTGCAGTCTGCCCATCACAGTGCGTTGGAATTCTTTAGATTTGACCACTATTGGCTTATGTTTGTAATATATCACTTATGGTTTAATGTATGAATTGTTTAAAGGGACAGCACCCTTTAGTATTTTATTGGCATATTCTCTCACTTATGAGGATTACACACATTTTAGGCAGCGCCACCTATACCTTCTTCCTATATTTAGAGTATCCACTATGTGTTGTGCAACGGTTGTTTTCATACACGCATGCATTTGTGTTTGAATGTATGTGCGCAAGGCCAGAGAGTGCTTTCAAATTATTTTTTGTTATCTTTATTTATTTTTCCTTATTGTTAGCATAAGAGGGCTAACACATATGATAGCATTGGACAGGTGAGAGGTACTGTACTCTTTTATGGAAACATCAGGGGTCTTTAAAACTCAGAATATCTCCCCTGCCCTTTGCTCCAGCTGCCTGAGAAAGGATTGGATTCAATCAGCTGTTTACCTTGCTTTCAAGGTGGGATTTTGAAAGCTGTAAACTCAAAGTGCTCAGAGCTAAGTGCTTCCTGGTTGAAACTCAGAATAGAAGAATGGGGAATGGATGTTTCCCAAACCCCTCTCAATCACCTTCCTGACATCATTTTTTGTGGGGTTTTTTTTTTTTTTTTTTGCAAGATTTAAAAAAGAAACAAACACCTTTAAAAAAGAAACAAACAAACATTTTTTGTGTTTTTAAGCACCCACCAGTATATATGAGTGATTGAGTGATTGAGTGGCTATGCAGCCGCCTAGAATACTTTTCTGCAAAAGTCTGGAGCCTGCTTCTTAAACAGAAATAAGCTCACAGTTGTTTAACCCCTTCAGACTTTGGATGTAATAGATACAAATGAGAGTCTTACAGACACACATAAACTTCAGCACAAAGGGTCTTTTTTATTTTTTTTTTAATTGAAGTTCTTAATTCACATGCTTTTCTCTGCACAGAATATAGACAGACAGCTAACACTTCGATTCTACCCTAATGAAGAACACCGCTGTGGCTGTGAATGAAAGCATCCGATGCAAAGAGTGGCTGCATGTTCTCTGTTATGTGGCCAGTCAGAGGGATGTAAAACCACAACTCAACCACCTTTTTTACCACTCTCCACCCACCTTCGCCCTGAAAGTACAGTATACTCACCTTGTGGACCGCCCACCCGCAGTGTACTGCAGACGAGCAGCCGCTGTAGGCAAAGCAATGTACCCATAGGTCATTGCCTACTTCCGGGTTTAGAGCACATGAATAGGCATCCCCGCCTGGTTCCCGCTGTGATTGTACATAGCGGGAATCTGTGAGTAAGTTCCAGCCGGGACCTGCTGATCCACTGTGTGCAATCCCAGCCCACAGTTCTGTGTTGGAAAACAACACAGAGCTCTGTACAGAGGGAGTGATCTGTCAGTTTCTCATCCCTTCAAAGCAGGAATGAGAAACTGAGAGATCAGTTAGTAAAAGCAGCACCCTTTACACACATTACACATAGTTAGGCACATATTTAACCTCTTGATCACCCTAGATGTTAACCTTTTCCCACAGTCAATGTCATTAGTACAGTGAGAGTGTATAGTATTATCACTGATCACTGTATTAATCTCACTGGTGATGTCTGTAGCAGTAAGTAATTTCCCCTCCAGCATCAGTTTGTGTCAGATTGTTTGCTGAAATATTGCAGTCCCGTTATAACAGAAAATTGTTATCAAATACTTACTGTAATTTTCCTTTCCTGGCATATCCTTATGTCAGCACACAATGGGTTAACGCCTCCTATGGAACCCACAGCACCATCTCTTCCTAGCTAAATAAAAGACAGCCCCTCCCCCACTGAAGTGTTCGATAACCTAGTTTGCGACAGGGCACTGGGAAGTCCTGTGCTGACGTGAGGATAGGCCAGAAAAGGAAAATTACTGTAAGTATTTAATAACAATTTTCTGTTTTCTTGGCCCTACCTCATGTCAGCACACAATGGGACATAACTAGCTGAATAAATGGGTGGGAGAGAACACATGAAATTAAACATTTGGAATCAAAGAAAAGCTGCCAAACACATAAAATTATTTATATGTTATGTTTCATCCCAAATTTTGCAGAATTTGCTGACTGCATGCCTAGCTTGTAAAGTCAAATGAAGGGCTAGCAAAAGTCTCACATACTGTACATCTTGCACTGAAGTCCTGGCATAACTGCCCCAAAGGCTGCCACTCCTCAGGTCGAAGGAGCTTGCACCTGTTCCTGAGAAGAATTGCCTACTTCCTGTATGCCAATCTAATAACTTTGGTAAACCAATAGAAGATGACTCGAGAAACTGATGGTGAAATGAAAAGATTGTCCACTTTCCTCACGTCTTTTGGGCATGACAAACACCAACGGAAAAAACTCATGAAACTGTGAATCCATCTTCTATCACTTCACCTTTTGTACCTTATTGCAAATACCGGTAGCTGCATGTTCAGTGGACTCTGAGAACTGCGGCTGGAATACCCCATAGAGCCAATACTAGTTGAGGTACTTCTTGTTGGAAAATAGTTTGCCTAACTGATCCCTTAGTGGATCCTGCTTTCCCAGTAAGAAGACTGCCATTAACTACCTGTAAGCGGCTCTCCAGCCAGTGAAAAGTTTATGTTGTGAAAAGTAACAGGAAAAGACACTTGGTGCCCCCTTGGTGGGCAATGTATGCTACTGCTGTCTTGCTGCCAATCATCAACTTTACTCAGGCCCCCTGGAGGAAGATCCTGAAAGACTTGCAATGCTAGAAAAAAACTGCCTTCCAACCAAGTCAGATAATCTGCATTCCACCAGGGTCAATTGGCTTTGCACTTGTCTCCTTAGACTGGAGACAGACTGGCATCCAACATCCAAATTATTCCATCTCCTGGGTTGAGAGGCACACCACAAAAGAGGCACACTGGTAATGTCTAAAACTACAGTTCTTGCTAATTTGTGCAGACACAAAGACCTTCCGATCCATAGACAGCTCATCGCTTTGACTGAGGAAGGCAAATTGAAAAGCCCCCTATGTGCCACCTGGCCCAAGGCAACACTAGAATGGCCGCTGTAAAATGTCCTAATGGGGACAATGCAATCCCTCGCTGACATAAATGCTGTCTCCATGACTATTCATATGCAGATCTTCATTGGAAATTTTGCAGTTTTGAAAAACCATAACTTTTTTCAGGCATAAAATACTACTTCAAGATCATTCATAGATTACGAAGGAGTTAACTGCTTTCTCTGTTTGTTCAATAGTCAACTTAACTTGGAAAAGGACCTCCAGGACAAGGCTGTGATGCTTTGCCAGCTCCTGGCTTACATATGCAAAAATCAAAATGTTGTTCAAGTAATGGTAGAGCCTTATCCAAAAAGACCAATTACTGCCACCACTGCCAACAAAATGTTTGAAAAGATTCTTGTTGCTGTGCCGATTCTAAAAATGGCAACACCTGAACTGTAAGAGACAGCTGGTCACTGCAAAACTCAGATGTTTCGGGTGTTACGCACTGATTGGTTCATGGAAGTTTACATCAGCCAGGTCGATTGACACTAACCGGTCTTCATGCTGAACTATCGCCATGACTGTTTGCATGGACTCCATCTTGAGCCTTTTGGTGTGTATGTATCCATTTGATTTCTTCAAACCTAGACAGTAGGGAAAGCTCCTGATGCCTTGCGTTCTAGAAAGAATGGGGAGAAACCCCTAGATTTTGTTCTTCGGTGGCAACAGCACTATGAACTTGTTGCAGTATAAAAATATACATAATCTTGCAATAATTCTCTTATCTTGAGACCTGTTGGTCATGAATGAAAGGATTTGGTGATTGTACTCCCACCCAACTGTCTTTGATGTTTGTCGCCCAAACCCTCCAAAAGGAGGCTATCCTGGCTCCCACTGGAAGACCCTGGTTGAGCCCACCTTTAAAAGGCCTTTTAGATGTCTAGCTGGATTTGATTACATGTAAAAAGGAAGTTTGAGCCCCCTTCACTGTGATCTGGTAAATTTCAGCCTGGCCTAAAAGATTTGGCCCCCTGAACCAGTAGCGGAACTATCAGGGTCGCAGCGGTCGCGCTTGCGACCGGGCCCTGGGGTTCCGCCACCTGAGGGGGGGCCCGCCAGCCCCCGTTCTCTTACCGCGGCCGCGGCGTGAGGGGGCCCATCCATCCGCCTGAGTGTTCTGGGCTGGCTAGTGGCTACTACGTACGAGTCCGCCCTCCACGATCGTTGTGCGCGGGGGGGGGGGGCGTCTAGAGCGTCCGCCGGTTGCTAAGAGGTCGAGGAGGCTGGCTTGGCAGTTTTCTGTAAAGCAATCTTCTGCAGCCTGCACCGCCCTCAGCCCTGCCGATCCTCCAATAAACACTCAGGAGGCTGATGCAGTGAGGCAGGGGTGGACACTGAAAGAAAGTCAGCTGACCAGCTGACACCAATAGAGTGCAGGGGGAGGAGGAGTTCTCCCCTCTGCAAAGAAACCACACACTGCTAAAAGTGTGCATGCCTGGCTGGAGTGGAGTTGCTGAGTGAGGGGGAAGAATCGTCTGACTCTGACCGACTTCACTGCTATGTAAGTAAACTTTCCTTGAAGAATTTTGATCCCAAACTCCACCCTTGCTGGCTTTCTGCCTCTTAATGATCCCATGCCTGGCACAGAACAGATCTCATCCCTATCTGCGGTGGTGGGGGGATGGGATCAGTAAGACAGAGGTGGTGGTGGGGGAGGATGACACCACATCCCACCCCTCCTCCACCCCCCCTCCCCACCACTGATCCCTCTCCACCATCGCCCCTTCACCACTGCCATTGATCCCACCCCCCTCCCAAACATCACCCCCCCTCACCACCGCCATTGATCCCACCCCCCTCCCAACCATCACCCCCCCCTCACCACCGCCATTGATGCCACCCCCCTCCCAACCATCACCCCCCCCTCACCACCGCCATTGACCCCACCCCCCTCCCAACCATCACCCCCCCTCACCACCGCCATTGATCCCACCCCCCTCCCAACCATCACCCCTCCTCAACACCGCCATTGATCCCACCCCACCATCCACCCACCCCTCACCACCGCCTCTGATCCCACCCCCCCTCACCATCTCCGCCACTAATCTCACCCCCCCTTCACCACCATCACCACCTCTGATCACACCCCCCTCCCCACCACCGCGGCCACTGATCCCACCCCCCTCCCCACCATTGCCGCCACTGATCTTACCCCCCTCCCCACCATTGCCACCACTGATCCCAGCCCCCTCCCCACCATCACCGGGGGGGGGCCCTTCATGATTTCTTGCATCAGGGCCCTGAGAAATCTAGTTATGCCTCTGCCCTGAACCCTTCTAAAGATCGATCAATGAGCAAAAAGATAGCTGCTTCCTCTTATTAGACTGTGGCCACAGTCTGGACATTATTTTTTCCACTCGCTTTGTCCATTGAAGCCTCCACCAAATGTCAGCAGCCAGGTTCAATTCCTCCAGAACCATGTCCACTCCTGCAGGTCCCTTTAATACTTGAACATCAAGTTAACGGTGTTGCTAGTCAACAGCCAAATACCTACAGTATAGATTCTGTACATGTCACCACAATTTCTTAGTTGAAGAGGTCTTTCAGCATGCGCATATTTGAAGTGTTCAGATGCTTTTTCAATGCCTTTTGCCATGTTACAGATGCATTCCATACAGAAAAAATGCAACATGTTCTACTTTAGTTGCCTGTACTGGAACACACTAGACTGGTGTGACATAGGCCATTGGAATCCATTATAAACACTGTTCATTCATTTTTGATTTAGAATAAAAACGCATTGGACTGCATCTGGTGTGAACCAGCCTTAAGTCCACTTTTCAATCCATGGCACCCCTAAGGGTATTGAAAGGCAAAGAGACTTGCGCACAAGATGCTGGCAGGGCCCATCCACTCCTGGAAGTGCGTTGCTTAAACATGCATCAGCCAGCTTCATTGGATAAAGCTTGGAGACCTTTTACTGTAACTTGGTCTTGAATTTCTCCAATTCTTCATCAATGAACTTTTAACTCTCTGTCATTATGGGAAAAGAAGGCCCTTCCTTTTTAACATTTGGAAAGATCTGCGTGCTTTTTGTGATAGTTGGGCCTGCGTCTTGCCTGTGGCATGGATATTTGCTGCATACTTTCCGCTACAGCCTCTAGGCTTTGAAATTTGAGCATCCCCATCCTTATCCCATGTCATTCGAAGCAATCCATGCAAATTACTTTCCCGTCACTGCAGACTACATGCAGGTCCAACATGTACCCAGGCAGGGGCGGACTGGGCCGGGGGGCAGGGAGGCATTTTTCCCCTGGGCCGCTCTGATGCTTTGTAAAAAGGCCGCTGTGTCACCAGCTCAGAACTGCGCAAGCGCAGTTCTTGAGTTGGCCGAGTGCGGCTGTACACAAAGGAACTCCATCCAGGACTGCGAGGCAGGCAGGCAGCGATGTGTTCTGTCACAGGGCTGATTGTCTACATTACAGAACGAGCTACCCAGCCCCTCCCTCCTCCACACGAACAGCTGCTAGAGGCTGGAACCTCTCTCTCTTTGCCCGCCCACATCCTGAGCAGCGCGTGTGCTGTCTGTGAAGAGGATGTGGAGGATGTGTGGAGTGGGCGGGAAAGTTCAAACTGAGCAGTCGGCTCGACAGATAGAGAGCGTTAAAATGAATCCAGTGAACGTCCAAGTAAGTGAGTTTCACCTCTCCTCCCCCTCTCTCTCTCCCAAATCCCTCTCCCTCCCCTTCACTGCAGATAAAGATTTTTCTTTCTAGCAGCCTGTGACAGTACCTTGCCCTCTGCTATGTGCTATGCAGTGGGCTCACACTGGCATGCTGGAGTTTGGCTGCAGTGCTGGTGTACTGGCAGTCTTCCTGGTGGGGGCCAGTGCACCAGCATGTGCTTTTCTCACTACCCGCAATTGGCACAGGAGGAGCCTAAAGCCTGGGGAATTTGGTGGTCATGCCCAGGGAGACAGCAGGACTTGCGTGTTTAGCCTGCTGCACTTACTGTGACTCTTGGCTACTCTGCTTGCTTGGCTTGTCCAATGGTGTGGTGCTCACTCACCAGAGAAGATCCAAACTTCACAAGTAGCGCTTAGTGTAGAAGCAGTGACAGCCAAGACTTTAGTCTTCATCTTCCTGCAGTCTCTTTGGTCTGAGTACTGGGTGTGGGAAGGGGCAGGCTCTCTGTCTTATTCTCTCTGGGACAATCATGTGGAGCAGTCTGAGAGACTGCTCCACACGATTGCCCAAACAGAGAGTAGCCCCCGCAGAGAGTGACCGCTTCACGCTGCCCGCACAGAGAGTGACCGCTTCACACTGCCTGCACAGAGAGTGACCGCTTTCACGCTGCCTGCACTGAGAGTGACTGCTTTCACGCTGCCCACACAGAGAGTGACCACTTTCACACTGCCCGCACAGAGAGTGACCGCTGCCCGCACAGAGAGAGAGAGACCGCTCCAAATTGCCTGCCCAATGTTGAGCGGTCTCTCTCTCTCTCTCTGTGCAGGCAATGTGGAGCAGTCTCTCTCTCTCTCTCTGTGCAGGCAATGTGGAGCAGTCACCCTCTCTCTCTGTGCGGGCAATGTGGAGCAGTCACCCTCTCTCTCAGTGCGGGCAATGTGGAGAAGTATCCCTCTCTCTGTGCGGGCAATGTGGAACAGTCAAACTCTCTCTCTGTGTGGGCAATGTGGAGCAGTCACCCTCTCTCTCTGTGCGGGCAATGTGGAGCAGTATCCCTCTCTTTCTCTCTGTGCGGGCAATGTGGAGCAGTATCCCTCTTTCTCTCTGTGCGGTCAATGTGGAACAGTCACCCTCTCTCTCTCTGTGGGCAACGTGGAGCAGTCACCCTCTCTCTTTGTACGGGCAATGTGGAGCAGTATTCCTCTCTCTCTCTCTCTGTGCGGGCAATGTGGAGCTATATCCCTCTCTCTCTCTGTGCGGGCAATGTGGAACAGTCACCCTCTCTCTCTGTGCGGGCAATGTGAAGCAGTCACCCTCTCTCTCTGTGCGGGCAATGTGGAGCAGTCACCCTCTCTCTCTGTGCGGGCAAGGTGGAGCAGTATCCCTCTCTCTCTGTGCAGGCAATGTGGAACAGTATCCCTCTCTCTCTGTACGGGCAATGTGGAGCAGTATCCCTCTCTCTCTCTCTGTGCGGGCAATGTGGAGCTATATCCCTCTCTCTCTCTGTGCGGGCAATGTGGAACAGTCACCCTCTCTCTCTGTGTGGGCAATGTGGAGCAGTCACCCTCTCTCTCTGTGCGGGCAATGTGGAGTAGTATCCCTCTCTCTCTCTGTGCAGGCAACGTGGTGCAGATGGATGGTGAGCGGATTCGGTGGTTCAGTGGGCCACTTGACTGGACTTGCCCCCCAGGCCTAAGGCTGCCGGCCCTCCCCTGTACCCAGGGCTGGGCAAGGCATTTTATATTGCGCTTATTTAAACGCACGTGAGCCATTGCCATGTGAGCTGCTTGAGGAGCATGAAAGTCGCCATGTGCAGGAATGCAGATTGTCGTGGTCAGGAGATGACCAGTGACGTGTTTTATGTTTTCTGGAATATTTTTGTTTAGGGCTTCTGATCCTAAAATAATGCAAAACATCATTCCTTGAGCACTCTTTTGAAAACATGGCCTCCTCGTACCTTTTTCTAATCTTCTGTGCCACTGACAGGTGTGGTGAGCTCATATCTGCAAAAAGAAGTATGAAAAAAATTATAATTCTCTCACCAAGAAAAAACAGGTATACTGTCCCTTTAAGACCCATCTGCTTTCAATCATTTACTGGGGAGGGGCTGTCTTTTATTTAGCTAGGAAGAGGTGGCCCTGTGGGCTCCAGTGGAGGCATTAACCCATTGTGTGCTGGCATGAGGTAGGGCCAGGAAAAGTTGTTGATCGCTGCAATTAGTAAAAAAAAACTATACCATAGTTTTTAGGCACTATAACCTTCACGCAAACCAACCAATACAAACTTATTGGGATTTTGTTTATCAAGACATGTAGAAGAATTCATATTGGCAAAAAATTATAAAGAAATTTTATTTTTAAAATTTTTTATTGGATATGTTTTATAGCAGAGAGTAAAAAATATTGGGGTTTTTTTTTCAAATACTTTTATGTTTATATTGCAAAAAAAATAAAAAAGAACCCAGTGGTGATCAAATACCACCAAATAAAGCTCTATTTGTGTGGAAAAAAAATTATACAAATTTTGTTTGGGTACAACGTTGCATGACCGCGCAATCTCCAGTTAAAGTAGCACAGTGCCGAACAGCAAAAAAGGGCCATGTCATGAAGGGGGGAAAATCCTCTGGAGCCGAAGTGGTTAAAGTGTAGGTCAAGCTAAAAGTTTTTTTATAACTTTGGATCGAGTTGGAAGGAAGGAGAATAACTGTGAATTTTTTCTGCTATCTGGGGCTCCCAGAGTCCCTTATAATTCCTGCCCTGCTGATGTTTTACCAGACAAGAAGTAAGGGGAACTCAACAGAACAGAAACAGAAATAAAAAAAAAAAAAAGGGTCCTTTCACACGGGCCCTCCACCCGGCGGACTCCACTTTGCTCAAGGGGGGATCAATCGGCTGATCCCCGCTGAGCAGGCGGATGACAGGTCCATCTCCACTCTGTGCTGAGACAGACCTGTTAGAGTCCTGATCTCCTCTATGGGGAGATCAGACGAAAATGGACCGCCTGTCCGTTTTCATCCGATCCCATCCGATCCTCCAGATGGATGAAAAATAGGGTTTCCATCTGTCTGGATTTCACAGACAGGATTGGATCGGATAGCAGCGGGTGTCAGCAGACATATCACCGCTGACATCCACTGATCCATAGAGGTGCATGGAGCATCTGATCAGGTCTGTCTGAAAAACTGACAAGCGGACCTGATCGGAAAGCCTGTGTGAAAGGGGCCTAAAGGCCCGTAGACATGTACCGATTGTCGGCCGTAAATATTTGGCCAACGTCCGATCGGCCGATTGTCGGCTTGTTAGTATGATGCTTCCAACAACCGACTGCGACTTTTCGGCCGAACAAAATCTGGTCTGCATTCTATAAAATTTTTGTTGGCCAACACCAGAACGGCCGATTGTTCGTCAGTCAGTACAGATTTCGGCCGACAAAAGCCAGATGAGCAAGACTGGGCATGCTCAGAGAAGAAAAAACACACGGAAAGTTAACCATCACATGACATCACTTCTGAAGTTGGTTGTTGTTGTTGGCCGACAAAATTCGAGTGCAGCCTTGAGCACTTTTCAACCAACACGACAGCACTGGACAAAAGACGGCCGATCGTTTGGCCGACAATCGGTGCGTGTGTACGGGGCTTAACTCAGCAGGGAAGGCTAGAACCTCTGTCAGATTTGTATTTCTCTCTGAATCTCTTTTGCAGATTTTCTCTCACTTACTGCCTGGTAAAATCATTATAAGTAGGGCAAGAAGTGAAGGGAAATCTCTCTATCCAAAAAATTTATATATATTTTTTTGCTTGGCATATATGCTTTAAAGCAGGTGTTATCGGGGCTTCTAAACGTTTTTATTTTCTAACTAGTATTGATTTTACGGAAAGGTTTCTTCACAGTAAGAGCTGGGAATATGTGGAAAAGACTCCCTCTAGAGGGGGTTCTGGCCAGCTCACTAGATTGCTTTAAAAATAAGCCTGGGTTCTTTCCTAGGTGTAAATAATATAACTGGATACTAATATTTATAGGTAAAGTTGATCCAGGAAATATCCGATTGCCTCTCGGGGGATCAGGAAGGAATTTTTTCCCCTGCTATAGCAAATTGGATAATGCTTTGCTGGGGTTTTTCATCTTCCTTTGGATCAACTGCGGGTATTGGATTGTGTATATGGGATTGTATACAGGGCCGGTGCTAGACTATTTTACGCCCTAGGCAAGACCAGCTACTTGAAAAGGGAAAAAGGGAAGGGGTTAAAAACTCCTCTGTCACACCCAGTGACCCTGATCTGATGGCTCCTCTATGTTATGCTGTCATACCCAGTGACCCCCATATTCCTCCATGTCACACCTGGGGACCCTAATGTCCCTCTATGCCACACCAAGGGACCCCGATGATCCTCCATGTCACACCAGGGGCACCTGATGTTCCTCCATGTCATGCCCAGAGACCCTGATGTTTTTCCATGTCACACCTGAGGACCCTGATGTTCCTCCATGTCACACCTGGGGACCTCAGTCCCCCATGGCACACCCAGGGACCCCAATTCCTCATTGCACACCTGGTGACCCTGAAACTCTGTTACACCCGGTGACCCCTATCCCCCATGGCACACGTGGTGACCCTGATTCCCTTTCACACCAGGGAACCTCCATGTCACACCCAGGGACCCTGATCCCCTGTTCTGGGGACACTCACTGGGCGGTATGAAGAGAGTGGCCCGTACTCTGCCCTCCTTCACCGTGATCCTGCTGATTCCTTCTTCTAGGATGCTCTTCTTCGGGACCACAGTGCTCACCACAGCTCCAACCGGCTCCTGTTGAAGAGAGAAGCAGCAGTCCAAGAACTCCGCACGTCCCTAATCCCAAACCTCCTCAGACCATTCCGGTGCCTCGTCGTTTCTGCTCCAGTAAAGGTGCCACCCTCCAGTGCCAAGCTTGGGGTCAGGTTCAGCTCTCCTCCGCTCCCTGCTTAATACCGACCCAGGGAAATGAACGGCTGCCCACCAGCTCAGTGCAGAGAGTCACTTCCTGCCCAGGGTTTACACCATTCAGCTCCAGCCAAAGAGGATCATCATGCAGGCAGCACTCCTGTGGGCTCCCTTCCTGCCTCTTGGGTCCCCCCCCCCCCAACAGTGGTGGAAAGCCAGGGCCTTGTAGTTCAGCCACTGCCCCAAACACCCGGCATCTTCCTCTGTCCATTCTTCCTCCCCCACTGCCGCCCCCTCCCCTCAGCTCACAAGGATCATTCACGATGGACAGAGAGTGCCAACTCATGGCTGCGCCCCTAGGTTGCAATGCGCCCTAGGCGGCTGCCTAGTTTGCCTAGTGGAAGCACCGGCCCTGATTGTATGGTTGTGGTTTCTTTACTGCTTTTTGTTTTTTTATTGGTTGAGCCAGATGGACTTGTGTCTTTTTTTCAACCTGACTAACTTTGTAACTATTTGTACAAAATTTATTGTTTATTTTGTGCTAATGTATCTTAATCATTTCAGTAATGGCAGTTCTATGGAGAAACTGCTCATAAGAATGTTCTTTTTTGTTACAGGAGGAATGTTCAAATATGTGTCAGGAGCAAATTACTTTGGTGAAATTGTGGAATGGTTTGGTTATGCTATAGCAACATGGTCTCTCCCAGGATTTGCGTTTGCATTATTTACTCTGTGTTCAATTGGACCAAGAGCCTATCATCATCACAAGTAAGATCTAGGAGCGTTGAGAAAGATTCTTCACTATATAAACTTTGTACATACTATCTCTACCAGAAAACAGATGATAATGTAATTATGTTATTTAAATGACAAGTTCACTTTATCGCACCCTCCCTAACCACCCTCAACTAAACAATACTAATCTAAAAGCCCATACAAGCAGTTTATTTGTCCAAGGACTTTAAATGAGGCACAGCACATGCAACCAAAAAATAATTCCTGAAGAGTGAACGAAACGTGTGGGGTTTATGGATGCAATTTTTGTTTAAGGCCCCGTTCACACTAGTGCGATGGCAGACATTGCATGTGATTCGCACCGCATTGCTGTGCAGATCACATGCGATGGTCTGTGCGATGCAAATTCAGCCATACAGACTGTATGGCTGAATTTGCATCACATTCAGACCAAACTCATGCAGGACCCGTTTTTTGTCTGCACCAGAATCCGATCTCATGGCTGTTCACACCAATGCGATCCGATTGCGGGGTGTCGTTAACATTTAACGTTTAAATGAACAGGTTGCGATTTTGATGCGGTACGAATTCACAGCAAATTCCCTGTGAATTCGCACCACATTTAGTGTGAACTGGGCCTTAATCATGTATTGCTAGTTGGTTTGTATATGGTCAACATTTTATTTAACTATGTATGAAGTGCAATAATATGGATTAATTCCAAATGAGCTTGTTACCATCTTATCACTTTTTTTGTATGCAATATTTATTAAATACAATGTTGGAAACTAGTTATTTATTGGCCGAATGTTCTGTGCCTCATTGAGTGCTGGTTCACACATATGCGATGCGGGAACCCTGCGAATCCATCGCACTCGACTTACAGGCAGTTCACACTACCACATGCAAATCGCTGGTGGTGTAAATACAAAGTTAACGTCACCCCCAGATCAGTTTGCATATCGCAGTGCAAACTGTCAGTTCAGACATGAATCGGATCGCATAGATGTGAACACCCCTGCGATGCGATTCTGGTGCGGACCAAAAAAAGGGTCCTGTGCGACTTTGGTCCGAATGCAATGTTAATTCAGCCATACAATCTGTATGGCTGAATTCGCAATGCACAGACATTGCATGTGGTATTGCAGAGCAGTGCGCTGCAAATCACATGCAATGTCTGACATCGCTGAAGTGTGAACCAGCACTTCAAGTCCCAGGACAAATAAATTCATTGTATGGAGAGATAATGAAGGTATGGAAGCATATCACTTGGTACTGTAGGCCACATTCTATTTTGTTTAATCTAAAAGCCCCTCTCCCTTCCTCAGCTGCTTGTTTACTACAGTATAACAGCTGGAGCCTCATCAATCATAGACTAAAAACTCAGCAATCATAGACTTAAATGGCGTCATACCACTACCTGTAATCTCAGGGCATGGCCATCTATGAGTCTTTAGGGCTCACTGTGCAAGTTCAGTCAGCACTAAAGAAAATTTGGACCTAGAGGCAAAAGTAATTTCTTTCATTTACACATGCTGATAAAAGCAGAGCTATCTCTGTACTTAGAAATAGCTATTGCTGTAATGTTCTGACTCTTGTATATAGCTTTAAGGGTCCATGCACGCTGGGCATAAAAAATGCTGCTTATACAGGCGTTTTGCGTTTTTGTTCGGCAGCCTGTAGATGCAGCTCTGTGTTGGCTTACGTGTCCATGCATACTAGGGAGTATACAGGCATATTTTTCAGAGGAGCGTTTAGCTTTTGGTTGGGGCTGGGCAGTCACCTTGTCAGAATAAAATAGCATGCTGGTAGGTGCAGATTGGTAGAGCGGGTAGAAGACATTCAGAGTTGAGGTGCAGAAACAGGAAAATATTGTAACAGAAATCCAACAATATACAGCAAGCCTGGCAGGAAGGCAAACTAATGGGGAACACTCACAGAATATAACAGTGAAGTGTCAGTAGACAGAAGTCTTAGGGAAGCTGACAGCATCTGTCTCAGGGAGCAGAATGCAGTCTGGCCAGTCCGTACCCAAATGGGGAGGCTTCCAATAAGCATGGAATATCCCTGCACTTTCCTTACTCCTCCAGAACCTTTCCCTGATGCCAACAATTGTGCCTGACAGAGGGGTATCCTGCCCCTACACTGCCGACTTGCAAAATGGGTGCCAATGCAGAGAGCCAGGGTCTTAAATAGACTCTGCCTAACCCAGGATGGCCACCAAAATCACATGGGGTGCCAGCATCCAATTGGATAGTTGCTTTTCTGTGACCGGCCATAGAGAAACTAGATTCCTCTCGACTTCCTCCACCACCTGCATTGCCATTGCAGATGAGTGCCACCTGCCGTGGAGAAAATAGGCTGCACCTGCTACAAGCACAACAGGGGAGATTGCCGCACCAACATCACGACGATCTGTCAGTTTTTTTTTTAATTCAGCCCGATGGGTTGAACAAAAAAAAAAACCTCAGTGTGTAACGAGTTTAAGTCTGCCCATACATGGATCCATTTTTTTTTAAATCAGATAGTGGTTTGATTTAAAAAAACTGAACAGATTCTCACAAGAGATGGAATTGGGCCGTGCGGCCTAAATTGCCTGTGTTTGAATAGCTTTAAACATATGGAAGAAATTAAGTGATCACATAAAATACCAAGAGATATTAATTATTTTGTTCAGCTTGTACATTCCTCCTTGGAAACTATTCTTGTTTAAAGATGGATCCCTTAAATTAGACTAAAATCTACCCTTGCACTGCTCCCTAAAACACAGCGGTAAATGCTTTCTTAGCCTAGGGGTGCAGGATAAGGTAATGTATATGACTTACTCTATCTCTTGGTGTGACAGGCTTAAGCACTGTTCTCTTCTACCTAAAGTTCTTGTCTGTGGGGGGTTCCTCTGTGTCATCACATACAGATCAGGACTTTTAACCCTGCATTGTAAGTGTGTGTGTGTGGGTGGGGGGCAGCATGCGACCATGGCAGCACTGATCTGGTCGCAATGATTGGGGGTGCATGCCAGAGTCATGAACAAGGTAAGTATTCTACTTTATCCCCTTTATCTACCCCTACTAAAAATATAAAGTAAAAAAAATAAAATAAAAATGATTATAAGTTCTAGATAAAAAAAAAAATTCCCATGTCCACCCCTCCAGGCATACAGTAAATTATTATCTCTTAACAATGGACTAAGGCTGCCCATACATTATACAATTTTCTTATCCAATTTTCCTTTAGATTTTCCAAAACCATATAATATAAGCTCAAACCTAAACACTTTCAATGTGTATGAAGTCAGGCAGGTCCTTGCACTACATAGTTTAAGATGAATCGAAAGGAAATTGAACAAGAAAATTGTATAGTGTATGGCCAGCCTAACTGTCCAAGCTGTAATGCAAATGTGTCAACATAAAAAACAAAGCTAAACTGATTATATCAAAGTTACAGCAAATTGCATTAGTAGGCTTTTGCTCGGAACGTATTTTGTTAGTATACATTATGTTTGTACTGATTAATAACTAATGCTTGGCCCAATTTGCGGAGTAGCCACGGGAAGGGCAGAAATAAGTCAAAAATGGATGTGGATGTTATCCTATGCTTCAAATGATGTTTGTAGATCAAACACTAAAACAGTGGGTTGGTGTAGAAAAATAATAGTTCAACAGGCGTTCACAATTTTGTAACTCAGATTTCCATATTAGCATTCCTTTCATGTGTTTTCACACACATTTTTACCAATCCTGCGGATTATTGCCTTGCTATCATCCTTGTTAAGGTTATAAAAGTCCTATAACGCTCATTGGTGCATACAAAACCAGAAAGGTCAATACATCTCACAGATGTGAGCCAGTACTGTTAGAAAACACTGTCTAACCTGTGTACATGTGTTGACATGGTTTAAAACACAAAAAAGTATTTATACCCCTTTAAATCTTCCACATTTTGTCGTGTTACAACCAAAAACATAAATGTATTTTATGTGATAGACCAACACAAAGTGGCACATAATTGGGAAGTGGAAGGAAAATGATAAATGGTTTTCAACATTTTGTACAAATAAATATCTGAAAAGTGTGGAGTGCATTTGTATTCAGACCCCCTAAGTCAATACTTTGTAGAACCACCTTTCACTGCAATTACAGCTGTGTTTTTGGGTATGTCTCTATCAGCTTTGCACATTTAGAGAGTGACATTTTTGCCCATTCTTCTTTGCAAAATCGCTCAAGCTCTGTCAGATTGGATGGAGAGCGTCTGTGAACAGCAACTTTCAAGTCTTGCCACAGTTTCTCAATTGGATTTAGGTCTGGACTTTGACTGGGCCATTCTAACACATGAATAAGCTTTGATCTAAACCATTCCATTGTAGCTCTGGCTGTATGTTTAGGGTCGTTGTCCTGCTGGAAGGTGATCCTCTGCTCCAGTCTCAAGTACTTTTGCAGACTTTAACAGGTTTTTTTCTAATATTGCCTTGTATTTGGCTCCATCCATCTTCCCATCAACGCTGACCAGCTTCCCTGTCCTTGCTGAAGCAAAGCATCCCCACAACATGATGCTGCCACCACCAGGGCAGGCATCAGAAATTCTGGGGCCCCTTACACAGCTTTAGGCCTGCCCCCCCCCCACCGGACCTGACGGTCACTGGCTGTCCCACCAGGTCCCATCCCATGTCATCCTTTATCCAATGTCCTCTCCTTCCAGTCCCATCTTCCCCATTCCTTGTCCTCCTTCCCCATCCCATGTCCTCCTCCATCCCATTCCTCCTCCTGCAGTCCCATCTCCTCCATCCCATGTCCTCTTCCTCCTTCATCCCATTTCCTCCTCCTACAGTCTTATCTTCTCCATTCCATGTCCATTTCCTCCTCCATCCCATGTTCTCCTCCTCCTTCATTCCATCTCCTCTTCCTCCAGTCCCAATTCCTCCATCCCATGTCCTCTTCCTCCAGTCCTATCTCCTCCATCCCATGTCCTCTTCCTCCAGTCCCATCTCCTCCTCCTCCAGTCCCATTTCCTCCATTCCATGTCTTCCTCCTCCAGTCCCATCTCCTCCATCCCATGTCTTCCTCCTCCTACAGTCTTATCTCTTCCATTCCATGTCCTTCTCCTTCAGTCTCATCTCCTCCATCCCATGTCCTCTTTCTCCTCCATCCCATCTCCCCCTCCTGCAGTCTCCTCTCCTCCATCCCATGTCGTCCTCCTCTCCCATCCCATTTCCTCTTTCTCCATCCTATGTCCTCCTCCTCCAGGAGGATAATTCAGCACAGACACAATGAACAGACACAATCAGCAGTGTATGAACACATCGTAATATCCCCGGATAACAATATAGATGTTCAGAAACTTGTCATTTTAAAGTGAAACTAAATCCACGTTATCTTTGTTTTGGATGGAGTAGTAAAGGATTAGAACCCCCTCCCCCTTCTGGTGACAACTCCGTTTTTTTTCCTTTTGGTCACCAGGACAAAGAGCTCCTTGTGCCAGTGACTCCATATGGAAAATCCAAAACTTGGAGTTGTCCCCAGAGCAGAAAACGAGAGAAATATTCAAATGAGGAATCCAGTTCTGGTGACAACTGTCTCCGAGGGCATTACCCTCTCACTACCTGTTGTGTCTATGTGACCTCACAATGGGACACAGATGGGAATAAAAGGGGTTTTAACTCTTCCATAATTGAGCCAAAATGGAAAAAAAAAGTGCTAACTTTATATATTCTTTAGTTTTGTGCATTATTAGAACATATAACGGGGTTATATCATTGCAGGAGATTTCCGTTCACTTGCTGTCTTAGTGTCACCAGGACAGGAAGTGGGGGAATCTTACTGTGGGGACATAAAGTGCATCCGGAAAGTATTCACAGCACTTCACTTTTTTCACATTTTGTTATGTTACAGACTTTTTCCAAAATGGATTAAATTAATTATTTTCCTCAAAATTCTACAAACAATAACCCATAATGACAAAGTGAAGGAAGTTTGTTTGAAATCTTTGCAAATTTATTAAAAATAAAAAATGAGAACAAAAAACACATGTAAATAAATATTCACAGCCTTTGCCACAAAATTGTCTGTAGACCTCCGAGACAGGATTGTATCAAGGAACAGATCTGGGGAACGGTACAGAAAAATTTCTGCAGCGTTGAAGGTTCCAATGATCACAGTGGCCTCCATCATCCATAAATGGAAGAAGTTTGGAACCACCAGGACTCTTCCCAAAGCGGGCCGCCCGGGGAAAAATGAGCAATCAGGGGAGGAGGGCCTTAGTCAGGGAGGTGACCAAGAACCTGATGCTCACTCTAACAGAGCTCCTGCGTTTTTCTGTGGAGAGAGGAGAACCTTCTAGAAGAACAGCCATCTCTGCAGCACTCCACCAATCAGGCCTGTATAGTAGAGTGGCCAGACGAAAGCCACTCCTCAGTCAAAGGCACATGACAGCCCACCTGGAGTTTGCCAAAAGGCACCTGAAGGACTCTCAAATCATGGGAAACAAAATTCTCTGGTCTGATGAAACAAAGTTTAAACTCTTTAGCCAAAATAAAAAGCGTCAATTCTGGAGGAAACCAGGCACCGCTCATTGCTGGGACAATACTATCCCTACAGTGAAGCATGGTGGTGGCAACATCATTCTGTGGGGATGTTTTTCAGCAGAAGGAACTGGGAGACTAGTCAGATTAGAGGGAAAGATGAATGCAGCAATTTACAGAGACATCCTTGATGAAAACCTGTTCCAGAGCACTCTTTACCTCAGACTTTGGGCGAAGGTTCATCTTCCAACAGGGCAACGACCCTAAGCACACAGTCAAGATAACCAAGGAGTGGCGACAGCCTACAGGACAACTCTGTGAATGTCCTTGAGTGGCCCAGCCAGAGCCCAGATTTGAACCTGATTGAACATCTCTGGATAGATCTGAAAAAGGCTGTGCACCGATGCTCCCCATCCAACTTGATGGAGCTTGAGAGGTCCTGCAAAGAAGAATGGGAGAAACTGCCCAAAAATAGGTATGCCAAGCTTGTAGCATCATACTCAAAAAGACTTGAGGCTGTAATTGGTGCCAAAAGTGCTTCAACAGAGTATTGAGCAAAAGCTGTATATACCTATGAACATGGGATTTTTTTCCTTTTTTTTTTTTTTTTTTAATAAATTTGCAAATATTTCAAACAAAGTTTGTTCTTGTTGTCATTATGGGATATTGTTTGTAGAATTTTGAGGAAAATAATGAATTTAATACATTTTAAAATAAGGCAGTAACATAACAAAATTGTGGAAAAAGTGAAGCACTGTGAATACTTTCCGGATGCACTGTAGCTTGCAATTGTTTCCTTATAATGTCCATATTATATTTTATATTTAATATACACTGAACAAAATTATAAATGCAACACTTTTGTTTATGCCCCCATTTTTCATGAGCTGAACTCAAAGATCTAAGACTTTTTCTATGTACACAAAAGGCCTATTTCTCTAAAATATTGTTCACAAATCTGTCTAAATCTGTGTTAGTGAGCACTTCTCCTTTGCAGAGATAATCCATCCTTCTCACAGGTGTGGCATATCAAGATACTGATTAGACACAATAAAGGCCACTCTAAAATTGTCTAAAGTCCGTCCCCATAACACCTCCTGAGTCCCAGCCCTGCCAGGTAGTTTACTATGCTATGTATGCTATGCGGTCGGGAGGGCTGGATTAACAGACAGGACCAGCAGCCTTTGGCTTCTCTCTCTTACACACTTCCTGGTTGCTGGGGCCCGGGCCCTTTGGGATGCTCGGGCCCCGTACATGTGTATCACCTGTACCCCCCTGATGGCGGCCCTGGCCACCACCATGTTTCACTGTGGGGATGTTCAGTGTTTTTGTGCAGTGTTAGATTTCTGGCACATATAGCGTTTTGGTTTTAGGCTAAAAAGATCAATTTTGGTCTCATCTGGCCAGAGCACCTTCTTCCACATGTTTGCTGTGTCCCCCCACATGGCTTCTCGCAAACTTCAAACAGGACTTCTTATGGCTTTCTTTCAACAATGGCTTTCTTCTTGCCACTCTTCCATAAAGGCCAGCTTTGGGGAATGCACGACTAATAGTTGTCCTGTGGAGATATTCTCCCACCTGAGCTGTGGATCTCTGCAGCTCTTCCAGAGTTACCATGGGCCTCTTGGCTGCTTCTCTGAATAATGTTCTCCTTGCCCAGCCTGTCAGTTTAGGTGGATGGCCATGTCTTGGTAGGGTTGCAGTTGTGTCATACTCTTTCCATTTTCAGATGATGGATTGAACAGTGCTCTATGAAATGTTCAAAGCTTGGGATTTTTTTTTTATAACCTAACCCTGCTTTACACTTCTCCACAAATTTATCCCTGACTTTTCTGGTGTGTTCCTTGGCCTACGTGATGCTGAGGGCTTCACAGAACAGCTGTATTTATACTGGGATTTAATTACACACAGGTGGACTCTGTATACTAATTAGGTGACTTCTGAAGGCAATTCGTTCCACTAGATTTTAGTAAGGGCTATCAGAGTAAAGAGGGCTGAATACAAATTCATGCCACACTTTTCAGATATTTATTCGTAAAAATATTTAAAAACCATTTATCATTTTCCTTCCACTTTACAATTATGTGCTACTTTGTGTTGGCATATCACATAAAATCCCAATAAAAAACATTTATATTTTTGGTTGTACCATGAAAAAAATTTCAAGGGGTACGAAAACTTTTTCAAGGCACTGTAGGTGTCAATGAGTGCTCATACTTTAGCTTGCATGTAAAATCTGTGAATGTTCATCTCAGCTTGCAATTCTGGCACACTCCAGCTGTTCCAGAATGACTGACTGCTGTGCATATGGGCAGGTTGCAGTCATTCCACCAATTGGCAATCAAGTGGCTGAAAACCCAGTACTTGGAAGTAGCCAGAAAGAAAATGATAGTGGCGGTGAGGGATGTATCTACCACATCGCTGGAAGGTGAGTATTTTTGGTGGTTTAGTTCTGTTGTTTACTCACCTGTCCCCGTTCAGAGCAAGGAGTACAAACTTTCTGAATGGACCTGGTGGATATCTCGCTACATGGAGGACAGGTTAATAAAGGCTTGAAGTAAGGGAGAAGGAGAAAGAGAAGGCCAAAGTACAATATACAGTATCTCACAAAAGTGAATACTTCCCTCACATTTTTGAAGATATTTTACTATAACTTTTCATGTGACAACACTGAAGAAATGACACTTTGCTACAATGTAAAGTAGTAAGTGCACAGCTTGTATAACAGTGTAAATTTGCTGTCCCCTCAACATAGCTCAACACACAGCCATTAACCACTTGCCGACTGCCTAACGCCGATCTACGTCGGCAGTCAGCCCCTCACAGGCAAAGTGACGTAGGGCTACGTCACTAGCTTGTGAGGGTCTAGGGAGCGAGCGCGCGCCCCCGGAGGCGCGCTCCCGCGTGGTCACGGACCCCCCCGCGCGTTTGACTGGCGGACCCGATGTCCGCCGGTCACTCGGCGATTGGCGGGGGAGAGGGAGAATGTCAGGCAGCTTGTGTAAACAAGCCACCTGTCATTCTCCTTGCTGTTAGGATACTGATCACTCGGATCTAGTATGTAGATCCGTTGATCAGTGTCCATACAGCTCAAGCCCCAGCCAATCACAGTTAGAATCACGCCCCTAGGGATACACACAGCCCCTCCCTCCCAAATAAAGTTAACCCCTTCACTACCAGTGTATTTTTACAGTAACAGTGCATATATATAGCACTGATTACTGTAGAAATGTCACTGGTAACCCCAAAAGTGTCAAAAATGTCAGTCAAGGGTCCGATCTGTCCGCCCCAATGTCGCAGTACCGCAAAAAAAATTGCAGATCGCCGCCATTACACGTTAAAAAAAAAAACAACAAAAATGACAGTCAAGGGTCCGATCTGTCCGCCCCAATGTCGCAGTACCGCAAAAAAAATTGCAGATCGCCGCCATTACACGTTAAAAAAAAAAACAACAAAAATGACAGAAATCTTTCCCTTTGTTAGTAAACGCGATAACTTTTGCGCAAACCAATCAAAATACGCTTTTTGCGATTTTTTTTACCAAACATAGGTAGCATAAAACAAATTGGCCGAAAAAGTAAAAACATTTTGATTTTTAAATTTTTTTTTTGGGGAATTTCATATAAAAAAATGTGAAAAATATTGCTATTTTTGCAAAATTGACGCTCTTTTTTTGTTTATAGCGCGTGATCAAAAAATCGCACAGGTGATCAAATACCACCAAAAGAAAGCTCTGTTTGTGGGAAAAAAAGGACGCCAAATTAGTTTAGGTACAGCGTTGCACGACCGCGCAATTGTCCGTTAAAGTCACGCAGTGCCGAATCGCAAAATACCCCCTGGTCGGAATGGGGGTAAAATCTTCCGGGGCTTAAGTGGTTAATGCCTAAAACGCTGGCAACAAAAGTGAGAACACCCCTAAGTGAAAATGTCCAAATTGAGCCCAATTAGTAATTTTCCCTCCCAGGTGCCATGTGACTCATTAGTGTGACAAGGTCTTAGGTGTGAATGGAGAGCAGGTGTGTTAAATTTGGTGTTATCACTCTCACTCTCTCATACTGGTCACTGGAAGTTCAACATAGCACCTCATGGTAAAGAACTCTCTAAGGATCTGAAAAAAAAAGAATTGTTGCTCTTTATAAATATGGCCTAGGCTATAAAAAGATTGCCAGGACCCTGAAACTGAGCTGCAGCACAGTGGCCAAGACCATACAGTGGTAACAGGAAAGGTTCCACTCAGAACAGGCCTCGCCATGGTCAACCAAAGTAGTTGAGTGCAGGTGCTCAGCGTCATATCCAGAGGTTGTCTTTGGGAAATAGACGTATGAGTGCTGCCAGCATTGCTGCAGAGGTTGAAGGGGTGGGGGGGTCAGCCTGTCAGTGCTCAGGCCATACGCCGCATACTGCAACAAATTGGTCTGCATGGCTGTCATCCCAGAAGGAAGCCACTTCTAAAGATGATTCACAAGAAACAGTTTGCTAAAGACAAGCAGACTAAGGACATGGATTACTGGAACCATGTCCTGTGGTCTGATGAGGCCAAGATAAACGTATTTGGTTAAGATGGTGTCAAGCATGTGTGGTGGCAACCAGGTAAGGAGTACAAGGACAAGTGTGTCTTGCCTACAGTCAAGCATGGTGGTGGGAGTGTCATGGTCTGGGGCTGCATGAATGCTGCCGGCACTGGGGAGCTACAGTTCATAGAGGGAACCATGAATGCCAACATGTACTGTGACATACTGAAGCAGAGCATGATCCCCTCCCTTCGGAGACTGGGCCAAAGGGCAGTATTCCAACATGATAACAACCCCAAACACACCTCCAAGATGACCACTGTCTTTCTAAAGAAGCTGAGGATAAAGGTGATGGACTGGCCAAGCATGTCTCTAGACCTAAACCCTATTGAGCATCCCTACTGAGCATCTGTGGGGCATCCTCAAACAGAAGGGGGAGTGCAAGGTCTCTAACATCCACCAGCTCCGTGATGTCCTCATGGAGGAGTGGAAGAGGACTCCAGTGGCAACCTGTAAAGCTTGAACAACATGCCCAAGAGGGTTAAGGCAGTGCTGGAATATAATGGCGGCCACACAAAATATTGACACTTTGATCCCAATTTGGACATTTTCACTTAGGGGTGTACTCACTTTTGTTGCCAGCGGTTTAGACATTAATGGCTGTGTGTTGAGTTATTTTGAGGGGACAGCAAATTAACAGTTATACAAGCTGTACACTCACTATTTTACATTGTAGCAAAGTGTAATTTCTTCAGTGTTGTCACATACTGTAAAAAGATATAATAAAATATTTACAAAAATGTGCGGGGTGTACTCACTTTTGCTAGATACTGTAAGTGTAACTGCACCACAAATACATGGCTTTGGCAGGAGTTGCACTTCCACTTTGCATACAAGTTTATATTAACACTCGTCTTAAGAGTTAATTTGCTATTTATTTTTAACTTTTGTATTTTTTACAGGTTTTACCTCCTGGAGTTCAAACACTACCCCAGACAAAGGAAAGCTGTGATACCTTTTATTTTCTAACCCTTTAAATGGAGCTAATGGAATACCTAACACTGGACATTTTAAATCAAACTGGACAACCTTTTTTTATGTCACATATGAAATTGACCTTTCTATATTTTATATATCATTATAGTTGTTTTAGAGGTAGCTTGTCTGTTGTATTTTGTGTATCTGTTCTAGACCATATGCTCTCAACGATTGGTACAAGTACCCCAAGGGCTACATTTGTTCCTTGCAGTAAATTCATACAACATTTTAAATTTTATTAAATAAAGTAAATGTAAAACTGATCTGGATGAGTAGTTCTTAGTCATTTAAAACAAAAAGGTTATTTGGGAAACCGCTAAACACAAAAACGTTGGCTGTTACAAAGGTGTACATATTGATGATGTTGAGAAACACTGTTTTAAAATATCATGTCTTCTTGGGGTAACCAACAGCATGGCAATTCATCTGAAAATAGGCATTGATTTAGTCAAAAATGAAAATGTTTTAACAAAAAAGACAAGCACTTCAGGGACAAAGCCCAAAATACAGGAGAGATTTATGAATTAATTTTTTTATCTTTAATTTACTATCACAGGTCACTTGTGCTCTTGCCTCAATCTAGGCACTTTACTGTAATTAAAGTGACACTAAAGTCGTTTGTTTTTTCTAAAAAAAAAAAAAAAAAAAAAAAAATGTTGTATTACCGGCTCTGTGCAGTGGTTTTGCCCCACCCCCTCTCTCTCCTCATTGGCTAACTGACTTTGATTGACAGCAGCGGGAGCCAATGGCGCTGCTGCTTTGTCTCAGCCAATCAGGAGGGGAGAGTTACGAATGGCCGAGGCACTCGTGCACATTGTTGGATCGAGAGGGGGCTTAGGCAAGTATTAGGGGGGCTGAGGGGGGCTGCTGCACACAGAAGGTTTTTTTATCTTATTGCATAGAATGCATTAGGATAAAAAAAAATCTTCTGCCTTTAGAATCACTTTAATGTATGTTTGCGGTGAATTATGTAAGACTATAAGTTTTGTTGTGAATGGCTCATCAAATTTTTATTTGAATGGCTTTGTACCTTCATGTAAGAAATTACTGAAACAATGCTGTCTGTGATTTTCCCCTATAAAACATACAGAACATGCTGAAAATAAATAGGGATGAGTGAATCTACCCAGGTTCAATCCCTAGAAGGTTCAATCAATCCTGTTCAAGACTTAGCAAACCTGAGCTTAGTAGTAAATTCCATTGAACTGAATTAGAGGGTGGGGGGGGGGGGGGCATACGGCATCCGAAATGTTAGCAGTGAATGTAGCGCACCCCCTATGGAGCTGCAATTGAACTGGGATCCCCCACCCTGCACAGCCAGGCACACCAAAATTTCACAGGCACTTCAGAGACAAAGAACAGTCCTTTTGTATTTTGTGGTTTATTAATGGATAATAACTTGGATGGGGGTGGGGAATTATGGGATGCCCACTCGACTTCAGCAACAACACTTCAACAACATCTTCAGGGACATCTTCCTATACACAGTCTATATACAGCCTCATTGACACTCCTCCTGCACTTTACTTGCTGGCAGACTCCAGTTGGATCACTGTAAATGAATCTGACAGGCACAGTCAGATTAACCACTTTACCACTAGAGCATTTTGCTGTCTTACGTCTGGGCCACTTTTTGCGATTCGGCACTGTGCGACTTTAACTGACAATTGCGCGGTTGTGCGACGCCGTACCCAAACGAAATTTGCGTCCTTTTTTCCCCACAAACAGAGCTTTCTTTTGGTGGTATTTGATCACTTGTGCGATTTTTACTTTTTGCGCTATAAACAAAAAAAGAGCGTAAATTTTGAAAAAACAACAATATTTTTCACATTTTTTTATATGAAATTCCCCCCAAAAAAATGTAAAAATCTAAATTTTTTTAAATTTTTGGCCAATTTGTTTTCTGCTACCTATGTTTGGTAAAAAAATTCACAATAAGCGTATTTTTATTGGTTTGCGCAAAAGTTATTGCGTTTACTAACAAAGGGAAAGATTTTTGTCATTTTTGGTGTTTTTTTTTTTAACGCGTAATGGCGGCGATCTGCGATTTTTTTTGCGGGACTGCGACATTGCGGCGGACAGATCGGACCCTTGACTGACATTTTTGACACTTTTGGGGGTACCAGTGACATTACTGCAGTAATCAGTGCTATATATATGCACTGTTACTGTAAAAATTACACTGGCAGGGAAGGGGTTAATTTTATTGGAGAGGGAGGGGTTAATGTATGCCTGGTGCTTACTGAGGTGTGGGGGGGGGGGGAGGTGACTGTGTGAGACAGGGACAGATCGGATGTCTACCTATGCTGAACACTCCGATCTGTCACTCCTTGTCACTTAGGAGATCCGCCCGCTCTGTTTACACAGGCAGGCGGATCTCCAAACTGGATTCCCCGACGATCGGGGCAGAGCAGCGGCGATCGCCACCGCTCCTCCCCTGGCCCGACTCCTGCTGTGAATGAAAACAGCGGGAGCGCGCCTCCGGCGGCGCGCGAGCGCCGCCTACAGGGGGAGGAGTCTGGCGACGTAGGTCTATGTCGTCAGACGATAACGAGCCACTTTGCCGCAGTAGTACTACGGTACTCAGCGGTAAAGTGGTTAAGTAATGTCCCTTTGCAGGCAAGAACTTGAAGCCCCTTGTTGTGTAGCAGTACACACTGATGAGCTTGCACTCTCCCTCCTGTGGCTACTGGTCCCAGCACCACCTCTTCAGGCACTGCCAACCCACCTGGCTGCAGCTTCCCCCTTCACTCGCCCTCCATCCATGCTAACTTTCCTCCACAGTCCTCCAGACTGACTCACACCAGTCCACCCAGCTGACTCTGCAGGAGATCTCCCAGAGAAGGGATGAAGACTTTGCACAAAGCGATCTTCAGGGAGAACTGGCTACGTATGGCAGTCTCCCCCTTGTATATCCCCAGGAGTGTTGCTCTACTCATACTGTCCTAGACTTGCTCCCCTGCCTCCAGGAAGGGCTTCCTCTGTGTGTTGTGGCAGGATCCTTCAAGCTACCAAGCCCCAGCCCAAGGTCACCCATCCCCTCTTCCCCAGACTGGGGGCACCTCAGAGGGCTACCAACAGTCTCCACAGCACTATATCTCTATCTTCCACCAACTGCCCTGCTGGCATGGCTCATGCCTTTTTATAAGGTAAGCATCGCCCCCTACCAGCCCTTTACTGGGGATTGGCTGAGGCCCTCATAAATATTTTAAACAGCTCCTCCTAATCCCCACCTACTAGCTCTAGAAGTTTCTACAACCTTCCAGACCAGGGGGAGGCACCAGAGGACCTGTCAGGATGTGTCACCCAACCCTGACTCACTGAACCCTGACCCAGATTCACAGCTCAGGCTTAGTCCTGAGCCAAACTAAATTTTCCTACACTAACGAACCTGCACTACAAAATCTTACATCTAGCACACACTAGTGGGTGCTACACATGATTCTTTCTTCATGCTCGGTTTACACTTGGCCGCAGTATGCAAAAATCGCACCTGTTTCCGCACCTGCAGCCAAATCACGCTGCTCTTACAAGACGTGCGGGCTGACATTCATTCTGGATGGCACCCCCACACAGCTCAGCGCGCAGCGAGTTTGTGGGTGTGGGCACTGCAGGGAATTGCATGGTCAAAAAGACCATGCAGTTTCCCTGCGGCCGCGTTTTAAAAAGGTGCATTTACCTTTTAAAGAGGTGCATGTACTAACGCGGGTACAGCAGCCCATAGAAGAGAAATGGCTGCTGTGTCCGAGCAAATGCGGGCCATTCACAATACCTAGAACCTAGGTTAAAGTGGTAATAGGCCTGGCAGAAGGAAATTGTCCTGTGGTTTGCTGAGGCTATCTGTCTTCTTGTTGATACAAAATAGCAGGCCAGTTTCTATCAAGTTGATGTGAAGACTGCAGATAATACAATAGTGCAAGACTGCTCAGCAGTATAATGGTATGTTGGATACTTTATTTAACTAAATAAAGTATTTGCAAAAAAAAAAAAGAGAAATGCTAGAGATAAATAGCACAAGCAGGGGTTTTACAGAAAGTATATCAGTGTATAATTGGCCAGAAGTAAGACTGTTTTAAAGTGTCAATAAACACACATACAAGAAAACTATCAATAAATGCTATATTACATGCTGTTCATCCTCACTCAGTCAGTATGGGATTCGTTTTCTGTACTCTGCAAAAAAACTGATTGATCCTGCTGTTCTATCTCCCTCTTTTGATCATATCCCAATCAGTTGGGGATTTTGCAGAGCAGTGTTTTTTAGGTTAGAAAAATACAATTAGGGGCTCATTCACACAGGTACTCTGGCTGGGGCCACCTGTCATTCTATGGGGATGCAGCGTCTGTACGAACACAGCAGCAGGCCCTAATTTGATAGGAGTGCAGGTGAGCGGTCCCCAAATGCACATTGTCTGTGTTCCGGCTGTATACCTGCATCCCCACGCCTGTCAAATTACGACCTGCAGCTGTGTTCACAGCTCCAGGTGGCTCAAGCCACATAAACAAACCACTGATTCGCAATGTACAGAGGACAGCACCCATGTGCATGAGCCCCAACACCTCATTCACACACACAGATTTATTTATCAACTCAGTTTCATCTTTTAGATTTAGCATGAATTCTGTGACTTATGTTGTATTTGTGTCTGCTAGTAATGCATTTATTGTATTTTTATAGAAATATAGCTTTAATGCTTTCTTGGGGGGGGGGGGGGTCCTGTCAGGTAGCCTGTACGGGGCACTGTGATTTTTATCAGCAGCCCTGCCTGTGTTACCAGAGCTACCCTGGTCTTCACTGAGAGGGATGTTGTTTATGAGGATAAGCGTAAGCAACTGTGTTCTGAACTCATTTACTGAAGTAGTGATTCTCAGCTTGACTCTCTGTTGTATAGAGTCTTATAGAGACTATGCTATGCAGCCACACGTTACTCTGATTGTGCCACAGAGACACTGCTGTGAAGAGTTCACGTTTATGTGGATTTCATAACCTGTTTTGGATTCTGCACTGTATGCATGCTGTTTTGCATCCTGACTATGTTTTTTATGATTGATTCCAGCTTTGCTCCTGTTTAGTATACTGCCAGTTACAGTTATTCTCTGTCTGATCATTTAGCTGATTACTGATCCTGTTACACTTGACATCTACGAACAGGATTGGCATGTCAGACAATGGTGATGGGAACAGCTTGACAGCAGTGCCTGGCAGTATCACTTCAAAGTGAACCAGGTAATCTGTCGACCCTGTTATCCCTGGTACACAGGAACAGTACACAAGGCCAGGTAAAGGCTTGGGTTATGGAGTAATAGTTTTAAAGGACTGATCTTATGATATGCGATCCAGACTACTCAGGAGGCAGATATGATCATTAATGGCCTAGAGAGGGAAGCAAGATTAATCCTACACCACCCAGAAGAAGAACAGAATTCCCTTGACAAGATACACCACTAAGAAGCGGTGTATAGCCAAACAGCAACAGTAAGGGACCCCCAATGAGCGCCCTATAAAAGTAGTCAAGTTTACATTACATGAGTGAAAGTGTAGCTGTGGAGATATGACCCTGGCAAAAATGGCATAGTGATGCCGTAGCACACTTGGGCCCACTTAGGAAAATAAGGCAACTGATTTAGGCACTGGAACGACTGGAGGGCCTCTGAAGCATGCTCTGTAACCATCAGGGAAAGAGCTGGCAGCATCAGGGTTCTCTTTTAGGACAGTTGTGGTGGTACCAACTAATCAAGAGCTCATACCTTCTCTAAATGTCAACTCTCGCCATGGATTGCAAAGCTTCTCTGTCCTTGTTGAACCCATGCTTTCAAAAGTGGCTCCATTTCTTGCCTTGACACTGACAGTGATCTACCAAGAAATGTACTACTTACAATGCAGAACACCAAGATTCTTCCATTTTGCCTGCTTTATGGAACAGCAGTGGCAGGACTGGTCCTAATCATTGGAAGTAATGGCTCCTAATGTGATATAGAGATGCAAGATGCGGTTGTTGTTATGTGGCAAGAGTAAATATGACTTTGTTGTCAAAAGGATAGTCGGCAAGTATGCAGATACTATCGCTCCTATGGCCACTGAGAAACTGACACACAGTCAGTCAGATACAGTAATGTTACTACTGGATAATTGGCCAGAGGTGATGTCCTGAGGAAAAAAATGACCTGGCTGTAGCAAAAGGATTGCAGGAGAGATGTCAAAGCATACCTTCACATCTCTACCAAGACTTTAAGCAGATGCTAGAGCACATGAAGCAACAAAAGGGGTCCAGAGAGACTTAGGCTAAGTTCACTTTAGCCCATTTTTTGAAAAGTGATCCATGCTATCAGCCATTTAAAAGGCAACTCTGCCATCTCCTGAATAGCTGTTTTTGTATTGATTTTTTGTCAATAGCAATTTACAATGGGACCATTGCTTCCCAACTGTAAGTCAATGTTTTGCTCACGGTTGCGGCACATTCTCACTAACTTAAACGGCTATGTTTGACAGGAAGTGGTTCCGGTTGATTCAACATGCCGTGTTAAATTTTCCGCAGCTGCAATACAAAGCTTCTCTACCGCAGCATGCGAATAGCCCATCCGACTCTATTGTAGACTGTAGGTGGGTGGTCAGGGAGTGGTAAAACCGCTTTTTTTAACCTCCCTCCAGCGTCCATATAAAAGAGGCCTAAAAGCCCAGGGGCGGCTCTAATCGTCTTGGTAAGGGAGAAGGATGTAGCCCACTACTTTTGTGTGGACTACAGGGGTCTAAATGCTATTACCACAAGGAAAGCCTCTTTTACTGATTGAGTAATCCTTTGCCACCCTAGAACAGCCCAAATTTTTCTCAACACTTGATCTTGCCAGTGGAAGCTGGCAGAACCCTGTTGCCAAGACAGTTTAACCAAAGATCGCTTTTATCACTCCCATGGGGATGTGCCAGTTCAAAAGAATTCCCTTTGGGCTGCAAAATAGGCCCCCCCTGTTCCAGAAAACTGTGAGGATGACTAAACACTGCCTTGGGGACATGAACCTGGACAGTCCTCTATTCTGAATAGAGGCATCTGCTGGAAAGGGGTTAATCGTACTGTGGCTGTTTTCACTAAACAGAATTCATCTTTTCTACCAAAAGACTGTCCTCTAGACATGCACAATGGACTTTATTATTCTCCAGGTTGAACTTTGTTATCTTGTACTGACAAGGGCTGAGGAATGGCAAGGCAGATGCTTTATCAAGTACTTTATTTAAGCCCCTCCTGGAAAGCAACCTCCACTGTACCATCCTGTCTTAGAAGAACTTCCTAGGAGCCATGACTTCCAAATGTTTCTGACCCTACTTAAAGATGGCTATAATATTGATTCAACTATCCACCTAGGGATATCATTTTACCTTTAAAAATGGTAACTGGACTAAATTTAAGCACATCTATATGCTTAACCCTGCGCAGGTAGAAATCCTCAGGCTGGTTCATGACTCTAAACTGGCAGGGCATTCCAGAACCACAAAGACTGAAGGACATTCATCTTATTTCTTTGGGTGACCCTGTGGATGGATTCATTGGGACTGAAAGTTATTGAAAATCCTACATTGTGATTTTTCACCAGAACAGATGTAGAGGAGTCCTTTTTCAATATGGACATCTGTGGGTGAGGTCTACTGCGCCCCTGCACATGGAGTAACACCTTGCCCAAAGGGGTGCTCACCAATGCCCAGGGCCAGACGGAGGCTGTGGTCATAGGAAGAATCAAACATTAAGGCAGTTTCCTGACTAAGATATGAGCCATTTACGTGCCACAGTAATATTTTTGTAAGATGTTTTGTCTCATGACACTACACACTTGTAACTGATGTGTGTGTTGCATTCAGAAGGACGTGCAGAGTGTTTGTCCAGTTCACCAGTCAAGCATACCTCTGTTAACCTCAATCGCAGTAACAAAATGGGGTCCTGCCGAACACATAGCGGGACCCATGTGTGCTCATTAACTCTCTCCTTCCCATACCTAGATCTCCGTAACATTAGTCTGCTGCCGGTGACCAGAGGGGACGGAGAGCTAGGGAGTTAGTCAGAGCACCGACTCCCTCACTACCGGAGGACCTGTCACCTAACCGTGTACCAGGCAAATTAATGGTTACTGTTCTTCCTTTCGGTTACCCAAGGCAACTACCTCTTCTTCTTTGCCTTACAAGTTAACTTTTTGTAGCGGCATTACACATACCCCATAGTGCTCTTACTGAACCAGGTTCTTTAGGAATATGCCAAGACCCAACATGCACCCCTTGAATAACTTCAGGCCAGGCTCAAAGCAGTTAAAGTGTCTTTACTGAAAACGTAGCATAACATAGGCAACAGGGTACAACTACCTTTCCCTATCACTAGTTATGTTTACCCAGCATACCCGAGTGGGCAAAGTCCTTAAAGATGTAGTCTTTGGTTGTTGAATCCAGAGTGGACTTGTCTGTCTATAGTTCTGGGCTCCTGATGGGTTGGTGTCCTGGGGGTGGACAACAGGTCCCAGCAAGCCTCTTCAATTATCCCTGTTCTTTTGCCTGCTGCGCCGGGACCCAAGCCTCTTCCCTTTTAAATACCAAGGGAAGGGAGGCTGGACTCCAGAAAGCCTGTGAACAAGACAAGGGAAGGCAGTAAAAACATTAGTCACTTCCCCCTGACCTGGGCAGCTGAGCTAGCTAACTAAACACAGACGGCAACCTGCCTACAAACCTGTTCCAGTGACAGGGGTAAATAAATAAAGTGTCCTGAACACCCATCCAGCCAGTATCCTATCAGGCACATATGCTGATGGTCCGTGCCTGCTGGGGCTGATGTACAAGAAAAGATGGTGGTGCCCAGCAGTCCCAACTCAGAGATGAGCCAGTGCAGCAGTAAAACACAGAACTCCTCTAAGATGTTTTGTCCCATGTCACTACACACTTGTAACTGATGTAAGTTTGCATTAGGAGGGAGGTGCAATGCATTCGCCCATTCCACCCGTCAAGCGTACCTCTGTTACCTCACTCCCAGTAACAGAATGGAGTCCCGCCAAACACATATCGGCCCCATTCATGCTCATTAACTCTTTCCTTCTGGTATCTAGTGATTAGGCCTTGAATCTGTGTAACACTAGTCTGCTCCTAGTGATCGGAGGAGATCGAGAGTAAAGCCCCGTACACACGTACTGATCGTCGGCCGAACGATCGGCTGTCTTTTGTCCAGGGCTGTCATGTCTGTTGAAAACTGCAAAAGACTGCACACGAATTTTGTCGGCCAACAACAGCCGACTGCAGAAGTGATGTCATGTGATGGTTAACTTTCCTTGTCTTTTTTCTTTTCTGAGCATGCCCAGTCTTGCTAATCTGCTGTCTGTCGGCCGAAATCTGTACTGACTGGCGAACAATCAGCCGTTCTGGTGTTGGCCAACAAAAATTTTAATGCCTGCACACCTGATTCTGTTTGGCTGAAAATGCGCTGTCGGCTGTCGGAAGCATCATACTAACAAGCCTACAATCAGCCGATCGGTCGTCGGCCGAATATTTACGGTCGACAATCGGTACGTGTGTACGGGGCTTTAGGGAGGGAGTCAGGACACCGACCCCACCGTTACAGAAGAATCTGTCACCTAACCAGGTACCATACCAAACGATTGGTTGCTGTAGCTGTTCTTCCTTTTGGTTACCCATGGCAACTACCTCCTCTTCTTTGTCTTATGAATTAACCTTTTGTAGTGGCGTTACATGAACCCCATAGTGCAATTACAGAACCAGGTTCTTTAGTAATATGCCAAGATCCCAACATGAACCCCTTGAATAACTTCAGACCAGGCTCAAAGCAGTTGAAAAACTTTACTGTAAACTCGGCATAACATCTCTTTCCTAACTAACACTGATTGCGGCTGCCTCAGCATACTTGGACAGGTAAGGTCCTTGTGGGTAGAGTCCATAATTGGAGAATCCAGAATGGAGGTATTTATTGTTATGGGGTCCTGGACTGGATCACAGGTCCCAGCAATTATTTTCGATAGCACCCGTTCTCTCGCCCGCCCTCTTGGTACCTGAACCTCTTCTCTTATACTGCATGGGAAGGAAGGTCGGACCCCAAAAAGCCTGCAACCTTGCCCAGGGAAGGCGGCAAAACATTAACTCCTTCCCCCAGCAGAATTGGCTAACTAAACACAGTATGCAACCTGCCTATATGTGGCTTTGACTAAAGTTAAACGATGTCCTTGCTTGGTGTAGGCCATACAGTATATGTACCTCAAGCCTGACCTGAAAACTCCCAGGACATTTTTAGGATGTTGCTAAGCAAGGCTCAGATATTACTGGTCACCTCCACCATCACAGGAGTGGGTCTTTCTCTGATTTAAACCCCCTCACATGCACTTTCTCTCTCCTAATGCAAAAGCTCTGAGCTCAGCATTTGGGAGCTCACTTTTGTAATGGAGGTGGTGAGCAGTAATGACTAGGCCTCACTTACCAACTTCCTGGAAGTATTTCATTCAGGCTTCATGAGGTACCTAAATGGCCTACACCTATAGCAAGGGCATCACTTAACTTTAAAGATGCATTAAAAAATGATTTTTGTGCAATGGGATGAGTGTGTAGCAACAGCCAACACCCAAAGGTGAAAAGTATGATTGAATAAATGGTGACGTGACGTTAAAATGTTGTTATTGTTGCTATTAGCCAATAGTATATAAATCTGATGGTGTGAACTACAAAACACCTCCCTCTTTAGTGTTGCTGTGAATTTCCAAATCCAATGTTAACCCCTTACAGTGATTGAAGAATTTTCAATTACTATATACAAAAAATACATACTTATAAATGCAAATTACGATACGCCTCCCCCTTCTTTAACTATAGTGAATGTTATTAATAATAAATATAAATGCAAATATCCGCAAATAACCTTAAACTTTAATCAAATGTGCAACAAATTCAACTTCTCAGAGGGGAACTACAAAACACCTCCACATAAACAATATACAGTATATATATATAAATATATATATATATATATATTAAATATATTCTTAAATTGTGTCCATCAGTGGTATATGGTGTTTATAATATAATCTGAACCAGTCCTTATTATGTGCAATAAAAACATGCTGTCACTCGTGCTAACCTAGAAAACCGCACTCACAAAATGTATGTGGCCTCTTATTTCTAAGTGGGTCAGAAAGCACTGTCCGGGTTTGTGACCCGAACTTGACCCCGATCCCGAACCCCATTGAAGTCAATGGTGACCTGAACTGTTGAGCACTAAAATGGCTCTAAAAAAAACATGGAAAGGGCTAGAGGGCTTCAAATGGCAGCAAAATCTTCTTAAGAGCATGGCAAGTGCTCTGCAAACAAATATGGATAGGGAAATAACTTAAAATAACATAAAAATAAAAAATAATCATCTTGATCTAGGAGGACGAGGCCCATATGGAGTAGGAGGTTGAGGTGGCGGTGTAGGTGGAAACGGCAGTGGAGGAGGTCGAGGTAGCCAACGCTGGTTTTTGTTTTTAATTTTAAATTTCTTTTTAAATTAGGGTACACCCCAAAAGAGTGAGAAAGATCAAAAATACAACAATGACTGGGTAAGGCCTGTATACATGTCTATTCTGCACAAGGTATGGACAAGTCCTGTGGGATCCATGCATGGTTCATTTTAATGAATGTGAGCTTGTCCACATTGGCTCTGGACAGGTGGCTGCGCTTGTCTGTGATAATGCCCCCAGCCGTGCTAAATACACGTTCAGATAATACACTGGCTGCAGGGCAGGCCAGCACCTCCAAGGCATAAAGGGCAAGCTCAGGCCATGTGCCCAATTTGGAGACCCAGAAGTTGAAGGGGGCAGACCCGTCATTCAGTACGTGTATAGTACGTAAGGAATGGTAAGGAACTGTATATGATATATGGTATATGTCAAGGAACGGTGATGGTGGCAGGGTTTTTTTTTCCCCCTTCTGGGTTGAGTCTGGCCTTGGAAAAGGTATGTGTCCTTTGTTGTGGGCCGGGCTCTCCCAAAGCTGTTTAAGTTCTGAGGCCTTCTGGTAGGGATGGGGCTGCACTGGTCTTGCCAGGGACTGGGATTCAGAAAAGACTGTGGTGTATGTGCCCCTGGAGTGGCAGTCCAGGGGTGCCATAATTCACGGTGGATGGCAACACTATGAGTATGGCACCAAGGACACTGCACTTCCTACACACGTTTTTCGCACCTGCCTCTAGGGCCGGGCCTTTTGGTCAGGAGTCAGGACCAGAGGAATTTTTTATTCCTGGCTGAAGGGCCTGCCATAGTATTGCAACGTGGCACTAACCTTGCACTTCTCCACTTTTATGTGTTGTGTGTCTCACATTTTGTGTTTTTTATTGTGGCGGTACACTTTATTTTGCACAGCGTGATTAGTAGGGTATAGGTCCTTGGGCCTGTCCCTGAAAGTCTTGGGAGGGCGTGGATATGGCCTTCTGGCTTGGTTCGCCCTCTCTCATGGGGTCTTTCTTCAGGAAAGCCCCACCTAGTACTTGGGGTGGTCTGTTTCAGCAGATCTCCTAAAGAACGGGGCTGCCTGGTTTCGGCCAGGTTAGCCAGTGTAAGGACCTCAGTCCCTGTCAGGAGCCTTGCGCCCCGGGGGACCAGGGTCAGGGACCATGTGTACATCCTGTGCACTTTTTGTGTTTCACTTTTTTGGTGTGCACTTTTTTATGCACCCACCGGGTGATAGTCTGAGTGTGTTCACACACCCCACGGGCTTAAAAAAATAAAAATAAAAAAAACAGCTGGTGGTCCTGGTTGTTGTGGCGTGCCGACAAAGCTTTTCCACATTTCATACATGCTAACCCTGCCTTCTGAGGTGCTGGCGGTGCCCTGGCTGCGTTGGCGACCTCCTCCTCCGCCTTCGTCTTGTGCTTCCACTGTGCCCCTGCTGTCAGATGGGAATGCAATCGCTTCTCAACCTTTTGGCTAAGATCAAGTGTAGTATCTGTTGTTATTTGTTATCTGGGTGCCACCCTGCTGTGAACATGGTTCCTCCTCCTCCATATCCTCCACCTCGTCATCCTCCAGAACTGTGCCCTTGCTGGACAATTGTGTACCTGGCGTTTGTGGGTGCAGGAACCCACTCTAGGAGCCACTTGTGAATGACTGCCCTGAAAGCCTTGGAAATGATCACTGCTCCGGAAGCAGAGGCGGTAGAGGATGAGGAAGCGGAGTAGGAAGAGTTAGCAACAGGAGGCAAACTGAAGCGCCCTGCAATCCTCGGTGGTGGAAGGAGATGTGCCAAACAAATTTAAAGGGTGTATCTCACAGTAACATAATCAGCAAACACTGCAAAATTATTAATTTTCCACTAAATGGGTGTTTATTGAATAGCAGAACAGAACAACAGTATCTAAAAGGGTATATCTCACACGTACAGATACAGACTAAGCCGCAATTTAATATCTTTCTTTCCCCTAAATGGGTGTTTATTGAATAGCAAAATAGAACAACAGTATCTAAAAGGGTATATCTCACACGTATAGATACAGACTAAGCCGCAATTTAATATCTTTCTTTCCCCTAAATAGATGTTTACTGAATAGCAGAATAGAACAACAGTATCTAAAAGGGTGTATCTCACACGTACAGATACAGACTAAGCCGCAATTTAATATCTTTCTTTCCCCTAAATGGGTGTTTATTGAATAGCAGAATAGAACAACAGTATCTAAAAGGGCGTATCTCACACGTACAGATACAGACTAAGCCGCAATTTAATATCATTCTTTCCCCTAAATGGGTGTTTATTGAATAGCAGAATAGAACAACAGTATCTAAAAGGGTGTAACTCACACGTACAGATACAGACTAGGCCACAATTTAATATTTTTTCCCTAAATGGGTGTTTATTGAATAGCGGAATAGAACAACAGTATACAACGGGTGTATCTCACAGTAACATATGCAGACTAGGCTGAAATTTAATTTTTTTCCCTAAATGGGTTTTTATTGAAAAGTGGAATAGAGGGGGCGGACCTGGAAGTGGACATGTGAGGCTGTGCTCTGTGTGCCTCGCGGGAAAACTCCCTCCCTAGCATGGAGCCCATCCGAGAACCGAGCGGGAGAATTGCACGCTAGGCGGCGGTGAGACATGAAAGCCGCGGACCCGCTTCTTATTACCCCCGACAGCCGAACTGAGTGACCGGGCAAGACTGCAGAGACCCGGAAAGATACCTGCTCCCGCCGCAGACTGCCCGCCAGCGGTCAGACTGAGACCGGGGCCGTGGGAGGAGTGCCGTCGGCGGACGCCCCCCGGAGGTGTGGGGCGGTGTGACCAGGGAGAGGCGGCACCCGGCAGACTCAGAGACAGCGGCGGCCCCTGCCGGTGCCTGCGGGGCTTCCTGCCTGACGACCGGGTACACGGTCAGCAGAGTTGGTGTTCCAACATACTCCCCGGCCCCGCACTGGTGCTGCTGCTACCAGCTGAGAGTAGCGGGAACCTGGAAGGGAACCTGCGTAGTGGTCCCCAGCAGTACGGGGGATACTAAAAGAACGCCCAGAACGGGACCCAGGAGGAAGTTTGCCGGCAGGTTGGTGAAGGTGAAGGAGGAGGGTAGTCGCACGACCCTGCCCGCGCTCCCCAAATCTCCAGACAGCACGGCCTGGAAAAGGGAGCCGGCGAGGAACGCATACATAAAAGTACAGGATCCCCAGAAGAGCAATAACGGAGAAGAGTCTATCTGCTCAAAGCGTGAGTGAATACCTTCTATTTTTCCTATTTAGCCCATATGTACCAGTAATAATTGACTGTTAGAGACATATCAGTGTCACACAGGCATACGGTCATATTGGGGATATAAGCTGGAAGGGGATAGAAGAGGAGGTGAATGGTGAAATAGGAAACATAAATCAAGTCCCCCTACCAGCAGAAGACTGTGGGAGATCAAAGGAGGAAGGTTATCAGAGAGGTGGAGAAGTGATAAAGTGGAGCTGGGATTATAAAATGTGGAGGTTGGAGGTATATATGACTGGATAGAGTACCCCAGAAGACTGAAGGAGACCGGAGGGCCCAGTTAACTCCAAATCACATCACTGGCTCTCACAGGATAGGGAGTTAGTATGACTCTCACAAAAAAACGGAAGGTTAAAAAGAACACCGGGAAAACACAAGGGAAATCAGAAGGAGAGATAAGGAAATTCCTCTCTACCAGCCTTACAACTACAACAGTGAGCAGCATGGCGGAGCCAGGGGACACCCAGACAGATTGGGACTCTAGTGACATTACAGACTCAAGGGCCACGTCACCCCTAGAGGATAGAGTCCCGGGTTTCAACTCTAAATCCCAGAAAGAACAGACTATACCCTCCCCGAATGCTCAATGGGCAGCGCAAATGGCGGAATTCAGAGCCATGATTAGTTCGCTCCCAACTAAAAAGGACATGGAACAGCTAGTGAATCGGGTAGAGGAGACCCATAAAAAGGAAATTCAGCTTATTAAAAATGAGATCCAAGCACTATCCACTAATCAAAGAAAAGAGGATGCAGAAATTGTTGCAATAAAGGAACGGCTAACAGTCCTGGAGAGGAATGCAGAACAACAGGGAGAAAAAGAGGCTAGGCTACAGTTACAGATTGAAGATATGGAAAATCGAAGCCGTAGCAAAAATTTAAGAATCCGAGGCCTAACAGAATCACTCAAAAATACACAGTTGGAAGAATCAGTAAATAATCTATTTAAGGATATCTTAGGGGCAAGTTATCCGGGTAAAATCGAGTTTGACAGAATACATAGGGTTCCCGGCCCAATGAAGAGAGACCAGGAAAGACCAAGGGATGTAATATGCAAACTGCACTACTACGCCCAAAAAGAACTGATACTGAGATCGGCCAGGGACACCAGAGAGTGGAAAATGGAAGGAATGACCATACAGATTTTTTCAGATATCTCCAAAGGGACCCTAAAGAGAAGAGCCATGCTGAAACCCATTTTGGAATTGGCTAAGCGAAAGGGATGTACTTATAGATGGGGGTTCCCCTTTACAGTAACATTTAACAGGGATGGCCGTTTCTTCACGTTGCGTAACTTTCAAGACAGGGTGGCTTTTTTTGACTTTCTGGGGGTACCGGCGATAGAGACCCCAAATTGGCTGGGGAAAATCAATGGAAATTCACTCAGAGAGCTAACATAACCCCGGGAGATAGAGGGGAGGAGGGAGGGGAGGGATTAGAGTCTAGGGGCATCATACTGGGGATGGGGGGGATCAGGTCACCTGAGGGGATCCAGAGGTTAATAAGGATGAAGAAGGACGCAATCCTGTTGGTATGTGGGAGGGGCTGGGGATGAGGGGATAAGATCTCTACATCTAAGCCCCTTTCTGCACAATCTGTGGAGATGGGGTGGGTTCTTTTTATTTATTTATTTATTTTTTTGCACTAAGAGCACAGTGGAATTTAGGGGCATAATCTCCCCTACTGAATGAAGTCACTTATCGGGGTTTTAATAGAAATGGGGTTGTAAATTATTTATTTATTTATTTATTTTTCTCACGAAGATTATAGTGGAATGCAGGGACTTAACTAACCCGACTGAACTAAGTCACTGGAGTTTTAATAGAAGTGTCAAAGTGTTAAATGTAATTTTTGCACTGTTTTTTTTTTCCTTTTTTTTTTTTTTTTTCTTCACGGTGAAGTTTGGGAGTAATATACACTGACACTTGAATGTTGATAGTAATATTGTATTTAGGTTTCCTTTTTGGTTTTTTTTTTTTTGTTTGGGAAGTATTGAACCAAACATAGAACATACCAATAGAGATGGAAGGAAGCATTAGAGACTTGAGACCTCAAACCCCCTCCCCTTATTTATAGACCCCTGAAGATCAGTAGAATTTAGCAGAGAAGGGGGGTCAGAGAGACCCAGTATTACAATGAGAAAATAAGAGTGGGCCAGTAAGGTTAAAGGTGAAAACCACATATGGGATATGTTATTCTCTGCACTGCCCCCCCCCCCCCCACTCCTCCAGTTTTTAATATTTAATCCCCCTTTTTTTTTTTTTTTTGCGTACAATGAAATTAAAGGGTTTAATACCCCATACAAGGGATCACAAAGTGGGTTGTAACTGGCGGCCCCAATTTTTTTTTTTCTCTCGACAGAGGGCTAATCTGGGGTACAATAGCCCCTCTTAAGTAGAGCCTATTGAGTTAGGAAGGGATTGGAAGATTCACACGGTATCGGGGTGTCTTGGGGGATGTGGGTTTTTTTTTTTTTTTATATCTTAGGGGAAGGTATGGTTAAACATCAAGGCTCTGAGACACTCATAGTGATACAGGAGATGAGTGACCCAGGGCAATAGAAAGTTAGGGGTTAGATATATAGGGGAGATGGAGAAGATGGAGACAACTGGAGGAGAGGGAAGAAAGGGATGGGTAATGGAGATAAGAAAACAAAGTAACAAGCATATATACAAGAATAGGGAGGGAGAAGCGGGGACAGAGGGGAGTGCCTCAGGTATCCCCTGTAAAAAGTTTTAGAACACACAGGAGGCAGTAAAATGCTGTGTGTTGGAAGGATTTAAAAATCCGACCTGGGGGTCCGTCCGGGAAGAGCTGTTAGTTCTACCCGTTAGGGCGTGACCCATAGGGAAGGGCACAGGAGTGAATGAAATAGAGTGAGTTGAGTGGACAAAAGATTGAGTGAGTGACATTGAAAGGGAGTTGTGGGAGTCTTGAGTCTTTTTTTTTTCTTCTCTTTTTCTCGCCTCTTCTCTCCACTCTCCTTTCATTTCCAGCTCTCCTAAGCCTCCGCCCACGCGGAGTACTTTGATAACTGTAAATGGAGAATATAAAGATCGTATCAATTAATGCAAAAGGCCTAAATACACCCGAAAAAAGGCGAATATTAATATCAGAACTCAAAAGAGTGAAGGCGAACATAGCGTTTATACAAGAAACGCATTTTAGATCAGAGAATTTTCCATATCTAAAAAATAATGCATTTCCATACATATATCATTCAACGTACACACAGTCAAAATCAAGAGGGGTATCAATATTAATAGATAGTAAGACACCTTGGCAACTGGAGAAGAAGCTATGTGATGACAGCGGTAGATATCTCTTCCTAAAAGGGAAAATAGGAGAAATGCAGATGACATTGGCAACTCTATATTCTCCAAATAAACAACAGGATAGATTTGTTGCCAAAACATTGAAGGCACTTAGAGAATTTACTCAAGGCCAATTGATATTGGGAGGAGATTTTAATACACCGCTGTCTCCCTTGGCTGATTCCTCCAGATCCAAACCTACATCATCGGTAGCGATGTGCCGGCGGATGAGGAAGAACATACATAAGGAACAACTGATAGATGTGTGGCGCCTCCAGCATCCAACCGAAAAAGAGTTTACATTTTTTTCACACCCGCACGGGTCATACTCGAGAATAGATTTTTTTCTAGTACCACATGCCCATCTCCTGGCGGTAAAACACACCGATATCGACAACATTTCATGGTCAGACCATGCAATGGTGTCGATGACTTACAATATCTCCACAGTTAAATCAACTAAACAAAGATTCTGGAAATTAAACGAAAGTTTGTTACAGAGAGAGGAAGTAAGGTCAGAGGTACAGAAAGAACTTAAGGATTACTTTGATCGTAACGATCTACCTGGTTGTACGATAAGCACGCTATGGGAGGCACACAAATCAGTGATAAGAGGAATCTTAATTAAGCATGGTGCAAGAATAAAAAGGGAAAGGAATAAACAATTGCTAGTATTACTAGATAAGCTTAAAATATTGGAAACAGAACACAAAAAAAGAAAGGAAAATATAGCAGAAGGGGAATTAACTCTGGTAAGAAAGCAAATACGCGACTTAATGCACTATAAAGCTAAAACCGCGACACAAATATAAAAAAAAAACATGTATGAGTCAGGGAACAAATGCGGAAAAATTCTAGCAAGATCTGTTCACATTCAAAAAGTAAGATCCTACATCCCACAAATTGTCTCTCCAGAAGGAGTTAAAAAAATATTGCCGGATCAAATAACGGAAGAATTTAGGAATTTCTACTCATCGCTATATAATTTGCCGGGAATAGGAAAATCGCAAAAGGAAATAGATGATTATATGGTACAATCAGGATTACCGAAGCTTTCTGAGGAAGATAAAGATGACCTGGAAAGGCACATTTCACAGAGGGAAATAGAACAGACTATAAAAAGTATGAAAAATGGCAAAGCACCAGGCCCAGATGGTCTGACTCCACAGTATTTCCATGTATTGGCCCCCATTTTGGAACCATACATGGAGAGACTGTTTAATGAGAAAGGCCCAGAGGGGACGTTATCTAGAGATACATTAACAGCTTATATAACGCTGATACTGAAAGAGGGTAAAGACCCTTCGAACTGCGGAAGTTACAGACCCATCTCGCTCCTAAATACGGATTTAAAATTTTTTACAAAAATCTTAGCGGCAAGGATGGCAAAGATACTCCCCAAAATAATACACTTAGACCAAGTTGGCTTTATGGCAAAGAGGAAAGCCAAAGACAGCACTACAAGAGTTCTCAACTTAATTCATATAGTCACCAAAACAGAAACACCCTGCATCATACTGAGCACCGACGCAGAAAAGGCCTTTGACAGAGTTGAATGGACCTTTATGCAGTCGGTGCTCAAGTATATAGGAGTAGGTGAAATAATGTGGGAAAGAATATCTAGGGTATATTCCAACCCGACCGCAAGAGTAAAGGCAAACGGGGTGCTGTCGGAACCCTTGAGTATAAAAAATGGTACAAGACAGGGGTGCCCATTATCCCCCCTGCTATTTGTGCTGACACTAGAGCCCTTCTTGAATAAAGTCCGAATGAATCAGGATATAAAAGGAGTCATGGTAGGTAAGGAACAATATAAGACTGCAGCATACGCAGATGATTTACTGTTCACATTGACAGAACCAGAAAATTCGCTACCAGTACTCCTAGAGGAAATCAAACAGTACAGAGTATTATCAAATTTTAAAATAAACTATAGGAAATCTGAAGCAATGGGAGTGGGAATATCAAAAGAAAATAAAGATAGAATAAAGAGCAATTTTGGTTTTGCATGGGTAGAAAAAGCAGTGAAATACCTCGGGACTTATATATCCGCAAATCTAGCCCAGATATACGAACTGAACTTCACCCCTTTGATTGGAGAGACAAAGAAAACTTTGGAACAATGGAGGGGAGGCCTTCAGTCATGGTTTGGAAGAGGAAATTTAATTAAAATGAATATCCTTCCAAAATATTTATATATTATGAGAGCGCTTCCAATCAAAATACCTAATAGTTTTTTCAAAACCGTTCAGGGTGTGTTTGGTGGATATATCTGGGCGGGTAAAAAACCACGTATAGCGCGTAATATTCTAACACTTCCCAAAAATATGGGTGGATTAGCTGTGCCTGACCTGCGTAGATATTACCACGCTATCCATTTAAATAGAATATTGGATTGGTGGCAACATCGGGAAACGAAAAGATGGGTTCAATTGGAACAAGCACAAACGTCGGTCTTACTAAAGAGAGCAATTTGGTGCTATAAGACACTCCCTAAAAGCTTGAAGATACACCCCTTGATGGGAAATACAATAAGAATAGGATCTCAGCAGACCCTGAGACAAAACTTAACCTCAGTAGAATCCCCATTATATCCGATCCTGGGAAACCCCAAATTCATACCAGGCCTAGAGAGACAACACTTTAAAAAATTGTGGGAAACAGGACAAGATGGAATCAAAACTTTGGCCAGCCAGCAGGTGTGGCCCTCAATTGGTAGATTAACAGATGAAGAGGGACCATATAGGTTACTCCTATGGGAGGCACTCCAACTGCGACACTTTTTGGAGTCGCTGCCGGAGCCGGAAAAATTTAAGAAACCACTGACACACTTCGAAAAACTATGTGAGAAAATAGGAAGCATAGATCGCCCATTATCTATTCTATATAAAATGTTAAACACTCCATTGGTCCAGCCGGATTTGAAATGGTTGGAAAAATGGAAGGTGGATCTAAATATGGACATAACAGACACACAGAAACAGAGGATGTTTAGGGCTATATTTAGACCAACTAAATGCACTAAAATTCAGGAAATAAACTATAAAATCCTGACTAGGTGGTATAATACACCAGATAAGTTGCATAGGTGGTACACTCAAGAATCAGATAGGTGCTGGAGATGTGGAGAAGGGGAAGGCACAATATATCACATCTTTTGGAACTGCCCAGAGATAAAAAAAAAATCTGGACAGAGATTGGTGATATAGTTCAAAAAGTAACAGAATTTAAAATCAAGGGAGAAGCTGCCTTTTGCCTCTTACAGATATCAGGGCAGTCAGAGAGGAAATATGCAGGTTCAGTACTGCCACACATGATGAATGTGGCAAGAGCATGCATCCCCCAACATTGGAGAGAAAGACAAGCCCCCTCGGTGTTTGAGTGGGTAAGAAAAGTAGAATACATTAACAAAATGGAGGATCTTGTGCTCTCATCACAATATAAACAGGAACAATATATAAAGATATGGGGAACATGGAACTCATTTATATCTTCGGACGTGGGCAAACAATTGTGGGCAACATCATCTCAGGATATGGAAGTCATGTGAGAGGGAAAGCGTCCCCAGGAGGGGAGGAGGAGATGTGAGGGAAGGGAGGAGAACTATCTTGAATGTCTCTTTTTTTTTTTTTTTAATGATGTGGGTGTGTGTGATAGTGGGTATGAATGAGGGGAGGGAGGGGGGGGCAATACAGAAAAGAGGAGGGATAAGGAAGGGAAAGAACAGATAGAAAGAAGAAGGGGAAACTAGGACAAGATCAGAGGCTAAGGGTCATTTAAATTAGAGCATAATGAAGTAAAGGAAGGCAAGGATTGAAAAGTAGGAATAAAGAGAGAGACTTGCTGTCTTAACAATACCTTGCCTTAGTTGAATAATTGATAAATGACTATATATCAATGAGCTGGAAATCACTAGAGGATTCTATTAGACCTCGGTGATGAGAAAATAGATGTGGATAATGTCTTTGTAACCCATGGATCTAATATGGTGTAATATTTGCTGTAATGATTTCTCTGAAAACCCAAAATAAAATGATAAAAAAAAAAAAGAAAAGCGGAATAGAACAACAGTATCCAAAGGGTGTATCTCACAGTAACGTATGAATTAAAAATTTTTATTTTTCCCATTAATTGGTGATTTTTGAAGAGCAGATTAGAACACAGCAGTGTCTAAAGCAGGCATGTCCAACCTGCGGCCTGGGGGCCGCATGCGGCCCAGAACCGCAGGCAATGCGGCCCACTGCCCCCTGACCATTTTTTTTTATTTTTTTTGCTGTTTTTTTGCTGAGGAGGAAGGAAGTCGAGTCTGGGGCATGGCCACAGAGGCAGCCTCGGAGGGGATCATCCACTAGTTGTGTTAAATTAGTGCTTGGGGGGAGGGGGCGGCAGCATGGGAAGGGGGCGCGGCGGCGTTTTATTACTTATATACCTTAACTAATAGTATATATTTTATATGCGGCCAGAGAAAATTTCTCTACACTCAATGTGGCCCAGAGAAGCCAAAAGGTTGGACACCCATGGTCTAAAGGCTTTATCTCACAGTAACATATGACGGAAAATACGTTTTGTTTTTTTTAAAATCCAGATTAAGCAGACACATATGCACTGAGCTTGCTTAACATGACTGCTACACGCCGCACGCCGCCCACCTAACAGGTTGGATACTGTTGTTGTTCTATTCCGATATTGAATAAAAACCCATTTGAATGAAAAACTGAAAAATAATGATTTTTCCCTAAAAACTGAAAAATAATTATTTTCCCCTTAAATTGGTGCTTTTTGAATAGCAGATTAGAACAGCAGTGTCTAAACACTGTATGTCACTGTAAAATATGAAGGAAAAAATGTTTTTTTTTTTTTAAATCCAGATTAAGCAGACACATATGCACTGAGCTTGAATTACATGGCCGCTACACGCCGCACGCCATCCACCTAACAGGTTGGATACTGTTGTTGTTCTATTCTGCTATTGAATAAAAACCCATTTGAATGAAAAATTGTAAAATAATGATTTTTCCCTAAAAACTGGGGATTTCACAGACATCTGCTCCGCAAAGTCGCCCATTGCCGGCAATTGCCTCTGATTTTACATGCGATTTGACATGTCAAATTGGAGCGATGTGAATGTGGGCGGAGATCTTCTGACAGTGCCTTGCCCCCCATAGTTGATTGTTTGCTTCAGTTGCACTACCAGGAACTGAAATGCTCCAGCAAAGCTCTTTTCATGCTGAGCTAATCAAAATGACCACAGCTGATCACAGTTGAACGTCAAATGGCTTTGTGTGCCATTGAGAAGGTGATTAGCAGCACCTGATTGAGTTTACAAGTAATTTTTAGGAGGGGAGGGGGATCCTTTTTACAACTCAGTGATTCTGTTTTTGAATTATTTTTATTTTTTTCTCACGTGTTGGTGTTATATCTTTCACTTGGATGTTATAAGTTGCACTGAGTAAATACAGCTGGATGAAACAAAAATTATGCCTGCTTTCATTTCAGGCTGCAAAGCAACAAAATGTGATTAAAATCTGGACTGAGTTACAAGTGACAATTCACCTACCCCAATCACCCAGCGCTTGAGTAGTCTTATTGTGCAAGTGTACACATATAACAAAAATTATTGTTGATATGGAAGAGCTGCTGCCTAAACATATAACATAAATTAAAACAAAGTGCATATCACCTCAACAATTGTCAAGAAACATATATACAAGCAGCGCTAAAACACATGACATAATATTATCATGAAATGCAGGTCCAGATAAAAAAGTTCATAGGGAAAATAGTTGAAAAGTCTCTACGGAGTCCACAACGGGATAAGTCACCAGTGTTGGAGCCGGAAAAGAATGCTCAATCCCTTCACCTCACCATGTGAACCACTCCCTAGGGAAACAAACTTACCAGATGCTGGCAAGACAATAGCCCAAAATCAATTTCCAAAATCATAGTGTATCCGGACCGTAATCTCTCAATGATCCACTTGTGTAAGGATATACTACTGTTCACCTGGATGCGCAGCGCTCAAGCATTGTGCGTAGGAGAAAATAAGAGGGGCACATAGAGCAGTATTGCCAATAACAGGTTTATTAATGCCCAACCCCCCTCCACAAATGCACTTACAATCGCACTAGGTAAAAACAGCGTAAAATATAATTCAAAACAGAGCAGCATCAGACACCATTGGGAGCCTACCGGGCCTCCGTATTGCTCGTCAGCGTTCAGGAAGTCCGCCGGTACTGCCGAGTCTCCCGCCTGGCGTCCTGCTGCTACAGTAACTGCGTTGCTCATGCCCTGACTGGTTTCCTCATTCCAAGACTTCTGCGGAGGGCATGAGCACGTGGCTGCGTTACCTCTACTTATCTCAGACCTCAGCCGATTAGTAATTAACCCCTTGCTGCAATCTCTGCAACTAAAGGAAAACGGCCTCATAGGTAATCATTGATGCTCGATCTTTTGCCCTAGATCCAAAATCGATCACCCCTCCAGGTAATCTACATCAACATATCATTGCAAATAATTAAAAACATCACATTTCTCATTATTACAATCCATAAACATATGCATATAATAAAATAAATACAAATATAAAAATATATAAATACCGATGGTTGCCTTGTATAATAAAGGTTAATCACCTATTATCACTGCATGCATCCAAGTAATGAAACAGCGGGGCCATAACACTATATGATAATTATTGTTAAATACCCAGCGCCGCACGTCATACGGTATCATCCGAGTACAAATATTTATGGCTCCCACATCACAAACACTCAAATGCATGTACATAATACCAAAAGGCACCATATCCATAAAAAGATCAGATAAAACCAAATCTAATCTAATTAAAAAACAGAAAAGGAATAAATCCCCCAATCTGATAATAAGATCAACGTTATAGCAGCAGTATCCTCCCATTGAACCCAAGGGGACTACACCAAATATTTAAAAATGATTGAAAACATCATAAAATCAATAAAACTAATCCGGATCACTAATATCTCTAACTAGTCAGGGGTCCCATTATCAGTATATCTAATTCCTACAGCACATCAATACAGATAAAAGAAACCCCCCTTAGCAGCCAAATATATAACATAGCACGTGCTAGTTCCCGAAATAGAGAAGAACTGTTGGTGCCTAAAATAAAAACCAAGGTTGATACTTTCCAACATGCCTTTTTCTCCACTTATTCGACCCAACATGTTTCGGTAAAGAATATGTTGCGTAGGCATTGGCACGTGCTTAAAAATGATGGGGTTTTAGGCCCTGTCCTGCCCTGATTTTTAGGGGTGTGCCCCCTTTGAGATTGCAGGTGGCACCAAATATCCGGAACCCTCCTAAACGCGTCTCATTTTTTCAGGATATGTGTGGGTTTTTCCCGTGCAGGTCTTGCAGGGTCTGTAAATATAATACTGCAGGCCGAAAGAAAAGCGAAGTATTCGTGACAGGGGTAACTAAGCTCACATACAAAATCAAACCATTCATCTCCTGCACTTCGAGATATGTGGTATACCTTATTAGGTGCCCGTGCGGGATGGAATACGTGGGGCGCACCACGAGGATGTTAAGAGTATGTCTCAATGAGCATATCACGAATACTTTAAATGGCTTCCCCAAGCATAGCGTGTCTCGTCATTATGACGCTTGCCATAACAGAGATCCTACAGGCACCCTATTCTTGGGGATTGACAAATATACCTCTAATTGGAGGGGAAGTAATCTCACTCGGGGTGTGTCTAGACTGGAGACAGCCTGGATTTATAAATTAAAATCTTACACGCCATACGGATTGAACATTGAGTGGGATATTAATGCTTTTATAGCCAATTCCTAATCATCTCCGTTTCTTCTATTCCACTTTTACTTTTGGGTTTTTATCTTTATATGCGTTTTCTGCTATATAAATTATTAGTATGTATCGAGACATATAAGATCATGATGTAATGCCTTTTAGTGATTTTAGTGTTTGGTTTTAGAATGTGCATTGTTTTTATGTATAGTACATGGAGGTTCTGATTTTGGACACAAGATGGCGCCGTTGCCCTATAAGGCGCATTTTGTATTTTGTATTATTTTTTATTTTTATTTCATCACATAGTGAATTAATCAGTCCTTTTAAGCTCCATGTGTCATTACTGGAGTTTGTAAAGCTGATAAAATGATGTTAATTATCTTTAAGGAAGTTGATAGTTATCACTAGCCCCGGCCTGTTGACTACTGGTAACTTGCTTCCATCCGGTATGTGGAGCGCATTGAGTTGTGACTTCCCCTTCCGGTTATTACTTGTACATTGCTCTGTTCCCTTCCGGTCTGTGGAACGCATGAATGTGACTCCCACTTCCGGTTTACGTCAGCCAATCCGTTCAGTTCTATTGCTATAAGGAGGCATCCTTCAGCTGCGGGGCTACGCCCCTGAAGACGTTATTTCGTATGTGACGAAACGCCGCGTCGGGCCGCTCCCGTTTGATCCCTATGCGCAATAGAGGACATTGGCTGCCATCTTGTTGTCCAGTTGGAACCACGCAGGTCGCGTGTTTTTTGCCTATTATTCCCTTCTGACATGTGAGTGCTATACCTTCTTTATTTGAAATAAAGTCTGTTGATAAATACTGCACTATGAAGGGTATTATTTCCTTCCTTTGAGTGGCTCCGATTTGACTTACTGAGGAGGTATTTCTTTTGAGATCCATCTTTGAGAAGAGGTCCGGTCCAATCCATTATTATTGTGTTGCAGCCTGTGTGACAACTCAAGGTCCAATATTATCATTTGTCTGGTAAGCGTGTTTTGAACACTCTACTTGGTGGTGGACATTCTTCACTCTTGCAATACTGGGTGCTGTGCAATATCACTGGGATAACTATACTGGATATGGACTTTATATATGGACTTTTTTAATTGTTTTAGCGCTTCATATTTTTTATCTTTCTGTCTCAAATATATAACATAGAGGCATCTCATCCCCATGGTAATCCGGGGTCCTACAATGTCTGACTCCGCTTTAATGTATTTAGGACTACACTGGGTCAGGACTCACTACACCTTTTATATATCAGATTAATAGTCACTAAGAAAACAGTTGACATCAAGTTCCACGTTTAAGCCCTTGGGATGTAGGGCACTGGTCAAGTATATCCAGTGGCTCTCTCTTTTCGAGAGCTCCCTCAGTATATTGGATCCTCGCCACTGCGGATATACTTTCTCAATCCCCCAGAACTTGAGTCCAGATGGATCACGGTTATGCACCTTTTTAAAATGAAGGGACACACTGTGATACTTGTAGCCCTTAATTATGTTGGAGATATGCTCCGAAACCCGTTTGGTGAACAGGGGCTGCATGAAATAAAATGATGATTTTAAAATGAACCAGATTTATGCTTGGCAGTCTTTAGGGATTAAATCTCAGTTGCAGGTACCCAACGGCACACACACCAATCCTTTGGGACCAGGGGCTCCAGTTGGCAGGACCCCGGTGAGAAGGAATTTACCTCCCAAGGGTAAAACTCCTAAAGGTCCTAATGCTATACCATCTGGACCTAGAGCCTCTTGAAACCAAGCGGCTGGTGTAGTGGGAACGGAACAGGTGTATCAGCACCCAAATAAAAAGGGTGGCAGAGTAAACAATGTAGGGGGACAACGCTATAATGAGTGTTATAATGTTTCCACATATAATAGGTATGAGTCATTGACACCGCAAAATGACTCATGGACCCACATGCCCCCACGTCCTTTTTTGTGGAGGGGCGGCAGGGGCCGGGGAAGGAGGAGAGGGGGGAGGTCCTGGAGAGGAGGTTCTTCGGGCCTGCCCTTCCCCCATCCCAACATGGGGAATCCAGGGTCACATTGGAATGGACCACCGGATCGGAGGGACTTCTCAATACAGCCAAATACAGAGGATGCCGTGCAGGGAGGAGGTCCCAAAAAAAGAAGGCGGGAGGTAGACTGAATGGGATTTATAACTTAGCAGGGATCACATTAAATGACAAAGAGGTTAATATACCGAATGCTGGCTTGAAATGTGCAGCCAAAAGACCCATTAGCAAGTTCGGTGTTTATATGGATGTGCACAAATACATCCGGAGGATTAATATGAAACGTTATTTCCTCAATGACAATAGGCCTAATTTGACTAGTAGACCTAGTTATAGGGTTGGGGTAGATAGTGGACTAAAAAATAAGTCACTATTTAACCACTTACAACCGTCCAACCATTGTGTGGACGTGTTTAAGAGACTAGTCATTAGGAATTTGGAACAGATTAGACCTAGGAAAGATGTGAACCCGAGACATGTTTAGAATGGTCTTAGCGCCTTAGAAAAGCGTCAGAATGTTGTAATACATCCTGCAGACAAAGGGGGAGGTGTGGTAATTCTTGATAAGGTTTTTTACCACAGACAGCTGTCGGACATGCTATCAGATACTTCAACGTATCAGCAGTTGGATAGGGATCCAACCAAGCAGTTTCGGAATTAACTTAACATTCTAGTTGGTTATGGATATGACAAAAGGATACTATCCAAAAAAGAAAAGATATACCTGGTACCAAGTTTCAGTCGAATTCCGACAATATACACCTTGCCAAAGATTCACAAGAATGTAATAAATCCCCCAGCACGTTCAATAGTGAACAGCATCAATTCTGTCACATCAAGAATTGGTGAATAACTTGGTCGTATCTTAGGGACACTAAGGACTTTTTGAAGGCCTTGAAGGACTTGGATGGATTAAATATGGATGATGTATACTTAGTGACTGCGGATGTCATGTCACTGTATACAATAATACAGCACAACGATGCCCTTTTAGCCCTTAATTGGGCCTTTAGTCAGAGGGAAGATATCCCCGACCCCAGAAAAGGTTCCTCAAATAGGTCTTGTGCTACTGCCTCTCGCATAACTATTTTTGGTAGAGTGGGAACTACTATACCCAAAAGAGGGGCGTAGCCATGGGGGCAAAATATGCCCCAAGCCTGGCGAACCTTTTTATGGGGGAGTGGGAGGATCGGTTTATATATGCTAACCAGAGATCTGAGTTAGTGATGTATAAAAGATATATTGACGATCTGTTCTTCATTTGGAAAGGGGCTGAGTCATCCCTTCCAGCCTTCATGCACCATCTGAACTCCAACAATAATAACATCAAGTTGGACTTCAGCTACAGCAGGGAAAATATACATTACCTTGATGTGGAGATCTTTCTGGAAGTTGGCAACATCTGAACTAAGGCCTTCTTCAAACCGACGGATCGGAACGGTTATCTTCCGATCCACAGTGGGCACCACCCACGGTGGCTAAAAAATATCCCCAAGAGTCAGTTTCTCCGAATTAGGAGAAACTGTACTAAGGAATCTGACTTCCTCAAACAAGCAGAGGTTATAAAAAAACGTTTTGTGGAGAAAGGGTACAATTCCTCTATTTTAGAGAGAAGTATCCAAGAAGTATAAACTTTGACACAGGACAAATGCTTGGAGGACAAAACTGAAGCTATAAATGTAAATAATAAACATGAATGGGGATTCATTACCAGCTTTAACAAACAATATAAGGAGATTGAAGAGGTCTTTAGGAGGCACTGGGGCGTGTTATGCATGGACAAGATCCTGGGTAAAGTTATTCCCAGTGACCCTGTGTTTATCTATAGAAAACGACCCTCCTTTGGAGATAAAGTGGTGCACAAAATTTTGGACCCGCCAGTCAGACCCAAGATGTTTTGGGATAAGGCAGGATTCTATGCGTGCCGCAGGTGTAAATCCTGCAGGCAGGTTAGAGAACATCCGAGGGGTAAGACCTCCTTTACATCTAGTGCGAACGGTAAGCTGTTTGAGATTAATGATTTTATTTCATGCAGCACCACTCATGTTGTATATGGTCTGCAGTGCCCCTGTGGCCTTATTTATATTGGACGCACAAAAAGAACGCTCACCAAACGGGTTTCGGAGCATATCTCCAACATAATTAAGGGCTACAAGTATCACAGTGTGTCCCTTCATTTTAAAAAGGTGCATAACCGTGATCCACCTGGACTCACGTTCTGGGGGATTGAGAAAGTATATCCGCAGTGGCGAGGATCCAATATAGTGAGGGAGCTCTCGAAAAGAGAGAGCCACTGGATATACTTGACCAGTGCCCTACATCCCAAGGGCTTAAACGTGGAACTTGATTTTCGACTGTTTTCTTAGTGACTATTAATCTGATATATAAAAGGTGTAGTGAGTCCTGACCCAGTGTAGTCCTAAATACATTAAAGCGGAGTCAGATATTGTAGGACCCCGGATTACCATGGGGAGGAGGTCCCTCTATGTTATATATTTGGCTGCTAAGGGGGGTTTCTTTTATCTGTATTGATGTGCTGTAGGAATTAGATATACTGATAATGGGACCCCTGACTAGTTAGAGATATTAGTGATCCGGATTAGTTTTATTGATTTTATGATGTTTTCAATCATTTTTAAATATTTGGTGCAGTCCCCTTGGGTTCAATGGGAGGATACTGCTGCTATAATGTTGATCTTATTATCAGATTGGGGGATTTATTCCTTCCTTTTCTGTTTTTTAATTAGAATAGATTTGGTTTTATCTGATCTTTTTATGGATATGGTGCCTTTTGGTATTATGTACATGCATTTGAGTGTTTGTGATGTGGGAGCCATAAATATTTGTACTCAGTTGATACTGTATGACGTGCAGCGCTGGGTATTTAATAATAATTATCATATAGTGTTATGGCCCCCGCTGTTTCATTACTTGGATGCATGCAGTATCTGTTGTGATAATAGGTGATTAACCTTTATTATACAAGGCAACCATCAGTATTTATATATATTTTTATATTTGTATTTATTTTATTACATGCATATGTTTATGGATTGTAATAATGAGAAATGTGATGTTTTTAATTATTTGCAATGATATGTTGATGTAGATTACCTGGAGGGGTGATCGATTTTGGATCTAGGGCAAAAGATCGAGCATCAATGATTACCTATGAGGCCGTTTTCCTTTAGTTGCAGAGATTGCAGCAAGGGGTTAATTACTAATCGGCTGAGGTCTGAGATAAGTAGAGGTAACGCAGCCACGTGCTCATGCCCTCCGCAGAAGTCTTGGAATGAGGAAACCAGTCAGGGCATGAGCAACGCAGTTACTGTAGCAGCAGGACGCCAGGCAGGAGACTCGGCAGTACCGGCGGACTTCCTGAACGCTGACGAGCAATACGGAGGCCCGGTAGGCTCCCAATGGTGTCTGATGCTGCTCTGTTTTGAATTATATTTTACGCTGTTTTTACCTAGTGCGATTGTAAGTGCATTTGTGGAGCTGTTTTGGGCATGGGCATTAATAAACCTGTTATTGGCAATACTGCTCTATGTGCCCCTCTTATTTTCTCCTAAGCACTATGCTTGAGCGCTGCCCATCCAGGTGAACAGTAGTATATCCTTACACAAGTGGATCATTTAGAGATTACGGTCCGGATACACTAGGGATTTGGAAATGGATTTTGGGCTATTGTCTTGCCAGCATCTGGTAAGTTTGTTTCCCTAGGGAGTGGATCATATGGTGAGGTGAAGGGATTGAGTATTCTTTTCCGGCTCCAACACTGGTGACTGATCCCGTTGTGGACTCCACAGAGACTTTTCTACTATTTTCCCTATGAACTTTTATCTGGACCTGCATTTCATGATAATATTATGTCATGTGTTTTAGCGCTGCTTGTGTATATGTTTCTTGACAATTGTCGAGGTGATATGCACTTTGTTTTAACAAAATGTGATTATTTTAAAGGGGGGTGATTATTTTCTATACCCGCTGTACTCTGCATGGTCCTACTGTATGAGGAAAGAGTAACAAGCTCTTAAAGGGAATCCTGAAAAAGCTGACAGCTATTTCCTGGAACCTGAGGAGTCATTATTAACCAATTCCAGACTGCCTGCCGCAGTTTTACGTCAGGACTTTGACGTTAAATACCGGTGTTAGGGCAGCAGATAGCTGCCCTAACCCTGGTATTTTCTTACAGGTCCGGCGGTCCTCTTTCACACAAAAGTGGTCCCAGCAGCAGATTTGCGGGATCTCTTTTATTGGCGGCGGGAGAGGTGCCCCCCCCCCCCCCCCCCCTGCTGCTTCCTGGTCATTTTCCCTGCTTACCGGAGTCGTCGGTAGTGGGAAAACGATCCAATGCATCTATGTCACAGGCAGGAAGTTGAGTGAGGGCAAGATGGCCCCCACTCGACTCTATGACTTTGGAGGTCCTCCCAATGGCCTTAAAGGGCCCATTATTTTTCTTGCTGAAAAATAAAACATTTTTTTTTTTTTTTTGCTTTTAAGGGTAAATGTGAGATCTGAGGTCTTTTTGACTACAGATCTCACAATAAAGAGGACCTGTCCTGCTTATTTCTATTACAAGGGATGTTAAAATTACTTGTAATAGGAATAAAAGTGATCAAAATTTTGTTTTTAAAGTGAAATTGTAAAAATAAAAGGTAAAATAAATAAGAAAAAAAAAATGTAATGCGCCCCGTCCCTCCGAGGTCACGCGCAGAAGCGAACGCATACGCAAGTCACGCCCACATATGTAAACGGTGTTCAAACCACACATGTGAGGTATCGCCGCGATCATTAGAGCAAGAGCAATAATTCCAGCTCTAGAGGTCTTCTGTAACTCTAAACTGGTAACCTGTATTTAAAATGTTGCCTATGGAGATTTTTAAGTGCCAATGTTTGTCGGCATTCCATGAGCATGTGCAATTTTGAACCTGACACGTTAGATATCAATTTACTCAGCGTAACATTATCTTTCACAATAAAAAAAAACGTTACTGTTTTCTTATTCTTAATTCAAAAAAGTGTATTTTTTCCAAAAAAATTGCGTTTGTAAGACCGCTGTGCAAATACAGTGTCCCATAAAGTATTGTAATGATCTCCATTTTATTCTCTAAGGTCTCTGCTGAAAAAAAAAAAACATATAACATTTGGGGGTTCTAAGTAATTTTTTAGCAAAAAATACTGGTTTTACCTTGTAAACAACAAGTGTCAGAAATAGGCCTGGTCCTTAAGTGGTTAAAACAGCGCTTTCTGACCCACTTAGAAATAAGTGGTCACAAACATTTGCTGAATGCAATTTTGGAGGGGAACACGAGTGACATCAACAGTTGTCCTGCACGGATAAAGCATGTTTGTACTGCACACAATAAGGACTGGTTCGTAGACTGCATTCATACCTTTGCGTTTTGAAACGCAAGCAGATTTGCCGTGATTCTGCCCCCAATTTCAAAGCGCCGAGGTGTGAATGCCAAATGGCAGCGCTCACATTTGAGATGCCATTCAAAATGGCATCTAAAATCGCGGTGTGGTTCTGCCATGTAATAAATCACGTTGAAATCACAGCATCTGCATCACGTCAAGTATGTCGCCCATAAATAGCTCCTGAACTCTTTTTGGGCGACAAGCTTCCCGTGATGTGGGTTGCCACGATTGTCGGTGCAATTTTCAGCGCGATTTATCGTGCGACAATCACGGCAGAACCGCACAGCAATTTAAGGTGTAATTCAAATGAATGACATCTCAAATGTGCGTTCTGCGATGTGTCATTTACACTTCGGCGCTTTGAAATCGTGGGCAGAATCGCAGCAAATCTGCCTGCGATTCAAAACACGGAGGAGTGAATGGAGTCTAAAGGATTATTATTATTATCACCATATCTATGGATTCAATTTTTAAGTTAATGCCTTCTATGTGCATTTATGCATCTATGTGCATTCCTTCTGTGTGCAGCAGACCCCCTCCGCCCCCATAATACTTACCTGAGCCCATCTCATTCAGTGATGTGCACGAGTGCCTTGGCCGCCTGGGACTCTCCCTCCTCATTGGCTTTTGCTGCTGTCAATTAAAGTCAGTTAGCCAATCAGGAGAGATAGGGGGGGTGGGGCTGAACCACGGCTCTGTGTCTGAATGGACACACAGAGCTGCGGCTCGGCTCAGGGTGCCCCATACCAAGCAGCTTGCTGTAGGGGCACTCGGCAGGAGGAATGGGGCCAGGAGCGCCGGCGAGGGACCCGTGAAAAGGAGGATCTGGGCTACTCTGTGCAAAACCACTTCACAATACAGGTACCTATTGACAGGTTTGTTCTTTTTAAAAGAAAAAAAAGCAGACTTTGGTATCACTTTAAGGTTCTTTTGCGGATATTTGCATTTATATTTATTACTATTATTTTTCACAATAGTTAAAGCGGAGTTCCAAGAACAGTCAGCAGCTACAAAAAGTGTAGCTGCTGACTTTTATAAAAACAGCCTCTTACCTGTCCCACAGTCCAGCGGTGAGCTCACCCCAGCCGCCTTCATTCTCCATCCTCCCTCGGCGGGGCCCACATCTTCACTATGGGCACCCAGTTGTGACAGCTTGCGGCTTTACCAGGGCTGCTGTTAGAAATCGTGGGGCCCCGTACAGACTACCTGGCAGGGCCCCCCCAAGAAAATATTAAAGATATATTTAGCTAAAATTACAACAAAATCACTATTATCAGACACAAATATGACATAACTTGCATAATTCCTGCTAAATCTAAAAAAAAAAACTATGTTAAATAAAAAAAGAAGATGAGATGAGAAAAATATACAGGCTGGGCAGTTGGAGCTCAGTGATCAGAGAGACAGAGAGAGAGAAACAAAGTTACAATTTACAAATAAACTCCTGAGCAGAGATACGTGCAGGGAGAGGGGCCCACACAAGGGAGGGGGATTAGTGAGGGACAACTGTCTCTTTCTCAACATATAAAAGCTGATAGCAGGGAGAGGGACAGATCAGATTCAGGTGCTGGAGGAAGATTTCTGTATTTGTTGTCCATCACTAATCCCCCTCTCTGTGTGGGCACCCCTGTGTGCTAGGGCCCCCTACAAGAGGGCTGGTGGTCCCCCCCTATCAGCGGCCCTGGGCTTCACAGCCGGGTGCCTACTGTGCATGCGTGAGTCAGGCTGTGCATTGTAAATGGTGGATCAGTGATGCAGTCTTCTGAGACCTGTCAGTGTCCCAGAAGACTGCAGGGGAAGGGAGGAAGGAGAACTTCCGTTACCGAGCGCTGTGGCACTCGGAACGGAAGTGGGAAGCAGGTACCTGTCAAAATCTGGTACCTGCTCCCCCATCCCCCGCTCCTCAAAAAAGCCAATTGTGTAAGAGGAACAAGGACAAGTCCTTAAAGCGGAACTTCCCCTTCTGGGTGGAGTTCCTCTATAAGAAAGGGGGGTGTGCCATAGTTTGCACTTGTATGTCTTCTTTGTATATAGCAATTAGACATCCTTCATTCACTCTAAGGCTCGGTTCACACTAGCCCAACTCCAAAAGTTGTGCGACTTTCAGTGCAACTTTGGAGTCCTACTTTGATGACACTTTGTGGCATTGAATTCATATCAAAGTCAGACCAAAGTAGTGCAGGAACCTTTTCTAAAGTTGGACAGACTTGTGTAGTATCAGTTAAAGGAGTTGTAAAGCCAGGAAGTTTTTTTTATATTAATGTATTCTTTGCATTAAGATAAAAAGCCTTCTGTGTGCAGCAGCTTCCCCAGCACCCCCTAATACTTACCTGTGCCCCCTCTTTATCCAGCCATGTCCACAAGTCCCGCGGCCGTCCAGGACTTTCTCTCCTGATTGGCTGAGATACAGCCGTGGCGCCATTGGCTCCCGCGGCTGTCAAGGAGAGGGAGGGGGCAGGGCCGAACTGCAGCTCCGTGTCTGATTGGACACACGGAGCTTCAGCTTGGCTCTGGTGCCCCAATACCAAGCTGCTTGCTGTGGGGGAACTCGATAGGAGGGAAGGCCAAGAGCCGCAACAAGGATCCCAAGAAGAGGAGGATCCAGGCTGCCCTGTGCAAAACCAACTGCGACAAACTGATTATATAGTGAAATAGACTATTTCACTCAGTCACGGCAAAATAGTCTATTTCAGTATATAAGGAGAGTTTACTGCTAAAATAAATGTAAAATTCAAGACTTCCGTGGGTGTAGGAAGATGTCTACCCCTGCTTCGTGTTCTACCACATTAGGAAACCTATTGTAAAGCATTGTGGCCATGTTGGAACGCATGGCGCATGCACAGTAAGTTGTTCTCGTCCGAATGTCACTTCCGATACAGAATCTGATCAGTAGCGGTATTCTGATAGAACACCGCACAGCTTGATTTTATCTATAGATGTCCAATATCTGCATAGGCAGCATTTTGGTAGACATGAACTAACCCTTTAAACAATATATTTTTTTTTATAAGTTTACACTTTTTACCACCTGCACTGTCGTCTAGGCGAGGGTGGCATATGCAGTGCAATCTCGCACATTTTACCACCTGCACTGTCTTCTAGGCGAGGGTGGCATATGCAGTGCAATCTCGCACATTTTACCACCTACACTGTCGTCTAGGCGAGGGTGGCGTATTCAGTGCAATCTCTCGCATGTGCAGACATGCCGCAGTATCTATTGTGCCTGGTATGGACCCACCATGTCATGCCTGTGCATGCGTCTACGGGACCTGACAGAGCCATGTGGCACATCTGCACGTGTATGGAGGGAGGGGTATGGAAGGATTCTTTACATGCACAAGCATGCAGCGGAGGACTTAGCAGACATGTGACTAGGGTTGCTGTCTCCTCCCTTTAATCCAGGACACCTATATTACACAGATTCTGAGGCTAATATAACACACTTAACACCTTATTCAGCCACAGAACCTGTGTAATTCATATGTGTCCTGGTTTAAAGGGCTGAGGTGGCAACTCTACATGCCATGTCTGCACATATGTGGGATATTGGTCCAAGATGGCAGCACCCCCGAGTGCTGTGAGTGACATAGAAGAACATTGGGCTGGAAGGAAGACATTACCAGACTTCATGGACTGGTAAGTATGTATCTTTTATTCACATACAGGAACTACTAATTCGGCTAAATAGTGTGAAGTTTTTCTTGCATGCTGAACGTTATGCAGGAAATTCCCGCCACAATTTTGAGCTGGGTGAGGTATCAGGGACAACGTTCGCTCCTCCTGCACCCCTTCTTCCAATCACATCCTTCCTTCGCAATCTGAACTAACTAATCAGGAAGTCGCCTTGGATCCGCCCCCCCTAACGCTGCGTCTACGGTCGCGACGTAGGACTGTACGTGATGTTTTGACGCTGGGCGAAGGAAAGGGAAGAGGCGGGGCTAAAGATTCAGTAATGGTTGCCGCGATGTTCCCGGGTGTGTAATAGGCCTGCGTGTTAGAAAAGATTACCGTTCAGCACTGTTCTGTGCCTACTTTTCAAGGCGCGAAACCGTTGGAGGTGACGAGGCTGCTGTGGTCCTTCAGACGAGGTGAACGCGGAGAGCCCCGTAGTAGCGGGAACGAGTAGGACGCGATATCGCCGGTGCTGGACGGGGAGCCCCTGACGTATGTGAAGCATACGACGGCTTTCATTCCGGTGTCAGGCTGCCGACAGTTGTCACGGCGGTGACAGTTCTCAGGTAATTGCATTTAAATGGATCGCCGTGCTTTCCTGCGTCTGCTGAGCAGCATGGTGATGCAGAGGGGGCGGGGCCCGCACTAATCTCACCGTCACGTGTGCAAGATCTGCTCGCCTAAAGAGATTGCCAACATGATCTGTTCAATGGCAGAACTTTACAATTGCTAAGCACAGATTTCAGAGCAGACACTGTGCAAAGTACGTCCTGCTGATCACTAACATGCAGAGCACTGTGCTGACAGCCACTAATAGCCCAGCTTATGCATTCACTGCAAACATCTACTGTGCAGGCACATATACTCCAGGAAATCTTTGCAGCCCTGTATTCACCAATACATACCCCCATCAGCCATAACATTATGACCACCCACCTAATACCGAGTAGGTTCCTCTCTTGCTGCCAAAACAGCCCTGACCTGTCAAGGCATGGACTAAACCTCTAAAGGTGTGCTGTGATATCTGTCAGTAGCAGATCCTTTAAAGTGGAGCTCCACCCAAATGGGGAAGTTTTTGCTTTAAAGCGTAAATCCACTTTTGTTGGAAAAAAAAAAAACATTCCCCTCTGGGTGATCTATGTGCATTGCAGGGATTTTAACAAACTTTGTTGCAGATTCCTACCTTTTTGTTCTGAAGAAATGATTGTTTGTTCCTCTGTGCTGAGTGGGTCAAATGGGAGTGGTTTCATATTGATCTATCAGCTGTGACAGCTGCAGGGCTCTAAGGAAGGCTGTTGGGTCTGCATCCCTTTAGACGTTTTCCTATTGGGAGTATCTCACCAAAAATTATATTTTTGTTGCAGTGGATGTCAGAAATCTGACCTGTATCTTAGTGCAGACTTCTGGGAAAATTGGTGAGCCAATCACACAAGCAGAAAATGTTTCTGGGGTGTGGTCAGTACACATTCTGTGTACAGAACACCTCCAGGTAGCCATATTGCATTTTCAGAATATTATAACAGCTGCAGATTGAAAAGAAAAGGTAATTTTTAATCAATTACAATAGTGTTGCAATTGTTTACTCTATATTTATATTTTTTCTTTGCTGTTTTTTCCCCCACGAAAGTGGAGTTACCCTTTAAGCCCCCCCCCCGCCTGCTCCTGTATGTAAAATTTAACTTTTGGGGGGGGGGGGGGGAGCAGGTACCCAATTTTGACAGGTATCCACTTCCACTCTGATCGACTTAGGAAATCGAAAGCGGAAGTCGTCCCCCGCCCCCCCCCCCTCTCCCTCCTGAAGTCTTCTGGGACACGTGGCAGGTCCCAGAAGAATGCGGGACCAGTCACACAGCGCAGCGCCGCTCGCACATGCACAGTGGGCACTCTGCTGTGATGCCGCAAGCTCTCACAACTGGGTGCCCATAGTAAAGTTGCCAGTGAGGGAGCACACAGGGAGAAAATGGCTGAGGAGAGCACACCACTGGACTGTGGGACAGGTGAGTGGCAGTTTATTAAAAGTCAGCAGAGAAAGACTAAAGAACAGGAGGGGCCTCTAAGTCTAGGGTGATTTATTAAAACAAGGGGTAAACGACTCCCAAGATTAGAGAGATAAATGGCCTGTAGACAAGAAGTCCTGAGTGGGTCATCTAGATTCCTCCCGGAGTGGCAGGCGCTGTGAGGGGTATCCGACACTGTCATGGCATTAGCCGGCTATGCAGTGTAAATAGGAAGCCTGACTCGATAATGGCTGATGGAAACCGAAAGTGAGGCCTGAAGCGCAGAGAGCCGTCCTTGGAAGGAAGACGACATGTTTCAGAGTTTGCTGTCTGCGATGACAAATGCAGCAACGATCCTTCTTCAAAGCAAGGACAAGTCAGCCGATACCGATGTCTTATTGCCTATATATTGCCACAAAGGATGGAGCTACTAATTGGGGGGCCGATTTGGAAAGGGAAGATATATATGTGAAAGAATGATAATATTGGCAACTTGTAGGCAGAAGAGTCGGCAGATCAGATAGATAGAACCATAAATGGGAATAGATGCAATAAAAAATAGTGTGTATCTATATGTAGCAGTACTCCCGTGGGTGCCGCTGAGTGGGTTCCCCTGGGTTACCATTAGCAACAGTACTTTAAGCTCCCTAAGGTACGCTTTCCTGAGGTAGCTGACTTGTAGTGCAGACTGTACTGCTGAGACACATCAAGGACCTTCCAGGCGCCATCTTTACTCCCTATTCTTCATGGCTTCACAACTTGGCGCCCTCTTTACTGCAACATCCCGGGTTAGCTGGCTCTCTGATCCCCTTAACCTCTCTGGAGTGGTCCCCTCTCTTAGGCAGGTCCCTGGGCAGATCTTGAGTACTCACAACCACTGATTTTCCAGAAGAATCCTGCCCCACAGCTCCACTTGGTCAGCACACACTGGATCCTCCACAGCACAGCTCAACTCCTGGTCCCTAGGCCGACTGCCTGGACAACCTTGTTAGCTACAGGAGGAGAGACAGCCGTCGTCGTCCTCCTGGGACCTGGCTTCCCTCCCAGACACCCTGTCGCATGCTCCCCTCTTATTTATGTCCAATCCCAAGATGCTTTGCAGGAATGCCCTCCCACTGGAACTGACATAAAACAGTGTCACTGGCTAGGTTTCCTCCACTGTCCAATGGGCTCTCTCATTGGCTGCAGTTGGGGACACTCCCTTGGACCCAGTGAATCCCACCAGGAAACATGTGACAGGCTAACAGATCGGACCCTCCTGATAAGCAGAACAGGGCCATAAGTATGCTTTACCTAGCACCCACCTAGAGAGATGTAGCACCCTCCTATCTCTCTCTAGATGAATTAAAACAATGAATGAATTACATAGTGAGGTTGTAAAAAGACATCAGTCCATCCAGTTCAACCTATGATTGTGTGTGTGCGCTGTTAACCGTACATTGTATACCCCTGTATGTTGTGGTCTTTAAGGTGCCCATCTAATAGTTTTTTGAAACTATCAATGCTCCCTGCTGATACGTCTGTTTGCGGAAGCAAATTCCACATCCTTACTGCTCTGACAGTAAAGAACACCCTACGTACTTTAAGGTTAAACCGCCTTTCCTCTAGTTTTAGTCAGTGACCACGTGTCTTATTGTATTCCCTTTCTCTGAATAGTTTGTTCCTTATGCTAGGGTCGCCAGTACAATATTTGTACATTGATATCATATCCCCCTTCAATCGTCTCTTCTCCAGAGAGAATAAGTTCAGTGCTTGTAGTCTTTCCTCATAGCTGATGTCCTCCATTCCGCTAATTATTTTTGTTGCCCTTCTCTGGACTCTTTCCAGTTCCAGTAAATTAAAATCAAAATGTGATAGAAATGATATAGACAAAATAGGCCGTAATGATAAAAATGTATTTCATCCCAAGTATTGACTAATAGTAAAAAAAAGGGATTGGGATAAAAAGGAATATAGATATGGAAAGAGATATATGCCCGCGATACCATATCTATATATAAAAGTGGCCTCTAATCTATGTAAATGTCAATGATATACATAAAATCATGTACTAATGGAACTGGTGTAACAAAGGGACCTATGAATGGTAAAATAGGAAGGGCACTACTCCCTGGTCTATGGAGTGAGGGCTCACAGATGTGTGGGGAGCATAATAAATATAATGAAGGAATGGTCAGATCAAAATTATTGTGAATAAAGTGGTAGTGTAATCATTGACCTATGCTGTATATGTATCATAGTTGTACTGTACCCCCTACATAATTCCCCACCACATGGGCACTGGGGGTTGGAGGCTAAATTGATGGGGGGAAAAAAGGGAGGTGTTATTAATAAAATGTAACGAATAGATAGATGTAAACCCAGTTGTAGCTGCAGTCATCTAATTGTAGCCAACTTAATACTTTCATTGAGCCCTCCAGGTGAGAGAGTATCTAGACTATATATCCAGAATGTTTCTCTGGCACACAACTTTCTGAGCCTGAGAGATTCAAAAAGGGCTTTTGGCATTTGTTCAATGACCCAGACTTTAAAGCGGAGTTCCAGCCTAACCGCACACTCACCTGTCCAGCGATGCTCTCCCTCTCTGCTCTGCGGCGCCGGCATCACTGATGTGGGCACCCGGCTGTGACAGTTTGCGGCTTCACAGCCGGATACGCACTGCGCATGCGCGAGTTGCGCTATGCGTCGTGATTGGCCGGCAATCTTCTGGGACCTCTGACATGTCCCAGAAGATTGCAGGGAGAGAGAACTTCCGCTCAGGGCGCCGCGGTGCTCCGAGCGGAAGTGGGAGCGGGTACCTGTCAAAACTAGGTACTCGCCCCCCCCCCCCCCCCCCAAAAAATGACATGCCAAATGTGGCATGTCGGGGGGTTAGGACTAGTTAAAGCGGAAGTTCCACTTTTGGGTGGAACTCCGCTTTAAGTCCCTCAGTGGACTTCTGATGGAATTCAAGAAAATGTCTTGGGACACTGGGCTTATCCTTGCCTTCCTCAATGAATCGTGTGTGTTCACCGAAACATCGCCTAAGGGCACGTATAGTTTGGCCGACATAGGCAAGACCACAGGGGCATGTAAGGCCGTAGACGACAAAATCAGAACAGTTGTAGAAGTTTAACTGAATGGTTTTTCCATTGGCACACAATGTATTTTGGCCATGCTGAACAAATTAACATGTTTTACAGAGACTTTTATGACCCTGATACATACCTGATCAGCGTGAGTGTGTTAATAGAAGGGGCATTCGATTTTTATTTGGCTGGGGGCTATTTTGTATCTGAGGTGGGGAGCCTAACGATAAGTGAATCTCGGATGGTCAGGAATAATGTGCCCAAGGTGTGGGTCCTCCTGAAGTATATTCCAATGTTTGGAAAGGATGTTCTTTATTTTTTTGTGTTGGAAGTGGAAAGTTGTAGTAAAGCGTGCCGATTGATCAAAGGGCTTTTTAGTGGACTTTGGAGGTCTACCTATAAAGAGGAAGTAAAGTCCCCCAAAAAAGCCCTGTAAAGAGAAAGGCATAATGAGCTGGTATGCATCGCTCATAGCTCATTATGTAGTACCTTAAAACGAAGCCCCCGACCTGTCCGGCCGTCCTGCTTCTGGGTTCGCGTCCTCCGGCCATCTGATTGGCCGGAGGCGCAATTACATCACTTCCGCGCCTGCGCGCGGGAGCCGCCGTTCACGGCACTGAGCTCTGAAGGAACGGCACGGGTGGCCGTTCCTTCAGAGCACCTGCGCCGATGACGTCATCGGCAGTATGCACTCTAAATATCTCCTAAACGGTGCAAGTTTGGGAGATATTTATAGCACCTATAGGTAAGTTTGTGAGGTGGGTTTACAACCTCTTTAAGATAGTGGTTAAAGAGGTTGTACACTCGTTCAAAAAAATTTTTTTTTTTTCTTACAACCTGCAAGAGAAAGACATAATGAGCTAGTATGCATCGCATACTAGCTCATTATGAAATACTTACCTTAGAACGAGCCCCCGCCGTGCCGCTCTCTTACCTGTATGACGAGCGACATGTTCAGTCGCCCGTCTTCCGGGATCGCGGCATCCGGCCATCTGAGTGGCCGGAGCCACGGTGACGTCACTCCCGCGCACGCGCGCGGGAGCCAACGGTCACGGCACGGGGCTCTGAAGGAACGGCACGATCGGCCGTTCCTTCAGAGCGCATGCGCCAGTGACGTCACTGGCTGCATTAAAGGTAAATATCTCCTAAACCGTACATGTTTAGGAGATATTTACAGTACCTATAGGTAAGCCTCATCATAGGCTTACCTATAGGTACAACTTCCTGAGGAGGGTTTACTTCCTCTTTAAAGGCCTGATCCACCAAAGATTTGGGATATCCTTTGTCAGAGAACTTTTGTTTTGTTTTAATGGTTCTCTCAGTTCTAAGTAGTCAGTGTCCCTGGTACAGTTCTGCCTTAAGCGGCAAAACTGGCCCTTGGGTACATTATTTTTTCACTTAGGAAGGTGGCAGCTGTCATAGGTGAAGGAAAGAGTTACCCGCAGTTGGCTAGTGTAATCTATGGCATATATAGTACCTTCCGAATGTCCCAATTGCAGATCTAAGAAGGCTAAAGTAGAGGGGTTGTTTTCAGAGGAAAAAAGGCCATATGGGTTATTACAATGATCTACAAACAGTTCAGCTATGTATGTGTGTGTGTGTGTATATGTATTAGGGCTGCAACTAACGATTAATTTTAACTAATCAAAGAAAGAACACTAGATTAAGCAAAAAAACAAAAAATTTAAATAATCGTTAGATTAGTCGACTAATCGTAAAAATAATCGATAGATTAGTCGACTAATCTAACGATTATTTAAATTTTTTGTTTTTTTGCTTAATCTAGTGTTCTTTCTTTGATTAGTTAAATAATCCTTTGAATAACTTTACAAAACATGATACGTACAACTTCTAATATAATATTTCAACTTTTATTAAAGTTTTTCCAAAAAATACTTCAATGTGGTTGAAGTTTCAGCGGCAAAAATAAAATGTAAATAACACTTTATCAGGCAGGAATAATGCCATTAATTCAAAACCAAACGCATTCAAAATGCCATATAAATTATAAAGCACTGCAGTGCTCAACAACACTTGTGCAACTGTGCAAAAATAAAGAGACACATAAAGTGCCAAACACTTTAGGGCATCAGGCATGAAAAATGCTATATCTGCCTAACACTTTAACTTCTTTAAACTACAAGTCAGCTCTCTGCCTTCAGGTAATCTTTTGCTGTATTGGCCATTATTTTTGGCCATTACTTTTGCACAGTGTTGAGCAGTGCTTTTGTTGGACTTGTTGGCTCCTTTAAAACTTGGTTACTTTTTAGGTATGTTTTCCATATACAGTGTTATTGTTGACCAGTATTTTTTTTGGTGTGTGTTACTTGTAAATGTAAAACATACCTAAAAACTAACATAGTTTTAAAGGAGCCAAGTCCAACAAAAAGCAAGCACCGCTCAACACTGTGCAAATTATAATGGCCAATACTGAGGAAAGATTACCTGAAGGCAGCCAACAGCCATCTTGTAGTTTAAAGAAGTCCAACAATACAGCCCAAGAGTGCAACAGGTACAGGTTGGGGGCCTGTATCTATAATATAGCATTGCAATGGAGGAAGGTTAGCATATCGACATGCTCTGCAGTTAGGCTTGCTCTTTTTTTATGCCCCGTACACACGTGCAGATTATCTGCAGACTTTTGTCTGCAGACTTAACTTTTCTATGTAGTGCAAGGGCCTGCCGGATTGCATACAAATTGAAAGTGTTTAGATTTGACCTCATATTATATGGTTTTGGTAAGTCTGCAGACAAAAGTCTGCAGATAATCTGCACGTGTGTATGGGGCATAAGTCACAATGTTGCCAGCAACTGAGAAAAGCCTTTCAGATGGGGTTGATGTTGCAGGCACAGACAAGTAACTCTTTGCCAGCATGGCCAAGATGGGAAACCTCCCTTCATTTTCCTTCCACCATTTCAGTGGATTTTCTTCCTTTGGAATGGCCTGCTCACTAAAGTACACGTGTATCTCATTCCTCACAACTTCACTGTGAATTTCTGGATCTTGGATGTGACCAGTGTCATCCTCACCATTACTGTGGTGTTCATCTGAATCTGAACCGAGCAAAGAGTCCAACATAGACACTTGCCTCTTTTCTGAAAGTTTCATGTCTGGACTCATTGCACTGGCTGACTGAACCTGTTCCTCACATTGACGTTGATGTGTTTGCTCTTCCTCATATCTTCTTTTCTCTTCAAGAGCAAGAGCTTGGACCTTGAGGTGAACTTTTAAACTATCCTCTGCTGCCAGGAATTTTAGCTTGCGGAATCTGGGGTCCAGGGCTGCTGCAATAAGACATATATTTTCTCCTCTGTCATCTCTGAATTTAGTTTCCCTCTCCCATCTTGTGGTCATCTCCTGTGCAGCAACATTTTGGAAAGCCTTGACTTCCGCTGTCTCGCAAATTGTGCTCTGTATGGATTTCTGGAGGCCTTTTACCAAAGGAGGTAGAGTGGAACCAGTCACATAGGACTCTCCACTCAAGAAAACAGTAGCACACTCAAAAGGCTTCAAGACTTGTTCCACTTCCTTAAGTAAGCTCCACTGATCATGTTTTAAATCCAGGAAGCGCTTCCCTCGTGGTGTGACATCAGGATCGGAAAGTGTTGCAGTGACAGGCCACCTCTGTTCAAGCAGGCGACTGATCATGTGTAAAGTACTGTTCCATCTTACGGCTACATCATTTATTAGTGCATGATCAGGGGTACCCATTTGTTGTTGCTTTGCTTTAAGCTTTGTAGTGGCCAGCTCACTTTTTTTAAAATGTTCCACAAGGCACTTCGCAGCCCTAAAAAGTAACCAAGTGTCTTGCTGATCTGGCAATCCCTCAGGGCATGGTTGACAACTAACTGCAATGTATGACCAGCACACCTGAGAGAAGAGATGCCAGGATGCTTTTCTTCCAAAATACGCAGAGCAGCGACAACATTTGAAGCATTATCATGAACAACTGCAATTACATTGGCCATGGATATCTCAAACTTCTCAGCTGCTTTTTCCACCCAGTTAGCAATGTTTTCAGCGCTGTGGCGATCTTCAAGTGACATAGTGGTCAGATTGTAGGATGTAAGCTTCCAGTCTTCATTAATGAAGTGGCATGTGACACCCAAGTATGCCTCTGTGGCAATACTGGTCCATGCGTCTGTGGTGAGAGCTAGTTTGGATTTGACATCTTTGATTGACGCTTTCAATCTTTCAAAATTCTCCTCATATTTCCTCTCCATCAGCTTCGTGAAATGGGACCTGGAGGGAAGTGTGTATCCTGGGTAAAATGTGCTGATCCTCTCACGAAATCCTTGACCGTCTACAATAGAAAGAGGTCTCATATCTTTTACAATCATGTTGAGTATGCTATTGGTAAGTGTAATGGCCACTTGGGGTGTGCAAGCAGTGACATCCTTTTTATGAAAGTAGAAATCTTGTACACAGCTTTGCCTCTTCCTGAGGAAAAACAATAATAATAATTAATAATAATTAATAACATTACCAATTTACACATCTATGAATGCTCAGCCTCAACGCTAACAATATTAATTGTATTTTTTCTAGTAGAATTTTGAGATATCCATGGCCAATGTTGTAATTAATAATGCTGCAGAGTGCAGTGACAGTCAAAATAGCTCTCAGGTGTGCTGGTGGTCATGGTCAGATCATTGCACTTGTTGTCAATCATGACCTGAGGGATCCACAAGACAGACACTGAGGGCTGCAAATGCAAAATGCCTTGTAGTCCATTTAAGAAAAGTGAGCTGGCCCGGCCTAAGCAATCATCAGCTAGAAATGCAATGCATTAATTAATATTGTTGAAATTAGTAGTACTAGCGCTTACAAAGATGGCTCGTCCTTTGTGGTCAGTGCGCTAGGATGCTTTCTTCTGAGGTGCTCGTGCATAGCAGTTGTGCTGCCGTGGTATGCCATTTCACTTTTGCAAAGGGAACAAAGGACCATTTTATTTGGCCTCTGCTGAAAGTATTCCCATACCCTTGACGTGATCGGGCTCTCGCTGTCTTTTGTACTGGAACTGTGCTGCTGGAAGCCTTTTGTGGTACTGGTACTCTGCTGCTGGATGTGGAACCGCTGCTGCTGCTGGCTTTTTCTCCCCCAGGATCAGATGTCGCCATTACCGCTGCTGTTCCGCTATTTTAATGCAACTCGCGCGAGATGCGTGTGACGTCATGATGCTTTTTACGCACGTCGACGATTTTTTGTAGTCGACGCGTCGTGGCAGCTCTAATATGTATGTATGTATGTATGTGTGTGTGTGTGTGTATATATATATATATATATATATATATATATATATATATATATATATATATATATAGCTGAACGGTAGTGATATCAACTATCGTTCTGCGACCGTAGGCGATATTCATATCGCCGAGGTCACGATATTTTGCATAGGCAGGAGGAAGGGACTCGGAGGAGGACTCTCAGACTTCCATTAGGCAGGGACTCGGAGAAGAACTCACACATGCAGCCCACCCCACACGTTCAGTCAGTCTCACACTCTGCCCTAGTTTTCTCAATGGCACATTCAGGGAACTAATCACGCCGTGAGCAGCTGCACAGCTAACCAATCACACGTGCCTGCACACCTGATTGGTTCGCTGTGCCGCTACTCACAGCGTGATTGGTTCCCTGAATGTGCCATTGAGAACACTAGGGCGGAGAGTGAGACTCACTGAACGTGTGGGGCGGGCTGCAGTGCACGAGTGAGTAAGTGTATGCGGCTGTGCTGTGATCCTTTCCCGACTCCTAGTCCACCGCTCCAGCCTCCTACCACCATATTTGCCAACTGTCCCTTTACCACCACTGTGAGAGACTGTCACTGAAGAATCCGATCGATTCCCCACTGTCACTGAGACTGAGTAATTGATTTGAGAGTACCATTATTAACCCTGACCTGCCCAGTGCCCTGTATCTGCAATTAAAATTTAGAAGGCTGCCTGTATGCTTCATGATTTCCATTCCCAGCATCCTTCCCAATCCCTTGTTGACTTTAGCCTGGATTGACGGGTCCCTCAATATCGCAATATATACCGTTGAAAAAAAAAATCGCAATATATTATTTTTTTTTTTTCAATATCATGCAGGCCTAATATATATATGTATGTGTGTGCAATAAATAAATATATATATATATATAGGGAGTGCAGAATTATTAGGAAAATGATTATTTTTGAGGATTAATTTTATTATTGAACAACCATGTTCTCAATGAACCCAAAAAACTCATTAATATCAAAGCTGACTATTTTTGGAAGTAGTTTTTAGTTTGTTTTTAGTTTTAGCTATTTTAGGGGGATATCTGTGTGTGCAGGTGACTATTACTGTGCATAATTATTAGACAACTTAACAAAAATCAAATATACAGTATACCCATTTCAATTATTTATTTTTATCAGTGAAACCAATATAACATCTCAACATTCACAAATATACATTTCTGACATTCAAAAACAAATCAGTGACCAATATAGCCACCTTTCTTTGCAAGGACACTCAAAAGCCTGCCATCCATGGATTCTGTCAGTGTTTTGATCTGTTCACCATCAACATTGCGTGCAGCAGCAACCACAGCCTCCCAGACACTGTTCAGAGAGGTGTACTGTTTTCCCTCCTTGTAAATCTCACATTTGATGATGGACCACAGGTTCTCAATGGGGTTCAGATCAGGTGAACAAGGAGGCCATGTCATTAGCTTTTCTTCTTTTATACCCTTTCTTGCCAGCCACGCTGTGGAGTACTTGGATGCGTGTGATGGAGCATTGTCCTGCATGAAAATCATGTTTTTCTTGAAGGATGCAGACTTCTTCCTGTACCACTGCTTGAAGAAGGTGTCTTCCAGAAACTGGCAGTAGGACTGGGAGTTGAGCTTGACTCCATCCTCAACCCGAAAAGGCCCCACAAGCTCATCTTTGATACCAGCCCAAACCAGTACTCCACCTCCACCTTGCTGGCGTCGGAGTCGGACTGGAGCTCTCTGCCCTTTACCAAACCAGCCACGGGCCCATCCATCTGGCCCATCAAGACTCCCTCTCATTTCATCAGTCCATAAAACCTTTGAAAAATCAGTCTTGAGATATTTCTTGGCCCAGTCTTGACATTTCAGCTTGTGTGTCTTGTTCAGTGGTGGTCTGTCTTTCAGCCTTTCTTACCTTGGCCATGTCTCTGAGTATTGCACACCTTGTGCTTTTGGGCACTCCAGTGATGTTGCAGCTCTGAAATATGGCCAAACTGGTGGCAAGTGGCATCTTGGCAGCTGCACGCTTGACTTTTCTCAGTTCATGGGCTGTTATTTTGCGCCTTGGTTTTTCCACACTCTTCTTGCGACCCTGTTGACTATTTTGAATGAAATGCTTGATTGTTCGATGATCACGCTTCAGAAGCTTTGCAATTTTAAGAGTGCTGCATCCCTCTGCAAGATATCTCACTATTTTTGACTTTTCTGAGCCTGTCAAGTCCTTCTTTTGACCCATTTTGCCCAAGGAAAGGAAGTTGCCTAATAATTATGCACACCTGATATAGGGTGTTGTCATTAGACCACACCCCTCCTCATTACAGAGATGCACATCACCTAATGTGCTTAATTGGTAGTAGGCTTTCGAGCCTATACAGCTTGGAGTAAGACAACATGCATGAAGAGGATGATGTGGTCAAAATACTCATTTGCCTAATAATTCTGCACTCCCTGTATGTATGTATGTATGTATGTATGTATGTAAATTTTTTTTTTTTTTTTTTTTTTTTTTTTCTCACCTTTCCAATTCGGCCGCAAATTAGTAGCATCACCCTTTGTGACAATATATAGGCAATAAGGCATTGGTATCGGCTGACTTGTCCTTGCTTTTGAAGAAAGAGTGTCACTGCATTTGTCATCGAAGCCAGCAAGCTCAGAAACGTGTCGCGCATTGGTGACATCTTCCTTCACGGGACGGCTCGCTGCACGTCAGGCCTCGCTTTCGGTTTCCATCAGCCAGTGTCGAGTCTGGCTTCCTGTTTATACCGCATAGCCGGCTCATTCCGTCATGGTGTCGGACCCCCCTCACAGCGCCTGCCACTCCGGGAGGAATCTAGATGACCCACTCAGGACTTCTTGTCTACAGGCCATTTATCTCTCTAATCTTGTAAGTTGTTTACCACTTGTTTTAATAAAGCACCCTAGGTAGAGACCAGAATGGGACTTTACGGGTACCGAATAGAGCTAAAAAAAAAAAAAAAAATATATATATATATATATATATAAATATATATATATATATATATATATATATATATATATATATAATTAGAGCTGCACGATTCTGGCCAAAATGAGAATCACGATTTTTTTGCTTGGAATAAAGATCACGATTCTCTGTGTAACATCTTTTACATTATAAAAAAAATTGGGATAACTTTACGGTTTTGTTTTATTTTTTTTTATTCATTAAAGTGTATTTGTAATTGCGTTTGAAAGACTGCTGCGCAAATACAGTGTGACATAAAAAATTTACAACAATCACCATTTTATTCTGCAGGGTCTCTGCTAAAAAAAAAAAAAAAATACATAAATCAGGGCTTGACAAATTTTCCTGAAATCTAGGAGCCAGCTAAAAAAGTTAGGAGCCAGTTTTTTTTTTTTTTAACCACTTTACCACTAGAGCGTTTTGCTGTCTTACGTCTGGGCCACTTTTTGCGATTCGGCGCTGTGCGACTTTAACTGACAATTGCGCGGTCGTGCGACGCCGTACCCAAACTAAATTGACGTCCTTTTTTTCCCACAAACAGAGCTTTCTTTTGGTGGTATTTGATCACCTGTGCGATTTTTACTTTTTGCGCTATAAACAAAAAGAGCGTTTATTTTGAGAAAATAACAATATTTTTCACATTTTTTTTATATGAAATTCCCCCCAAAAAAGATGTAAAAACCAATTTTTTTTAAAATTTTTGGCCAATTTGTTTTCTGCTACCTATGTTTGGTAAAAAAAAATCGCAATAAGCGTATTTTGATTGGTTTGCGCAAAAGTTATTGCGTTTACTAACAAAGGGAAAGATTTATGTCATTTTTGGTGGTTTTTTTTTTTTAACGAGTAATGGCGGCGATCTGCGATTTTTTTTTTTTTGCGGGACTGCGACATTGCGGCGGACAGATTGGACCCCTGACTGACATTTTTGACACTTTTGGGGGTACCAGTGACATTACTGCAGTAATCAGTGCTATTAATATGCACTGTTACTGTAAAAATTACACTGGCAGGGAAGGGGTTAACTTTATTGGAGAGGGAGGGGTTAATGTATGCCTGGTGCTTACTGACGTGTGGGGGGAGAGGTGACAGATTACTGCTTCATAGAGGAGAATCAAGGGTCCGATCAGGTCTGCCTGAAAAACTGACAGGCGGACCTGATCAGACAGCCCGTGTGAAAGGGGCCTTCGGCTGTGGCATGGCGATGAGGAAAAAAAAAAAAGTGTGTATATATATATATATATATATATATATATATATATATATATATATATATATATATATATATTATAATATAATATAATTTTTTTTTTTTTTAGTAATTGGAAAAATTTTTTTTTATTTTTTTTAATAATTAAAAAAAAAAGAAAAGAATATTATTTTTTTTTTTTTTACATTTAAAAAATAAATTAAATAAATAATAATAACCACACTCCCTGTCAAAGGTAACTAACTGGACAGGGAGATGGTAATGAATTGAGAACAAAAAGGCAGTGGAAACAGTCACCACAAGAGGGCGCCAGTTCCCCATTGGAAGCCTGTCATCTCAAGTAGGCCGAAAAGCCGGGGCCTCAATTTTCGGACGGCCCGGAAGTCCGTGCACTCCGTGCGCGGAAGTCCGGGCAAAAATGACAGGACACCTTCTGCAGGGCACCCCCAGGCGCCAGGTCGCTAATTCTAGTCGCAAATGCGACCTGGCGCCCGGGGATTGTCGAGCCCTGACATAAATGTTTGGGGGTTCTTACTACTTTTCTAGGAAAAGTAAACTGATTTAACTTGCAAGTGTAGGAAAAAGGTTTAGTCTTTAAGAGGTTAAACTTCCTTCCTCAGCAGAGGGAAAGAAAAGATACAATGTAATCATTTGTGTTTACAGTTCAGTGGGAGACTAATGCTGTTAGGCTTTTGCTGGACACTCCTTTTGACAGCTGCTCCCTCACAGCTATGTAAAGAATCCAAGTGGTCCTGTTAAGATCTTCAGGGGGAGTAAATCGCGATCTCGATTCTGCTACGATTAATCGTGCAGCTCTAATATATATATATATATATATATATATATATATATATATATATATATATATATATATATATATATATATATATATATATATATTATATATATAATTTAAATTTTATTCAATATAAATATAAAATCAAGCAAAATTCAAAAGGAGAAAAAAAAGGGAAAAAGGAAAGGACATAAATATTTTACATAAAGGTTTTCATAAATGTATATAGAGCATGAACATAATTTGTCATAAGTAGCTTTTAAATGACTTGTCCAGATGGTATATCGGCTATTATCCACAAAACGGCGCCCAACATGTTTCGCCAAAGCTTCTTCAGGGGCGAATAGCTGCTGCAAACATGGTCATAGAGGTACTGTATCAAGACCTAAAGATATGTTACAAACAGTTTACATACAGAGAAATAGTTATGTGAGCATTTCACCGTGTAAACCCAACACAACTATACCAGTACAGGTTTCCACTCCAAAATCCAAACCACCCGCAGGGTGCAGTGCAGGGATGAGACTGAGAGAGATATCAATGTATCGTGATTTATGTATGGTTTGCTATGCAATTTATGTAATATGTGAGCATTCCACAAACACAACATAGCCACTCATTCCCCCCCCCCACCCCCCACCCGGGGCATGCAGGTTTAGACAGAGCCGTAATCTGGTTTGGGGACGAGTGTGCGGTCTCCTCATAGGTTAATGGGTATTCCCTCCGGCATCCCACATTGTCCTATGGCTGTAGGAACTCGGGGCATCCCTTGCTTCCCTTTTTTAGCACTGCGCATGCGCCATCCGTTTGGCGCATGCGCAGTTCGAGACCGGACCTGGCTGACGTCACTTCCGTCAGGAAGTACTAGGCCAGGTTGGAGCCTGTATTTAAACTGGCGCTGTCAATGGCGGCACCAGTACACGGGAATACCACACAGAGCAACGCACACAGGTAAGTTCCAATCTTTTTATCGTAGATCCATCTACTTTATGGGCCACTAATATATAAGCTTAATAATCTTCTTTTCCATGTTGCCTGACTACATTTTCTGAACGATCCTTCTTTGTATGCTTTCAGCATTACAAACCCTCCCAACCTTTGATAAGGGTTATACTCTCTGAGAGCAGTGTCTACTACCCCTCAAGCTTTCCCACAATGTTCTGCCCTGTGATCGTTTCAGACACATTCAACTAAAATTACCAGCTTAAATGAATATGTAAGTGACTCAGTCATATATTGACATTTAATCCGTAAACTAATACTAGAATTAACAGATATAGAGACAGGCCTACATTAGAATTTCTATACACACCGGCCATCTCTTACATATATATATTTGCAGTTCTGGAATCTTGTAAACTGCCAGTGGAAAGGCTCTGTATAGATCCACCTCTTCCCGTGGTCTCTTTCCTATTTTTAATGGTATCTGGATGTGTGTGTATGTATGTATGTATATAACAAATCCGTGATCTGAACAGATGTCAAATAAGGTACAATTATACTTTTTTCCTCTTAGTAGGTTTTACTATCTGTGTGGAAATCATACCATTTAAAATCTTTCCTACACGGCACCTTACTCTGCTATCCACAGATGTACTGTTGTATGCAGCATGCAATACAACACACCTACTTTTCTCTTTTTTTTTTTTTTCTTTTCTATTTTATACTGGCTCCCGCACTCGTCCCCCCCCAGAATTTCTGCGGCTCTGTCTCATCCCTGCACTGCACCCTGCGAGTGGTTTGGATTTTGGAGTGGGGACCTGTACTGGTGTGGTTGTGTTGGGTTTACACGGTGAAATGCTCACCTAACTATTTCTCTTGTATGTAAACTGTTTGTAACATATCTTTATGTCTTGATACAGTACCTCTATGACCATGTTTGCAGCAGCTATACGCCCCTGAAGAAGCTTTGGCGAAACATGTTGGGCGCTGTTTTTGTGGATAATAGCCGATATACCATCCGGACAAGTCATTTAAAAGCTACTTATGACAAATAATGTTCATGGTCTATAATATACATTTATGAAAACCTTTATGTAAAATATTTGTTCTTTTTTCCCTTTTTTTTTTTTTTTTCCTCCTTTTTGTATTTTACTTGATTTTATATTTATATTGAATAAAATTTAAATGATTTTACATATATTTGTAGATTTTTTGATCTCTATTCGGTACCCGTAAAGTCCCATTCTAGTCTCTTTAGCCCTCTCCAATCCTCGCTACAGCGAGAGCTCTGAGGTTTCAGAGGAATGTCGTTTTGAATCTAAATATAGGGTCGTTGGTACCACTTTGTAATGTACCCACTATTTTCTGATACCCATACAGACACGCTTCAACTCTTTTAAAGCACCCTAGGTATTACACTTCAAGGCACCTCTTGTCCTTTTTGTCTTTTTTCTGCAGCTTTTTTGGATTTTACTTCTGGTCCCCATGGATGGCCGCTCTTAGATGTATGAACTTAGATATACTGGAAAATATATAAGGTTTTGGTATATCCCCAAATATTTTCTTGCTATCCCATGTTCTGTACAGTGTTTTGGGTTACTGTGATGTTCTGAACAGTTGCGCCTTTTTGTGTATTTAAGTCAGCAGCTACAGTTTTTGTACCTGCTGACTTTTAATTTTCACTTAAAGTGTAACTCCACTTTTGTTGAGGGGAAAAAAAACATTTCCCTCTGGATAATCTATGCACAGTGCAAGGATTATAACCATTTTGTTGCAGGATCCTACTTTTTTTTTTTTTTCTTCTATGAAGACATCCCTATTTGTTCCTCTACACTGAGTAGATCTAATGGGAGTGGTTTCATAATTATCAATCAGCTGGGCAGCTGCAGAGCACTAATGAGGAAATTGGGCCTGCATATCTTTAGACGTGTTCCTATGGGAAATATCTCCCCGAAAAATGAAATTTTTGTTGCAGGATATGCCTGAAATCTGACTTGTTTCTTAGACCTCTGGGTTAATTGGTGAGCCAATCGCACAAGCAGGAAATGTTTCTAGGGGGCGTTCTGTACAAATTCTGTATGCAGAACACCTCCAGGTAGCCATGTTTTAATGCATTTTCAGAAAATTGCAGCGGCTGCAGTTTGAAAAGAAAAATAACTTTTAATAACATTTCATTACTATGACTTGTGTCGCAATTGTATATGCTAGGGCTTGACAAACCCCAGGTCGCCATGGCAACTAGAAATCGTGTCCTGGCGCCTGGGCTTTTGTCAGTGACAGGTGCTTCAGCGGCAATTGCATTGCGGGCATCATGGGGAATGCTATTAGCGGGGATGAAGACGTCCCAGATGGAGCAGGAAGAAAGCGCTGTGGCAGCTGCTGACACAGCGGGAGACATGAGTGGTCAGCAGAGTGCAGTAAAGCCAGGGGGTTCCCGGCGGCCCGTCATCTACTCTGCTGGTGCAGGCCAAGGGAGGCAGCAGCCCGGCTCAGGGACGTTGGGGCTCCAGACTGAGTGTTTTCCTGACAATGAGCAACCTGCGCCAGTAGCTTGGCAGAGGTTGGCCACAGAAGGCGGAGGAAGGAGAGCAGGCACTGGAGGTGGAGCCGCCGCCCGTGCCATCTGGAGCCAGGGGACAGAGAGAGAGAGAGCTCTTTGCCACAACCACCAATTTCTCCTCTGCTGCAGAAAGGAAAGAAGTACCTGAGCTCTGATACCTGGGGAGGATTAGATCAATGCAGCTGCTGATGTGGGGGAAGGGTATAATCTCCCAGGTAAGATCTGATGGGGGTAGAGGAGTGTCCATACCTGATTTATACCATTTTGGGGGTAAGGAGATGTCTGACAGGCGCTTGCACCTTTTCTGTCTGCTGATCTGGGCTGGGGGGGGGGGGGGGGTGGGGGATGGCCAGCTCCACCTGCACCTTACCCTTACCCTGACCATACCTACACACCTGAGATCTCCTCTCTGCTCCTGAGCATTATACACAGCACATGAAACCTGGGGCAACAGTTATATACCCAATGTATACCTTAAAATAAAAGGCTGCAGGAGGCCAATCGGAGCCTCAAGCCTAGTACACACAAGCAGTTTTTTTTATTCAACCCCGCGGGTTGAATGAAAAAAAAAAAACTCGGAAGCTTTCAAGGAGCTCGCTGTACTAACTTTTTAATGTTAGTGCAGCAATCTCCCCGCAGAGCTATTGTTCTGACAGGGGGACAGCTTCTGGCTAAATACTAGAAGGGGTTTTGTCGTTAAAAAGAAACAATTGTTAGGTAAAAAAAAAAAAAACTCGCTCTTGCGTTTTTTTTTTTTTTTTTGTTTCTCTTTTTGCCATCCTGTTTTACAGTTGCTGGCTTTGATGGCCTGGCTGTTGAGAGCCAGGTGCTAAAGGACAGGGGCTTGTCTGGCTCGGTGATTCCAAACATGTTGAAGGCGAGGAAATCTTCATCTCAAAAGCTTTATCAGATGTGGAAAGGCGTACATTTTCCTGGTGTGCGGTTCGCGGAGTCCATCTGCTTTCCTTTTCGGTGGCTCAGATTATAGCTTTTTTTTTTTCTCCAATGGGGTTGAATCAGAAACTGGCCTTAAGCCCTGTGAAAGGCCAAGTGTCTGCCTTGGCAGTCTTTTTTTTTTTTTTTTTCCAAAGACCTTTTGGCTTCCCATTCATTGGGGCGTACATGCCTTCTGAAGGTTCATCTTTTTACTCCGCCTGTAAGTTCTCCTCTGTCACCATGGGATTTGAACCTGGTTCTGTCGGATCTTCAAAATCTCCCTTTGAAAACATATGGGAGGTCCCTTCTCTTACGCGGTCACAAAAGGTGGCTTTTTTGGTAGCTATCACCTCTGCTCGCAGGGTGTCGGATTTGGCGGCTTTGTCTTGTTCTCTCTATCTGGTGGTTCACTGGAATAAGGTGGTCCTGTGACCATGGCCGCCGTTCCTCCCAAGGGTTGTCTCTGATTTCCATTTGAATAAGGATATTGTGTTGCTGTCCTTATGTCCCAGGCCAGCTCATCTCAGGGCATTTGCCTGTTATACTCCTGCAGGATGTTCGAGCTATTTGGCAGCCACTGAGTCCCTTCGGGGGTCAGGCTCTTTGTGATTACAGATGGACCCTGGAAGGGGACTCCTGCTTCCTCCATGCTACCTTTTCCAGATGGATCAGACAGTGACCCAGGCTTATTTGCTTACAGGTCGGGTTTCCCCCATTCCCTGTGATGGCCCATTCTATTCGGGGCACTTGGTGCTTCTTGGGTATTCTGTCATCAGGCATCAGTGGCGCGGTGTGTGCATGGCGGCCACTTGGTCATCGGTGTGTACATTTTCAAAGTTTTACAACATGGATATTTTGGCTTGTGCGTTGCCTCCTTTTCGCCGCAAAGATTTTGTGGGCTGTGATTTTAGATATTTCTCTCTTGAGGGTGTATTTCAGGTTGGGCTCCTGTTCTAGTTGAGCTACTACCTGGATTGTCTTGTGTTTTAGCTTTGGGTTTGTTATTCCCACCCCTTTTGTTCGACACTGCTTTGCAATGTCCCTATGGCACATGTGTCAAACACAAGGCCTGTGGGCCGAATCTGGCCCTCCAGGCCATTTCATGTGGCCCTCGCACCTCTCCTACAGCTGCAGGAGAGCTCCAGCCCTCCTTCAGACCCTGTGCTTTTTGCTTTCCAGCAATGCCTCCAGCTTTTTCCCAGCAGCTGCACAAGGTGAGGGTGTTGCACTGTAATGTAAGGGAGGGTGGGGGATTCAACTTCTGATGGTGGGGAGGCTCCTGACATCTTATGTTAGGGTAGGTGATGCTCTGAACATCTAGTCTTACAGATACAACCAGCCCTTTTGAGGGCAATCATATTGCTGATTCGGCCCTTGATTAAATGGAGTTTGCCACCCCTGCGCCTATGGTAAAGAGTATGGAGCAGTGTCTGTCAATGAACGGAAGAGAAAATAGGATTTTTGTACTCACCGTTAAATCCTTTCTCTCTGAAGTAATTTAAGGACACAGCACAGACTCACCCCTCCAAGGAGTTTATATGCTTCTGTTACTGCTTGTTCCAGACTGAGTATCGCCAAGCAGAGAGGGGGGTTATGCCAGCTGAGGACGGCCCACATGGCGTAGCCAAGCTTTTCTTGTCTGCCTATTCCTACTCCTGTGGAGGGCAGCAATAATCCTATGGTGAAGAATTTTGGAGTGGTGTCTGTCAATGAACTCAGGACTTTTGTACTCACAGTAAAATCCTTCTATTCCCCCCCCCCCCCCTCCTAAAGTGGAGTTACCCTTTAAGAGACCAGAGCTCTGGGTTAATATCTGCAAGTTGCTGGGTGGGGCCTCTATTCGTTGCACTTGTTTTTCATCATATTGCGCAGATTCTCTATTGGATTGTGATCTGGGAAATCTGGAGGCCAAGTCCAACACCTCAAACGATTCTTGTTCCATTTATGCAGGGTGCATTTTTGCTAAGAGGTCACTGCCATCAAGGAATACAATTTCCATGAGGGGGCTGTTTACTTGGTCAGCAACAGTGTTTAGTTGGGTAGTATGTGTCCAGGTAGCATCCACCTCCATATTATTTTTTTTTTTTTTTTATTTCAGCATGTACACATACTTTTGGTCAAGTACGCACCGATACCAAGTATGTCTGTCTGAATCGCATGCAATTTTCCATTCTGCTTTGTGTGTGTGTGTTTAGAGGGGAAAAGTACCATCTAGTAGGCAGATTAAAAAAAATGTTAGAACTCACAGTACATATATGGCCACATGCAAAGTAATCCTACAAACAGTAGGTGTCCGTCTTATGCCGATGATGGGGTCACTGGAGAAGTTCTGGGACCGTGTGGGTATATGGTGGAAGTTAGGTCTGCTTGAGGGCAGACCGTCTCTACATCTCCAGCCCTGTGAGCACCTACAGCAGCCTGCTTTATTCCCCTGCTATCAGCATGAATTGCTTCTGACAAGTTTTCCTGACACCATGAGAAAGTTGGCAGGGGAGGGATATCCAGTTGATTGACAGCTCCAGCTCTGTTACTGAGTAAAGGGGGGAGGGGTCTCTTCTCTCCAATCGGCTGTCAGAGTTCTCCTCACTGAACTCTGCAGTGTGTAATTTCAACTCTCTGCCCCCCCCCCTTTTTTTTTTTTTTTTTTTCCTCTTCTGGAGGCTCAGACAAAGTTTGGATGTTGAACGAATGTAGAGATGTGAAAACTGTAGATGGTACAACTTATGTAGGATGATTTAATCAATCTTTGTGTATCAACTGAGGCCAGTCACTCCACTTGGTAAATGTAAGGGTTTACAACTTGGGACCGTGCTATAGCTGAATGATGGCTACAGCGCATCGGGTCAGTACTGGGAGGACGTCATATGATGTCCTCTCTTGAATGCGCCCGTTGCGGCGCTCTGTGATCAGTGTCTTCCGGACACAGCTGATCACAGATTGGGGAAAGAGCCAATCAGCGGCTCTTTACCACGTGATCAGCTGTGTCACGCTGCTGTGTGGCAGCGTGGGAACAGAAGAGCTGATAACCGGCTTGTGTGAAAGGGACATCTAAACTGATAAGCAGGGCACTGATCAGTACAGTCCCAACAGTGACCATCAGTGCAGCCTTACACCCTGTTCCAAATATTATGCAAATTCTATTTAAGTGTCACAAAGATTAAATATTTTGTTTCAGTTTAACTCCTGGATGGCATTGTGTCTCAGGGCTCTTTTGATCACTGAAAACAATCTCTGACTCCTGTGATAATTAGATTGCCAGGTGAGCCCAATTTAAGGAAAAACTACTAAAGGAGGGTGTTCCACATTATTAAGCAGAGCACCATTTTCATGTAATATGGGGAAGAAAGGATCTCTCTGCTGCAGAAAGAGTGAAATAGTTCAATGCCTTGGACGAGGTAAAAAAAAAAAGATATTTCACGAAAACGTAAGCGTGATCATCACACCATTAAGAGATTTGTGGCTGATGCAGAGCACAGGCGGGTTTGTGCAGATAAAGGCACATTGAGGAAGATTTCTGCCAGATCCATGCATCGGATTAAGAGAGCAGCTGCTAAAATACCATTACATGGCACCAAACCAATATTTGAAGCTGCTGGTGCCTCTGGAGTCCCACGGACATCAAGGTGTAGAGTCCTCCAGAGTCTTGCAACTGTGCATAAACATTCTATTTGGCCACCACTAACCAATACTCGCAAGCAGAAACAGCTGCATTGTGCAGAAAAATACATGAAAACTAATTTTCAAAAAGTCCTGTTTACTGATGAGTGCCGTGTAACCCTGGATGTTCCAGATGGATGTACTGGATGGTTGGTGGATGGCCACCCTGTTACAACAAGGCTGCGACATCCGCAAGGTGGTAGAGTCATGTTTTAGGCTGGAATCATGGGAAGAGAGCTGGTCGGCCACTTTAGGGTCCCCGAAGATGTAAAGATGACCTCTGCAAAATGTGGAGTTTTTGACTGACCACTTTCTTCCCTGGTACGGAAGGCTTTCCGTAATAAAATACTCTTCTTCATGCATGATAGGGGTGTTGAATTTAATCGTAGCATCGATGCATCACGATTTCGGCCACCCGCGATTCTGCATCGATGCTGCGACCCGCTTTAATCGATGGCCTAATGACGTCATGAAGTGCCGCCCCCTCCCTCTCCGCACAACGATGGCTCTTTAAAATTTGTAGCCACGCTTTTCCCGCCTCCCACTGACGTCATCCCAAGCCGCCCGGCGTCGCTGCAAGAGGAGACACTAGGAGCGAGTGTCCCTGACTGTTGGAGAGAATGAGATGGACTACGGTGTGCACTGTTCATGTTTACACAGGACTGATCCCTCCAGTAAGCCGACACTGCACTCCGCTAATCACATGCAGTGAGACACTTCCCGATCAGCAGCTGCACAGAATGGTAAATGTCTCACTGCCTGTGATTACTGGAGTGCAGTGTCTGCTTCCTGGCGGGATTGGGCACGTGAGGACTGTCATCTCTACTCTCGGACACTCTTCCCCCCCCCCCCCCCCCCCGCTCCCAACATGCGCGCTGGTCCTCCTCCTCCAGCGAGTGTCTGTCCTGACCGTCCTCCAGCAAGTGTCCATGTCCATCCTCCTCACACAGGCCTCTGTGGGCAGAGGGAGACCCCCTAGTGAGCGTCCCGGACCCCAACTCCCAGTCCTCCTTGGCTCAGGCGTCTGCAGTGACTGTCATCATCACTCATCACTGATCGGGTACTAATTTAAGTCTTCAAATACTATTGCAAATGTTGACATGACACTGCCAGGGGGAGCGGCAGAGCCAGGTGAGGGGGCGGACATGGGGAGCACACTGAGGGAGAGGGGGAGCCGGACTATCCATTATGGTCACAGCACCGGAGATTCTCCAACCCGGATATCCCTGAGGAGACCCCCATCCAATGCCATGTATATAATGTATATCACATCCCTGAGGAGACCTCCATACACCAGTGTATGGGGGTCTCCTCAGGGATGTGATATATACATGGCGGTGTATGGGGGTCTCCGCAGGGATGTGATGTATACATGGAGGTGTATGGGGGTCTCCTCAGGAATGTGATATATACATGGCAGTGTATGGGGGTCTCCTCAGGGATGTGATATATACATGGCGGTGTATGGGGGTCTCCTCAGGGATGTGATATATACATGGTGGCGTATGGAGGTCTCCTCAGGGATGTGATATATACATGGCGGTGTATGGGGGTCTCCTCAGGGATGTGATATATACATGGTGGCGTATGGAGGTCTCCTCAGGGATGTGATATATACATGGTGGTGTAACACCTCCATGTATATATCCCATCCCTGAGGAGACCCCCATACACCGCCATGTATATATCACATCCTGGATATACCTGAGGAGACCGCCATGTATATATCACATCCCGGATATCCCTGAGGAGACCTCCATACACCGCCATGTATTTATCACATCCCTGAGGATACCTCCTATATGTTTGCAGTGCACTATGGGCTGGGCATGGGCATTGGGCAGTTATCGTGATGCATCGCGGAATCAAATCGCTGTCCTAATAATCGTAATCTAATTGAATCGTGAGGTAAGTGAAGATGCGCAGCCCTAATGCATGACAATGCACCCTCTCATGCTGCAAAGAATACCTCTGCATCAATGGCTGCTATGGGGATAAAAGGGGAGAAAGTAATAGTGTGGTCTCCATCCTTCCCTGACCTCAATCCTATTGAGAACCTTTGGAGCATCCTCAAGCAAAAGATCTATGAGGGTGGGAGGCAGTTTACATCTAAACAGCAGCTCTGGGAGGCTATTCTGACATCTTGCAAACAAATTCATGCAGAAACTGTCCAAAAACTCACAAGTCCAATATATTTTAAGTTTGAAATGGCTTTTGATTTCAGTAAATATGCTACAAACACAACAAATGACAATTTTCAGTTCTTTACAACCTATAGGTGTTTTAATATTTTACTGTGCTTAATAATTTGGAACAGTACTTTGTAAGTTTTTTTTATGTTTAAAAAAAAAAAATACTGTTATTAGGAGGTTTGTTCAATAAAATTTGAATGCTCTTAATAGTTGATAACATGTAAATTATGCTGACTGTTTACATCAATTATTTAGGTGAATGAGAAAAATATAATTTGCATATTTATTTGGAACATGGTGTATAAGCGCACTGAAGGAGAATAGTTATCTGTTGGCAAAAACATTTTTAACTATGAAAAACTTTCACATTTTTTTTTCGTCTTTATTTTTTGCTAAAGGGAAATAAAAACCCAGTGGTATGTGTTTTAAAAAAAATAAAAAATAGAAAAAATTTTGTGTACAGTGTTGCATAACCGCACAATTGTTATTAAAAGTGTGACAGTGCGGAAAATTGGCCGGGGCAGGAAGGGCAGAAGAATTGAACAGGGAAACAGTATGCCAGATTCTAATGGGATTTGGGAATGTTTGATTTCCGCAGAGATGGTGCTTTGAATTTTGATGAAAGTTCGGAAAGAATGTCATCTTTATCCATTCCTTTGAAAAATGCAGATGTGTTCACCTTGCCTGAGGAAAGCACTCGTATATTGTCCACAGCTCAAAGCCATGCTAGTGTTTCCTTCTTTTTTTTTTTTTTGAGCACAAGGTTTATGTTTCACTAGGAGTTCATAGAACATGGTACAACGATCAACCAACATTGTTACTTGGAAATTCTGAAAAGGTTACAGAAATCTGTTCGGAGGAAAAGACCAGAACTCTGGCCTGACAAGTGGATTCTCCACCACTACAATGCTCCTGGTTTAGAAATCCATTCTGAAATTTAACAGCCAGTATATTCACCTGACTTGGCAACTTGCATCTTTTGGCTTTTTCCAATATTAGAGGAACTGAAGTCCCGCTGTAAAAAAAAAAAAAACTTAGCAGGCAGGCTTTTATTGCAGAAGAGAAATGCACTTTCTTCTGCAATAAAATGCCCCTACCTGCTCGCCATCTAAGCATGCATGCTCAGCGTACAGGTCTAAGTACCGTCATCTTCCTCTGGTCAATAAAGGGGTTCCACGCCATTGCCAGCCTGTTGGACAGGTGAGTATGGAGACTTTATTTCCACTTTTAAAAAAATGCCTTAAATAGACACAGAACTAAAGACATCCAGCATGCTGCGATAAAGCTACTGCGCAGCTTTTCGGAAAACGAATTCCAGGTATGTTTCCGGCAGTGGCACAGTCTAGAAAAGTGCATCGCTTCACAAGGGGACCACTTTGAAGGTGACTACAGCCACTAGGGTATAGATAAGCAAACTTTAAACATTCCATCCGGGAAATAAATTGTCACACTTCTTCGTACTGTTAGATTGATCACATTAATCAATTTAGTGATTGCATTTGTTATTTGCTGCTTGTTTACAATCTGGTATTTTTGTGGCTTTTAGGCAAAAAAGATGCAAAATCTGTCTGCACAAGTAACCAGTGAGTTTCTGCAATTTCCTGATGCAACTGTAAAAGCACTTCAGGAAGATGATATACAGTTGGATTCTGTTCTTCGGGCAAAATTTGCAACAGGTATGTTTAACATCTTTCTGTGGATTCTACAGTATATTTTATATGTACTACTAAAATGTAATAAATGTTAGTATAACTTACTTTAAAATTCAGTTCTATCTTAGAAGGGTGAACACAGCCTGCCTTAGAAGATTTTGAAAAGAATTGTGGTAAGATTAACAATCGGATCAAGTCATCTCCCAGAATATTCCCTGCAGTTGGTGTAGATCTTGGCTGTTCCCTTTTGGACTGGCTTTAAAGTGATTTTTAAACGTAATATTGTTTTCTCTTTTGTTCATTGACGGACGCAGTTCTCTGATCCATATCAGTAGGGCTATACTGCCCCCTACAGGCGTAGGATACTAGGCAGAAAAAAAGTTCTGGCTACGCCTATGGGCAGTCCCGGAGGGTACACCCCCTCTCTTCCTGCATACGATGTCCGTTTTTTAATCTGCCTTGTCAGGAGTAAGGACCTAGTTCCTTGCTGGGATCTTTGGTCCTGGCATAAAAGTGTTTTTTTTATGTAGATTTTTTTTTTTGCTAGCCTTTTTTCCCCAGAATTGTTTCCTGTGAGATCCTCAAGCAACTATGCTGGGCTGGGTGACGGGCTGGCTCTCTATATCCAGTGGTCACCCCAGTCTGGCCAGCGAGCGCGTACAGGCCTTACTCTGCACTGGGTCCGCCGCGACATAGTCCCACTGGACGACGACTTGCCCTGCGAGTTAAACGTTTCGCCAGGACGCACAAGACAAGGTTTAGGCCTATGTCACAGCGTTCCTATTTGGCAGACAGCCCCCCCACTTAGGTGGTGTGGGGGCCTGTTAGGAGATGGCGCCCGCCTGTGTTCCTGGTATGGTGAGTAAGCGTAGCCCCCCCTTCCCTGGGTGATTTTTGGGGTGGACGTGGGCCCCCTCCCTGGGATTTTTGGACCCTCACACTCCTGGGTTTCTCTGTCCTGTTGTGACCCCCCCCCCCCTCAAGAGTAAGGGCCTTCACCACATCGACTGTCCCCAAGGGACGAGAAGCTGTTTGTGAGCCGAAAGGGGGGGGACCCCGTCTGCGATCAAGTCCTTCAAGACTTCCTCGAGTGGTTCAAAACGACCCTGCTCTAGCGAACAAGAGATCATTGTTTTTTTTTTTCAGACCTGCGGACAAGGCCTTCTCGACCTGAAGGTGCGTCCTCACCCATTCTTTGAACTGCGGCTGGCCCGGTTCCCAGGCAGCTGGGTTCAGGAGGTCTTGCGGTCCGGTTGCAAGGTCGAGTTTCGATCCGTTTTTCTTTTTCAGTCAATGTAAGGCTGTCCCTGGATATATGGATATATGGATATATATATATATATATATATATATATATATATATATATCTATCTCTCAAAGATTCTGGAGAATAGAAAAAAGTGATCCTGCGGCAAATCCGCTGCTGGGACCACTTTTATGAGAGAGAGAGGACCGCCCACCTAGTAGAAACAAATACCGGGGTTACTTAGCTACCTAAAGTATCGATGTCTAACTGCGGCAGGCGGTCCGGAAGTGGTTAAAGAAGTGTGGAAATACACTATGTCTTCATTCCGGTCACGTGACTCCCGGCCACTATTCTAGTCCGATCCAGGGCGACAGCAGGAGGGGGGGGGGCCGAGAACCCCTTCTGATGTCAGCCGGGGAGGTCACATGACCGCTGTGCTATCCACTTAGCCCCACCTGCTGTAGCCTTTAGATCAGAGAAAGCGTGGCAGGAGGTCACTAACCAGGTAGAACAGATTGAAGATAAGGTACCATAGTTTTTCTTAAGAAATGTGTGTAAGTTTTCCCCAAAAAAAAATTACAAAAAAGAAAATACCATAAAATGACAGGCCCACATCCGCTCCCCTGTTCTGTGGGGTGTTCGGATGGAAATGGGCCATCTGTCCATTTCCATCCGATCTGCTAGAAAATTCATCTGTTTTTAAGTGGATCGGATGCAGGTGGGTGTAAACTAGTGGCGCACCGAAATTTCGCAACCAAAATTTTCGCCCGAAAATGGGTTAAAAATGCCGAAATTAGCGATGGCGGGCGCAGTTCAGGTTTCAAGTCTCGCCTCTGGCCGGCGGCCCGCCTCCCGGTTACTACTACAACTGTGTGCATGAATGAACTGACACTCCGGGCGGGCGAGCGACTGCTAATGGCTATAACTATGTGATCCCTTCACTTCCGTTTCAGCCGGGTATCTTCTCTGACACGGAAGTGAAGGGACCACATAGTTATAGCTATTAGCGGCTGCTCGCCCGCCCGGAGTGTCAGTTCATGCACACAGTTGTAGTGGCATCACAGGGAGGCCGGCCAGAGGCGGTACTTTTGAAAGGGTACACTGGAGGAGCGGGGGGAGTTTGCCTGTGACATGGAAGTGCCGACAAGGGGGGAGGGGGTTTCGGGGTGGCTGAGGCAAGGTTACCATTGGTATTAGTATTATGCAGCATGAGGGGTTAATGTATTGACACTGCTGGTCACTGATGCATTAGTGACCGACCAGTTGGTTATTTAACCCCTTTGTGCTGCATTAGTGCAACCAGTGTTAACACTGATACTGGTTGCACTAATGCAACACAAAGGGGTTAATTAACTCCCACTGGTTGGTCACTATTGCATCAGTGACCAGCAGTGGCAATACATTAACCCCCTCATGCTGCATAATTGCCATTGGGTATTAAATTAACCAGATATTACCAACAGCGCATGTCTAGAAAAAAAAAAATAAAGTATCTGTGGTGGGTGGTCTATTGGGTCATCAGAGTACATTGGAGAATTGTACACTGCACACGGCGCTGTGCACAGACAACGTTATCTGGGTGCACAGGTAGAGGGGAGGCCGCTGATTGGCTGGAAGGAGAAACCCAGGACCACGCGGACGGATGGGACCCCGCTGGACATCTATTGCTAACCTCTACTGACCCACTTGCCGTAAGGTATTGGGGGTCAACACCTTACGGTGAGTTTGAATTGCCTACACTATATTGCACTAGCACGGAGGGTGACACCACTACTGCACTATTGGAAATTCTCATCTGACCGTTTTTTTATTGGACTTTAATACTGTATTGCTTGGACTACAGGTGTATGTCTCTGCCTGTTTGTGGCGTATGCCCCTGTTCTATCTATTTTTAAAATAATTTGGGGGAAAAAAGTCGGTTTCGGTTTTCGGCAAGGGCATCCTGCATTTTCGGTTTCGGCTCAGAATTTTCATTTTGGTGCATCCCTAGTGTAAACGGACACATGCCATTTAAATCAGCCCCTCCATATAAAACAGTGGGGGGTTCGATTGGGCCCACTTGAAAAACGGCCAGGCAGACCCGATTGGTCTGCTTTGGAGAAAGGGGCCTAAGGCTTTCACACCGGGCATACATGGCGTACCTTTACAGGGATACACAGATGTTCTGTGTATCCCTGTTCAGGCAGTCCCATTGATGTAATTTGGGATGTAGCAACTGCACTAACAGAGCCGTCACTCCCAATTTGATATCCATGTAAGTCCGTGTGCATGTCCTTGAGCTCACATTGTCTGCGTTCGGGGTCGTGCACCCATACCCTCATGGATGTCAAGATTGGGAATAGCAGCTATGCCTGTGCAGCCATTGCATCCCAATTGACATAAATAGGACTTCCTGAACACCTGTGCATCCCTGGGCGGGTAAGCATGGCCCTCCATGAGCGAACATTTAAGTAGTAATATTTAGCAGGGATTTTGCAAAGTTATGTTGTGTTTTATGTGCACTATTAATTATAGTGTATTCTTAGTAAAAATAGCAATATGATGAACATTTGCGCAATTATTGCGGGGCCCAAAAAATCAGTAGAAAATGATTTATTTTTCTTCAGGTCATGTGTTTTCAGAAAATGTCTGGTTTGAGGGCTGGGTCAAACTTGTGTTCACACCCATGCAATTTGATTTCTGTCCGAAATCACAGTTCGCACTGCGATCTGCAAACCGATCTGGGGGTGTCTTTAACTTTGTATTGACACCTGCAGTAGTTCGCAGAGGCCAGTGTGAACTGCCGGCGATTCAAGTGCGTTGCTGGAACCCGCACTGGATTCGCAGGGTTTCACGCATCGCACCAGTGGGAATCGCCTGAGGGGACTTTTCAAATTCTGGAAGCGAAGTGAAAAAGGGTAATAACCTCCTGGATGTTTAGCGTAAATTGTTTCTATTTACAGGTTTGCGTATATTCAGTTTTCACCATTTCACAAAAGGGTACAATTTAAAATGTACAAAACATTGTTCAAATTATTAAACTCAATACAGTTTTTTTTAATTTTTTTTATTAGGGATGCACCGATCTGATATTAGGTTTGGGTATCTGCGCCGATATGGCCAGAATAGCTGGATCGGTAAAATTAACCGGTTGCCGACCGCCGCACGACTATATACTGCGGCGGTCAGCCCCGGCCAGGCAGAGTGACGTATCGGTACGTCACTCGCCTGTCACTGACTTGCGAGCCTATCGCGGGCGGGCGCGCGCCCGCCGAGGCGCGCGCCCGCCGCGGCTCGTTCACAGACAAGTCAGTGCGTGTGACCGGCGGACTCGATGTCCGCCAGTCACACTGCGATCGCTCCTGTGAAGGGAGAAAGACAGAGCAGCTTGTGTAAACAAGCTGCCTGTCAGTTCTCCCTGTGTAAAAGTGAAGATCTGTCCGTTCTACTATGTAGAACGGTTGATCTTTGCTTTTACACCAATAGGAATGTCCCTACACAGTTAGAATCACGCCCCTAGGACACACTTAACCCCTCCCTGTCCAATAAAGTTAACCCCTTCCCTGCCAGTGTCATTTTTGCAGTAACAGTGCATATGTATAGCACTGATTACTGCAGTAATGTCACTGGTACCCCCAAAAGTGTCAAAAATGTCAGTCAAGGGTCCGATCTGTCCGCCGCAATGTCGCAGTACCGAAAAAAAAATCGCAGATCGCCGCCATTACGCGTTAAAAAAAAAAACACCAAAAATGACAAAAATCTTTCCCTTTGTTAGTAAACGCAATAACTTTTGCGCAAACCAATCAAAATACGCTTTTTTTTTTTTTTTTTTTTACCAAACATAGGTAGCATAAAACAAATTGGCTGAAAAATGTTAAAAAATTTTGATTTTTACTTTTTTTTTTTGGGGAATTTCATATAAAAAAATGTGAAAAATATTGTTGTTTTTGCAAAATTTACGCTCTTTTTTTGTTTATAGCGCGTGATCAAAAAATCGCACAGGTGATCAAATACCACCAAAAGAAAGCTCTGTTTGTGGGAAAAAAAGGACGTCAAATTTGTTTAGGTACAGCGTCGCACGACCGCGCAATTGTCCGTTAAAGTCACGCAGTAAAAAATCGCAAAAAAACCCCTGGTCCTTTAGCAGCCAAATCCTCCGGGGCTTAAGTGGTTAACAGATCCACGGGCTGATCCAGTTTTGCTCTCAACATAGCTGTGAGGGAGCAGAGAACAGCTGTCAAAAAAAAAAAAAAAAGCCTTCTGCAAATGCCTGTCAGTCTCCCAGTTAAGTAAACACAATGAATACAATGTATCTTTTGATTCCTGCCGGAGGAGGGAAGTTTAACCTCTTAAATGCACAATTGTTATAGGTATCTGCCGATACCGATCCGGAATTATTATTTTGTTATAAGCTCACAAAACAGTACTTCCGGATTGGACTCGGGATCGGTGATTTCACAAAGCAAAAGATTGGGACCAAAAAAGTCGGATCGGTGCATCCCTATTTTTTGTTTAGTATGAATTCTGAACATTTTGCCATGTATGAATCCACTATTAATGATTTTAGTGTATTTTTAGCGAAAATATTGGTTTGATAAACATTTGCGCAAATATTGCGGTGCCTTAATTAGTAGCACCTTCTTTTTATTCTACTCGCCATGCTTTCAGAAAATATATCTTTTTAAAAACTCTGAAAGCTGAAAGTGAAAATCAAAAACCTCCAGATTTTTAGAGAAATCTGGTTATTTATAGTTTGGTGTAAGTCCATTTTTTTTTTTTTCTTACCATTTCGCAAAAAGGTGCAATCAAAAATTTACAAATAGTGGTTGGTTATTACCTCAATGCAGGTTAGCTTTTATACACATCTCTCTTTCGTGGAGTTTTCCTTTGAGGTGGTTGTCTTTATGCCCCAACCATATACTGGCTGGTAAGAAGCAAACCGGAACAGGTGGTGGGACATAGACAAACTCGATCTGTTTATAGGTTGCCGTCTGAATCGCACTCCCCATCTATCTATATTGCATCACTTGGACTATACTGGTTATTGCCACTTTTATTTGGACTGCAGATATTTTGCACCTGTTACTTTTGCACTTTTTGTCTTGCACTAGGTTTCGGTTTGGGAAACCTTTGTAAGGCACCTTTTGCACTTTAAGGCACTTTTTGCAAATACCGATACTTTGTATATTGGTTTTTGATTTGTGTCAATCACTGTATATTGTCTGTCATAAAAATACATCTTACCATTTAGCGCACCAGACTACATTTCACTAGCTTTTATATTTAGCAGGAATTTTGTATAATGTGCTGTTTTTATCTACTAACAATGATTTTTAGTGTATTTTTTCAGCAAAAATATTGTTTTGGATAAACCTTTGCCCAAATATATCAGTGCCCCAAAAATCAGTTGCATCTTATTTCTATGCTACTGATCATGTGCTTTAAAGCGGAGTTCCGGGCACAAAAACTATATATTTTTTTTTTTTTTGTGCCCGTCCGCTAGTTCAGCCTAACCTGAAAAGGAATTGGATAGTTAGATTTTTTTTTTTTCAAAACTCACCTTGTAATTGACTATCGTAAATACTCACCTCAGGGTACTTCCTCCCTCGGAGCCGCGGCTCACCCCGTCACTTCCTGCACCGGCCCCGCTCATCGCTTCCGGGCGATGCCGCATTCCCCTGCTAAACGGCTTCGGGGCATGCCCAGAAGCTGTTTAGGAATGCGGCGCCGCGCCGGAAGTAACGAGAGGGGCCGGTGCGGCGCATTCTGGGAGAAGAAGACGCGGAAGAAGACGCAGAAGAGGACCGCGCCGGCTTCAGCTGCCCACGAGAGATGGAAACGCTGTGGAAGAAATTTTATAAGTAAGTATTTCTTCTAAAAGGTAAGTGCGAACCGGGACAGATCAGAGGCTAGCCATTGTGGAATGTGCTAGCCCTGACTGTCCCGGGGGTATGTTCATTAAAAAATGACATCTTTGCCCGGAACTCCGCTTTAACAAACCTGAAAGCTGTAAGGGAAAAATAAAAAAGCGAAGGAAGAATTGCAAAAATGGCCTGGCCAGCTAAGTTTAAAAGTGGAGCACAGGGCCTGGCAGTAAAACGGTTAAGTAACCAAACTTATCTGATTGCAAGAATAAAAGCATTAAACAGATGCAGGAGATAAGGTATTTAGAGGCATCGTTTTACACTAACACCTACACAGTGTAGGATGGCTTCATAAGAGAAGGGCTGGTAGTAATATTTAACTTTACTATTAATAGCAGGGAGAGGATAGAGAGGAGAGCAGCAGAATGAGAGGCATGTACACCGACCACAGTAATCAGGGCAGCCATTATTACCGTTGTCAGCACACCAAAGGAGATACAGGAACCGGGAGGATCAACCAGTTTTTGCGCTTGGAGGGGGACGGGTTAGACAGCACAAGTACTGGGGGGAGGGAGAGAGTCAGGACCAGGCAGGATCAAACGGGTATAAAAATAAAAGCACTATGCAACAGCTTGCACAATAAAGGGACAGGACCCTTTTTTTTTCTTTTTGGGCTAACAACCACTTTAAATCCCATTGATTCCATTACTAAGCTCCTTAGAGTTACAGTTGGGACTGAGGTTGCTGAGGGCCTGGAAACCTTACATTTTGGTAAATTAAACACTATACCCTGCTTATAATTTGTTGCAAAAAATCAGGTCAGAACCCTGCAGCAGGTCAAAGGGTTCACAGCTTTAGACTCCTTGCAGAGAGCTAGAGAAACTTACCTGTGACAAATATTTAGTAATTTAAAGTTGCATAACTTTTTTCCACTCTCCAATCTGAGTTTATGCTTCCCTCATACATGCTATTTTATCATCTACAACTTCGGCATGCGATTAGGGCCCAAAAAGATGTTTATTGGTGGATACACAGCCCCACTCCTATTTTCAACTACATGTATGAGGTAACTTCCTACAAGGGGGTTTATCTCTTGCAGCTACGCTGCCTAAAATGTTCCTCTCAGATTGTACCCACAGGGTGCTATCCCAATGGAAATGGGACGTTTGGACTTTTGAAGAGGAACAATGGAAGGAGCACGCACAGTGGTTCTGTAATGTTGCCCAACAACTGTCTTTGCTATATTTCTCTTACGTCCTCTGACAGACGCAGCCTCTTCCAAGTTTTTATCACTATTGGGTAATGGCACCCTCTGCAGGAGCAGGCTAGGTAGTGAAACGTCATAAAGCTTTAAATAGACACACCTTTGAGGGCTGTCCCTCTAGACATTACCCTCAGACACGTAGAGCTTAATAAACAGTTTCTTGCTGCCTTGCTCCTACCTTGCTGGGAGCTCGGAAGGCTACCTCCAAGAATATTTATCATCGTACCTGGAAGGCCTACATTGCCTGGTGTGAGTCACACATGGGTTTCACCCTCGCTCCTTTTTTGGTGGCGAGGGTGTTGGCTTTTTTGCAGAAAGGTGTGGAACAGCGTTTGGCGTTGGGCACGATAAAAGGTCAGGTGTCGGCCATGGCCATTTTCTTACAGCGCCCCTTGGCGACTAATTCCCTGATTCGCACCTTTATTCAAGGGGTGCGTCATCTGGATCCTCCAAGGAGGGCTCCTTTGCCTCCGTAGAATTTGAATATCGTTTTGTCCATTTTGCAACGACCTCCCTTTGAAAATATCAGAGAAATCTCTCTGCCTTTGTTATCCCAGAAGGTTGCCTTTCTGGTGGCTCTCACCTCTGCTAGCAGAGTGTCTGAATTGGTGGCTGTCCTGCCGTTCGCCTTATCTGGTCGTTAATAGGGACAGGGTTGTTCTGCGACCCAACCAGTCTTTTCTCCCTGAGGTGGTGTCTGCCTTTTCACCTCAATGAAGATTTTGTTTTGCCTTCGCTTTGTTCGAAGCCTAAGCATCCCTAGGAATTTGCTCTGCATTCGTTGGATGGGGTTCGGGTGATCAGGGTTTACCTGTCGACCATGGAATCCTTTTGGAAGTCTGATTCCCTGTTTGTCCTTCCTGAGGGACCTCGGAAGGGTTCGACTGTGACCATTTCTAAATGGATCAGACCGACTATTCAGGCCTATTCACTCAAGGGTCAGGTGCCTCCTTTCCCTGTGAGGGCACATTCTACTAGAGCCGCGAGTGCCTCTTGGGCTTTTCGCCATCAGGCTTCTGTGGCTCAGGTGTGTAAAGCGGCAACCTGGTCGTCTGTGCACACGTTTTCAAAATTCTACAAGATTGATGTGATGGCGTCCTCGGATGCTTCCTTTGGCCGCAAAGTTTTGAGCGCTGCGACTTGTTGGAGACCGGTTTCTTTCTCTTCTTGGGGTGAATTTTTGTTCTGGGGTTAGCTCCTGTTGTGGTTGAGCTTCTGTTGCCCTGCTGGCTGAGTTTTTTTGTTCTTGCCTTGTTGACCATTTTGTTGGTTGCGTCTTTTCCCACCCCTCACACCTGCACTGCTTTGGGACGTCCCAGTAGTGATGAAACTTGGAAGAGGCTGCGTCTGTCAGAGGACGTAAGAAAATAGAATTTTTGTAAGAACTTACCGTAAAATTATTTTCTTGGAGTCCTCTGACACAGCCCCCACCCCTCTATTTTGGGGTTGTTTGTCTTCCTGTACTGCTTGCTACGAAACTGATTAGTAAGCTCTGTGTCTGAGGGTAATGTCTAGAGGGACACCCTGTAAAAGGTGTGTCTAGTTAAAGCTTTTTTTAATAGAAGTTTCACTACCTAGCCTGCTCCTGCAGAGGGCGCCATTACCCAATAGTGATGAAACTTGGAAGAGGCTGCGTCTGTTAGAGGACTTAGAGAAAATAATTTTACGGTAAGTAAGCAAAAATTCTATTTTACGCTTACCTGTCCACTATACACCAGCTAGACTAGCAAGAATGGGAGTGCACAATGATCCCACCTGCACTCGTTGCATGATAGATTGGGATCTGATTCACGTTCTATAGCCATGCCCAAAACTTCATGTTTACTGGAAAGAGGTAATGGGTGTTATTTACTGTCTTCAGAATATAGAGGACCCTAAACAATGTTTGCTGGGTATCATAGAGGACTTTCCTGTGGAAGAGGCCTCCAAACGAGCTATAGCTAAAACCCATTTTCTCTAGCGCTCATCGACAGACGTAGTCCTCGGTGATACACCACCTTCGGGTTATGTTACCTCCGCAGGAGCAGGACTAGACAGGAAATTAAAAAGCTCTGGCCACACCCCAGGGGCAGTCCCAGAGGGTATATCCTCTCTCTCTCTGCCTCAGCAAATCAGTTATTTTCTGTCTAGTTAGGAGTAAGGACCTAGATACCTTGCTGGGATCTTAGGTCCTGGCAAGAATTTTTTTCTAAAAAGGATTTTTAGACAGCTTTTTTTCTCCAGTGTTCCTGTGAGATCTTCAAGCAAGAAAGCTGAACTGGGCGACGGGCTGGATGTTGAGATCCGGTGGTCACCCCAGTTCAGCCTACGAGCGCGTGCAGGCCATAGCTCCGCGCTGGGTCGGCCGCGACAAAGTCCCATTAAAAGGACTGAACCCGCGAGTTAAACGTCTCGCTGAAACGCCAAAGACCATGAGTCACGGCGTCCGTATCGGTCGACAGCCCTCCCGCCCCGGTGGAGAGGGGTACTGTCAGGAGTTGGTGCCCGCCTGGTTCCGGTATGGTGAGTAGTATGTTCCCCCTTTTTCCCTGACGGGTTTTGTGGTGAACGCGGGCCCCTCTCTGTATGGTAAGAAAGAGTTCTTTCTATCCTATAACATGTCACAAATCCTCCTACTTTGAGTGTGATTTTATGTGTACAAAAAGCCAGGAGGCTTGGTTTGGGAGCTAACAATCTATTGTATACATGTTTTAAAGATGTAATCTGTGGCATTCTGGGAATCTTATGGGTTAAGTATAAGCTACCTACCAGTCAGAAGCCACGGACATGTAGACTGCCTTCCAAATCAGATCTCCAGCTATTAGCAGGCCTCCCGAACGGCCATGCGGTCCGCCAGGGCCGGTACCGCCAACCACGCCATATCCCCATGCAGAGAGAGTGTTGTGTGCCCTGCAGCACACCGCTAGTCAGCACAGGCCGCCGCCATTTTTTTTTGCTGGATCGCACGAGCCGCCATTTTGGCGTAGCCTCGTGTCTCCAGCATGGGGGCGGCCATGTTTGAGGTGATCCTACACCTCGTGGAGCTTGGGGGAGGCGCCGGAAGGCGTGCAGAGGGGCGGAGCCGCCTCCCTTCTTCCTGGGCAGCCAGCCAAAAGACTTCCTGTTTGTCAGGACAGCGCTGTAAGCTGTTGCAGTTTAACTCTGAGCATCAAGTGGTGAGCCTGGGGGTCTATCTCTCTCTCTCTCGATCGATAGGGATCCCTAGCAGGTAACACTAAGGGGCTTTTTTGTGGCGCTGGGGGTCAGAAAAAAGAAAAAAAAAAAAAAAAAAGTTTTTTTCTTTTGAATTATATTATCCAGGAAGTAACTGGAGTTATCATGGACCCTGCCACACATATTCCCCCACCTGTTTCCCTCGAGGGGGCCTCGGGACCCGCCGGTGCACAGAGTATAGAATCATTTACAGCAATCTTGGAGTCTATGGTGGCTCGGGTGGAGGCGGCCTGTCAGGGACGGGGGTCAAGGAAGCGACCCCCGCCTACCCCTATACCATCTGACACCTCTGATTCAGATTCAGAGATGGTCACGGCAGTTGCAGGTTCCTCTGCAAAGGCTGTTATCCCAGGTAAAGCCCCCTCAGACAGTGAGGAGGACGCTTCTTCTCCTGCTATAATTCAGGAAGAAGCATTGGTGGACGCACTAGTTGTGGCAGTGCAAGAAACCTTAAAACTTAAGGCTTTACCGGCAGAGGCAACTGAAACAGAGAGGCCTTTCGGTACTAATAAGCCCATCAAGATGGCGAAGGCTTTTCCGGTACCTAAATGTTTTGGTAATCAGATTAAAGGAGAATGGGAGCATTCTAAACGTACCTTTACTATTTCCAAGCGTATTGCTAGACGCTATCCGTTTGAGGAATCCATCATTAAGAAATGGACGGTACCACCAGTCGTGGATCCGCCTATTTCCAGGCTGAATAAAGCCACGGTTATTCCAGTGGAGGACACTTCGTCCTTTAAGGATCCGGTGGATCGAAAGATAGAAGCAGAGTCCCGCACTATCTTTTCTCTGATAGGGTCAGCATTTAGACCAGTAATTGTTATTGGTCTAGTTTCCCAGACACTTACGGAATGGGCGAAAATGGTACGCCAAGATCTTAGGGGAAAAGATATTCCCCAGGAGACATCTGATTTGGTGGAACAGATCATACAAGGGCTACGGTTTATCTGTGACGCAGCCTTGAACACAACTCCCTTATTAGGGCATGCATCTAAGTTAGCAGTGATCCTCAGACGTGTGCTGTGGTTAAAATGCTGGTCAGCTGACCTAGGTTCCAAAAAGACCTTGACCAATCTCCCTTTTCAGGGGAATCGTCTATTTGGGGCCAACCTAGATGAAATCATTAAGGATGCCACTGGGGGCAAGAGCACTTTCTTGCCACAGGCTGCAAAAACTAAGGGACCTCGCAACAAGCGAGGACCTTTCTTTACCGCCCATAAAGGGCGCCCGGCTGGTACTAGCGGGAAAGGCAAGACTCCTCCAGGAGGATTCAAGAAGGGCTGGTCGGACAAGCAGAGGACCAACCCAGCCAAACCCGAAGCAAAGGAGTACACAGCCTGAAGGTGCGCCCCCACCCGGTTTCAGGGTGGGGGGACGTTTTCACCGGTATTCAGGACATCAGATCGAGCATCTACCACTACTACCGGTGCGATTCTTCCCTTCCAACATTTAAGTACCACAGGAAGCGGTAGTTACCGTTCCCTGAATAGATCTTTTCCTTTACCCTTTCCTAAGATTAGTCCCGATACCTCACAGGAATCGGATCTGGTTGACCAGATAGGCCAAGTAGCCTCTAGTCGGGTGACTTCGGTCCCTGAGGTTCAACCAGAAAAGATCACCCTTCCTGATAACTATCAGGTATCTGATAAATGTGTGGAAACAGAAAACGACCAGATTTTCTCGGATGGTCGGGGCCAGATAGTTCTAGGGACGCCTGGTTCAGATCCAATCAGCGCTAGTGGTCCTAGAGATTCTAGGCTGGCCTCCTCAAGCCGGCCTGGCCGACTTGGACATGCTAGTCGCAGACGTTCCGTGGGAACTTCGTCTCAGGGAGTGTCTGTGGTCTCAAGGACCAATTTACCATCATGCTTTACAGTCGCTGGGTTTAATGGCCTGGCCATTGAGACCCAAGTACTGAAGGACAGAGGTTTGTCTACTTCTGTCATTCCTACCCTTATTAAAGCAAGGAAAGCGACTTCCAGCAAAGTCTATTATCACACATGGAAGACTTATATTGCGTGGTGCGAATCTTTAGGATTTCCTCCACGTACCTATTCGGTGTCTCGAATATTGGCCTTTTTGCAACAAGGGGTTGAGCAGAAGTTAGCCTTGAGCACCATCAAGGGTCAAGTTTCAGCATTAGCAATCTTCTTTCAGAAGCCGTTAGCTACCAAATCCTTGGTGCGGAATTTCATCCAGGGGGTGCGGCACCTGGCTCCTCCAGTCCGCGCGCCCTTACCGCCCTGGGATCTTAATTTGGTTTTGTCGGTTCTACAGAAACCTCCCTTTGAAAACATCAGGGAGATTCCCTTGCTTACTTTATCCCAGAAGGTGGCCTTCTTGGTGGCTATTACTTCTGCTCGCAGGGTGTCAGAACTGGCTGCATTATCATGCCAGTCCCCATACCTAGTGATTCATAGGGATAAGGTAGTACTTCATCCTAAGCCATCTTTTCTTCCTAAGGTGGTTTCAGATTTTCATCTGAATGAAGATATTGTACTACCTTCCTTGTGTCCTCAGCCCAAGCATCATCGGGAACATGCGTTGCATTCCTTAGATGTGGTTCGGGCAATCAGGGTATACCTGAAAGCTACGGAATCATTCCGTAAGACGGATTCACTTTTTGTGATCACGGATGGCCCCAGAAAGGGTTTGCCTGCATCTGCCGCGACCATTGCCAAATGGATTAGACAGACGGTGGTACAGGCTTATTCTATTAAGGGTCAGAGTCCTCCGTTCCCTGTTAGGGCGCACTCCACTCGAGCGCTCAGTACTTCCTGGGCCTTTCGCCATCAGGCGTCAGTGGTCCAGGTATGTAAGGCGGCCACCTGGTCGTCGGTACATACCTTTACAAAATTCTATAAAATTGATGTGACGGCATCGGCGGATGCCTCATTTGGCCGCAAGGTTTTGCAGGCCGCAATTTGAGGAGACCGGTGGTCTACCTCGAGGGTTTTTTTCTGTTTGAAAATTTTTTTTTGTTGAGTCTCATCATTAAGGATGAGCATTGTAAACTTCTAGTTGGCACCGGTTGGGCCTTCTAGATTGGGATTTGATTTCCATTTTCCCACCCCTCAGTTGTGATACTGCTCTGGGATGTCCCGAAGGTGGTGTATCACCGAGGACTACGTCTGTCGATGAGCGCTAGAGAAAAATGGATTTTTGTAAAATCTTACCGTAAAATCCTTTTCTCTTAGCTCATCGACAGACGTAGTCCCCGCCCCTCTATTTTGGAGTTGGGTTGGGTTAAATTCTCTAAGCACTGCTTTTTCACATAACTGATTTGCTGAGGCAGAGAGAGAGAGGATATACCCTCTGGGACTGCCCCTGGGGTGTGGCCAGAGCTTTTTAATTTCCTGTCTAGTCCTGCTCCTGCGGAGGTAACATAACCCGAAGGTGGTGTATCACCGAGGACTACGTCTGTCGATGAGCTAAGAGAAAAGGATTTTACGGTAAGATTTTACAAAAATCCATTTTTTAAGGCCCAAAAATTGATTCTGAGGCACTGGAAGTCTATGGAACACACACACACACACACACACACACACACACACACACACACACACACACACACACACACACACACACACACACACACTAAAGGAATGGTTAGTTCAAATGGGTAACATCATAAGATTAGAAAAATATATATTTACCAACACAGGGGCAACTTTAGGAAATATAACAAGCTTTGCGCTTAGATGTCCCTGGCTTAGCACTGGTGGATCTTGTTCTGCATCGGATGTATAACCGTGGTGCTGCAGAATTGACATCTGTACTGAGGCTCTCAATGCAACTTCCTACATGCCTGATTGTTTAGGATGATGATCCTATCTGTAATGTTTTTTTAACAAAAAAAAAGCGTCAAAACTGTATTGCTCATGGAACCTGTAATGTTTTATATCTGGTAAATGAAAGTCCTTTTTGAGATGAGAAAAAAAAATTAGGGAATCCCTGGCTGTCACCAGAACTAGTCTTTGTTGGAAGATATCCCCACCATGTCCCATTGGTTCTGGGGGTGATTCAAAATTTGAGAGATTCTTTCACGTTCGTAAACAGGACTACTAGAGAGGGTGAATCTCCAAAAAGGGGCGCACAGGTAGCCATAAAACATGAGATGTTCTAACCCCTCTCCACTCTATCCAAAACTTTAAAAGCAAAACAATGTATATTTTGTTGTTTTCAGTACAGTATTGGGATAATATGTAAACTAGAGCGTACAGTACGGTTAGGGCGGAGCTACTGGCGTAACACGATAAATTCCACTGATTGGTTGACAGGAAAACGTCAATGCTCACATCAAACAAAAGCACAAAACAAACAGTTTCGTGTGAACCCTGCATGGCCCCTGGCGGTCCCAATTGCAGTGGAAACGCTCACCTGAATAGGCCGGACCATTCTAACCCTTCCAAACTGTACGGACCCGAACCGTTCCGCTCAGTGGAAACGAGGCATTAGAGTTTGAATTTGGTAAATGTCATCAGACTTGGATCAAATTTTTTATTTAACCGGTTAAGGACCACCCGCCGCAGTTGCATTGCAGCAGGCAGCCCATCCTGCGCGAGATGACGTAGGTATACGTCGATCACGCGCGCAGCTAGGGGGCGAGCCTGTGCCACCTGCAGCACGCTCCCGCCCACACTCGGCAGCGGGGACTCTGATGCACGGGGCAGGCGGCTCAGATTGTTCCCCGCTGAGAGAGGACGGGCAGCCGTTTTAAACACAGCTGACTGTTCTTCTATCTGGAATGAGCAGAGTGCCTGTGATCCTTCTTTGTAGAATCGCAGGTCTGTGTTCATTTCATAAGCCCCGCCCCCTTACAGTTAGAATCACTCCCCTAGGCTCACAATTAACCCCTTTATCACCCAGTGTTAACCCCTTCCCTGCCATTGTCGTCATTACAGTAACAGTGCATATTTTTAGCACTGATTACTGTAGTAATGTCAGGGGTCCGATCTGTCCGCCGCAATGTCGCAGTCCCACTAACAATTGCGGATCGCTGCCATTAACAGTAAAAAAAAAGACTAATCTTTCCTGTCATATGTAGACGTGATACCTTTTGCGCAAACCAATCAAAATACGCTTATTGCAATTTTTTTTTTTTTTTAACCAAAAATATGTAGCAGAAAACAAATTGGCCTAAAATGCTACATTTTTGATTTTTTTTTTTTTTTTTTTTGTAATGTTGTATAGAAAGTGAAAAATATTGTGTTTTTTTTTTTTTGCGCAAAAAAAAAAAAAAATTGTAGAGGTGATAAAATACCACCAAAAGAAAGCTCGATTTGTGGGGAAAAAAGGACCTCAATTTTATTTAGATACAGCGTCATACGACCGCACAATTGTCCATTAAAGTAATACAGTGCCAATTTGCAAAATATGGCCTGGTCATTAAGGGGGCAAATCCGTCTGGTTCAGAAGTGGTCAAAGAAAAAGAAATTGGACTCTTTTGCTCAATTTTTGAGCTAGAACTGTGATATATTCTGTATGACAGACTTCCTTGTCATTGGCAGGTGGCTTGATAAAAGCTCCCTGCGCCTGTTATAACTTAAGCTGGTCATACAGAAACAATGCCTTCCTTAAAAAAAAAAAAAAAACTTAGTAACGTTTGTTCGATTTTATAATTGTTAGTGGGGTGAAATTGAGGTTTTCGACCACAGTGGCGAAAAACTTGAAGGAGCAGAATAGAAAACTTCTTGGTCAAAGGATTTTCCCAGACAGTGCATGTGGTTTTTATTCAGAAATTACATTACTTTTAAAGCAATGTTAAAAGCGAGTGAAATTTTCAAACGACCTTATTTAATTCAGCGAAATGTACAAAGATTTGTATAAATTATTCTCGTCTAAAAATCGATACGTGTTTGGCCAGCATAAGGATCGGTTCACACCTCTGCAGTTTACATTTCATCTGTTTCTGCAGTGATTTTTTGCACACGTGATTTTGCTGCGATTTGCGGTTTTTTTTTTTATTTTTTTTTTTCTGGGGCCAATTTGTTGGTCAGTTTAAATGCAAATTGCCTCAAAAACACGCTACGTGCTCTTCTGCAGCTTCTCCATTGAAGTATATTGAACCAAAAACCAAGAAAAGCACCCTTTTGCTTTGGAAAAAAGTCCTGGACCCTTTCCTAATGCGTTGCGGCTGAAAAAAAGCATAGATGTGAACCTCTCACATAGGAATCCATGTTAAATGAACTATAGTGCGTTTCTGCAAAAGCACCAAAAAACCCATAGGTGTGAACCCAAGGCCTAAGATGTTTAGTAGCAGCAGCGTGCTTTTT